>NC_080019.1:119075258-119378288 GCF_030020395.1 Manis pentadactyla
GGACACTGCATTCCAGTGATTCTAAAACATAGAGTTGGGATGCAAATACCATCAATTAATCACCCAACTGTCCACTGTTCTGTCCATAGAAATGACATAAAAAATCCAAATGACTAAATATTAGGAAAGTAGGACTTAACTATACTTCATCAATATAGATATGCTATCTTTGGAAATCAAAAAGAAATGATATCGTTATATCATTATATTTTTCACATAATTATGTATGTGAAAAAGTTCTAGAGTTTGCAAAACTGAAGTCTAGATATTTTGACATAGCTTTAAGCATATAAGCATTTTGTTCAAACTCACCTTTGTCATTTCATTATGCGGATAATTTCAATTTCCTTGACCAGAAAGGAAAAGGGAAAAGGAAACACATCCTCATATTAAAAATGTTACTGTTAGGTAATTAATTAAACTTGAGTTATGATGCCTTATACACATGTTTACTAACTTGAATTTAAATGTTTAGCAACTTGGATGCAGTCGGATTTAGCTGGATTTAAATTCCCAGTTCGGTCAGTAAGTATATTGTCTTAGAGGAGTTATATGTGCTGATGATGCATGGTGACTAGGGGCCACTTGTCTGGTTGAAGTGCTGAATGGATAAATCAATCCCCTTGTACCTTTTAAAAGTCTTAGTGGCTTAATCTATATGGACATGTGAAGTGTCTGGAGTGAGCCTTGATAAAAGGTGGATCAACAGGTTGTGC
The DNA here is from genome assembly GCF_030020395.1 of Manis pentadactyla. NCBI lineage: Eukaryota > Metazoa > Chordata > Mammalia > Pholidota > Manidae > Manis > Manis pentadactyla. Next base: position 119,075,975 of record NC_080019.1, read on the forward strand.
AATAACTTGAGGCTAAATGCCTTCCCAGAGGCTCCTAGCGATGATCCGTTTGGATTTTTGTAATTGTGATTGTTAAGCAGCAGCTGCTGGAGCAGCACTCTGGTGAAGGGAAAAACTAGCAGGATAGTTTTCTGATATGTCTCCATCGTTAAGTTTTATGGTCTTTATAAAAAAGTCATCCCATCACTCACAGGTTCTGTTTCAATAAGCATTTATCGACCACCTTACTCTGGGTCAGGCACAGAGTCCGGTGCTTCCCTATACTGTGTCTTATCTTGTTCTCACTACAACACTGCTGTTTAAGCATTAGTATTATCCCCAAATTACAATGAGAGAGTGAAGACCAGTAAATAACATGGCAGTTTTCTAGCTGCCAGTGCACGAACTCCAGTATGGGGTGGGTAGATACATAGGTATCATGGCTTGAATGTGGCCTCACTGTTCAGGATCAGTGGGATCAGTCGGTGGGAATCATTGACTCGGAAGTCATGACAATAGCTATGGCAATAACATGACATCTTAGACCTGATGTACTCTAATCAAAAGAGTTGACACAGAGAACTGGAAACAGGATCATCTGGGAGCACTGACTGCTCCATTTCTTGAAGGGAAGATAGTGAGTTCTCTTACACCTTTTAAATACTCCAGGGATAATTTTAGGTATGATTGTGGTGATGGTAATATCATCCCATTCTAGGAACATAAAAGGGAATGGGTCACAGTAATCCATTCCAAATCTTGTTGACAGTTAATGTAGCACAGATGTGATGTTAATAAATTGTGGTTAGGCCGATAACCAAGGTCCATCCAAACCAGAAAATCTGTGATCTGTGATTTCGTAAAGTGTAGTTAAGATTGGCTTCCGAGTTTTCTAAAAAGGGAGACTTAGGAACTAGAAATGGAACTATATTTCCTTATAATGACAAGATGAAGTTTGGGGCTATTATCTTTCCATAGTTTATGATAAAGGAGATTAAATAACAAAGGCTCCAGAGATTAGCCTAGTTTAACAGTACTTGCTCCCTCCTGCTGCCAGATTATTAGTTGCTTAGAGTAAGTTTTTAAACGTAAGGACTCAGTTTCCTCAATTGTAATAAGGATGAAATAAATGGTACCTGTCTCATATGGTTAGGGTGAAGATTAAATGAGCAAATGAACACAAAAGTATCTAGAGTCTACCACAGATTAAGTCTCAGTAAATGTTATTAATTGTTTTTATTATTGCTATCATTATTGTACTTTAAGAAAGCTTTTGTATTACAGGAAGATGACTCCAGTAATTGTTCCTAGTGAGTTATGTGTGATAAGAAGGATTTAAAAGTTGGTCTATTTCTGTGAGAATGTGGAGGCTTTGAAAATTCCTCTTTTGCTATTTCTAAAATTCACAGTAAACGAATGGGTATCATTTAGGGAAAGGGATAAGACAGAAATTTAAGTGAGGTATACCTAGCATGAATGAGAGGTCAGGGGAAAGTCCAGTGAACTTTATATTGGAAGCCATCTTTCAGGAAGCCAGAGATAAGGGTGTACAAGAACCCATTTGCCATAACATCAGAATGTATATATATAATTTTTAAGCTGAGCAGGGAATGTGGGATTACTACAGAAGAGTAATTATTTGGTGAATAAAAATTAAAAATTACAAAAAAAATCCTGAGTTCACAAAAACCAATGGAAAAAAACCTAGACTTGAACTTGCTGATGTAGAGTTCAGTGCCTTTTCTGTCATCTACTAGATAGGTAAGTGACTTGAGTAGGGTTTCTCATTGTCTCTATACTTGTTCTCCTCTTTTGCAAAGCAGGGGTATAATGCCTGGCATACAGTTATGTTCAGTAATGTTAATTGAATGCATTCTTTGATTCTGAACAACTTCTCTTGATTTGTGCTAGGTATTTTTCTTTTCTTTTTCCCATGCAGATCAACACCACAAGTATTATTTACCCTTAATAAATTGAACAAGTGAGTAATCTTTGCAGGTTTAAAATTCCTGAATGTGAGTGACTTATTTTAATGGGGCCTTAGACAGTATAAAGGTAGTTAAAGAATTCTTCTCCAATTAGCACTGGGGGCCCTGTGCTTGCAGGTCAGTCCTGTTGAATTGGCCTTCAGTGGTTCTATGGTTCTGGAGCTGCATTAGTGGGTTGATTATTAAGCTTCCAAGGGGCCTCTTGTTGTTTTAGTAGCTTTGCCAGGAGAATTAAGGTTTTAACTGAATGTGCAACATCAGGCAGAAACTCTAGGGAAGATTTATTGACAATAAATCTCAACTTTCCAAAAGTTCACTTGAAACCAACTTCCTTCTCAGCCCAAATGATTCAGATTTGAATCATTCTGAGGGCCTTCTGGGACTTTGAAAATTTGAAAAGGGAGGTTTTCCCTTGCTGTCATAGATTATTCCTCCACTGTTTCTTGACTTGTTCAGGGAGAGATTTGATTGGTAAGTCGCCTCTTCCCTAGGGCCTTAAATTCTTTACTTATTCAGAAGATAAGTAGGCCTCTGACAGTACATTCCACAAAGCTTTCTCCCCTGCCTGGGTCCCAAGGCAACCAGACTGAGCCATGCCAAGGGTTTACCGAGCAGGGCAGATGCCACAGGGAAGCCGAAGGAAAAAGTCAAGGTTGAGTGGTGCTGGTGGTTACCATGGCTGCCACTCAACTTTACTAGGTAAAAAATCAGAACTGAGTAAAGCAAAAAGCACAGACTTGAATTTGAGTCTTAGCTTTGTTATTTGACATGTGATCTTGGGAAATTTAATAAACTTCTCTGGTGTTCCTTTTCTTTTTCTGTAAATTGCACTGAATAATTTCTGTCTTGAAGTGTTATGGATATAGAGAATGTAGGAAATTAATAAATCATATCATTAACAACAGGTGTGGAGCACTGATTCAGGCAGTGTGTGCCAGGCATCATGCTATGATGTACTCCATATGCATTTTCACATTTCATTCCCTTGAAATCTACAAAGTAGGTGCTGTTGTCATTTTCATTTTGCGGATGAGAAATGCTAAACTTGGTGAGGTTTAGTAACTTTCTTCCAGCCAGCTGGTGAGTGGTGCAGACAGAACTGGAGCCAGGGTTACTCCAAAGCCTACCTTCTATTCACACACCACTTTCTTTGCTGCTGCTTTCGTGGGGCCCTCTCCAAAGTTCTGCCTGTATGAAGAGGGAAAGAGTAGGCAGGTGGCTGCCAGTCTGGTAGGGTTGCATCTGATGGGATTGAAAGGAGAGGGAGAAGACAGGGATGTTTAGGTCTTTAAGTAAAAATAGTTTTCAAAATCTAGTTCCTTAAATCCTAATGCAGAGAACAGCTAGGAAGTGTACCAATGTTTTATATTTTGGTCACAAAGTCATCAGCAATCCATAGGAGAACTTAGAGCCCTGCTTCTTGTCTTTCTTTCTCCAAAGAGAGAGAAACAGACTCAAAAAGTAGTCATGACTTATCCAGGGTCACACTAGTTAGTTTTTGGGAAAACTAAGACCAAAACACAAGTCTCCAGTGTATCAGTTTACCACTGATACACTGTGTACAACCTCTTCCTAGTGTCTAGTGGAGGGGCCATAATCAATGACATAGCCTCAAGATCTCTAACAAAAATGTACACACTGGAAACAATGTGACAGTAATTAATTACACTTGAGTGTGAATTAAAGGCACCTTGTTGATACCTGTCCCAGAGAACATTTCTCTGGATTCTTATTTGGACAGCCAAGCCACACATAACCCTTTTCCCTTACCAACCAGATTTTACACACACATTAAGCTAGTCCTGTGCAGTTGAAGGCAGAAGAAAGAAGAGCTACAGTGGCAGGAAGGTGGTCAGTGTGCAGGAATGTGTGTACATGTGTAGATGCATGTGTATGGGTTTCTGTCCTGCTCTGACTTAAAAGGTTCAGTGGGGAAGTCACGTTAGATTATTTCAACTTTGATCCCAGAATGTTTTTGTTCTCTATGTAACAATATTGAATTAACTTTTCAAACCTCAGTTTCATCACTTCCCTTGTGAAACCAACCATAGCCTTATACAGTAGTTTCTTTAGCATTCTGGGCAGCCCAACACTTAGATTACATCTGCCCCCTATTCAGATCTCAGTTTAATTATCAGCATCTCAGGGAAATATTTTGGTATCAGGCTCAGGGCTCCCTAATGCATATTTTCATTGTGCCCTCTATTCTTACCTTCATGCACACTTGTCAGGGTTCTATAAGAGCAGTTATTGTATCTGATGGATGTCTTCCTCATTGGTTCTAAGTTCTAGGAGGCACAGGTCTCATTAGTCTAGAACTCCATCTCCTCAGGACTTGGTGCAGTGCTCAGCATAGAAGAATCACTCAGTGAATATTTCTTGATTGAATGAGCAAGCAGTGTGTGTCATTTTGCATCATACATAACTTTATAAACTTCTGGCACTGTCACTGAATGTTTTTCCTTAGAGTTTAATACAATGTTGACATTTAGAAAATGCTTTTAAAAAAAGGAGTTTTGAAAGACTAAAATAAATAAAATGGCTAAAATCCCTGCCCCATGAGTTTTAAAATTTTAATAAATCTGGGCAGTGAGAAAAATTCCTAGGAATGACTTTTTTTTTTGGAGATGAAAAACACAAAAGGCACAGAAATCTAATGTTCCAAATAATTATTCAAATTGTATGATGTTTCGATTTACATTTATCCAGGTATACGACTTCCCTTGAGTATTGTCACATCAATACAGTGTTTTATATATAATGTGTATTCATTAAAAATCTTAATTAGTAATTGACAGCCCAGGTTTTTCCATGCCCAAGCCATGTGGGAAGCTGTAGAGTGTAGGCCTGAGCTTAGACTTTGGTATCAGAATGGATTATGGTTTCAGCTTGGCCTCTTTCTGGGTGTGTCCTTCAGGTAAATTGCCTAAGCACTCTGAGCCTCAGTTTCCTCATTTGTAAAATGAGGATAATCATAAGACCTACCTCACAGAATTGGTATAAGGGTTAATGGGTGATGAAGGTTAATTGGTAACAAGGGTTAATAATGCACAATATCTAGCATATAGTAAGTGGTGAGTAAGTTTGAGCTAAAAAAAAAGTATCTAGCTACTCAGCTTCTTAAAAAATGTCCTTGTAGAATTTAATAAGAGAAAAATGAAGATGATAATAATAATATATTATATTATTATAATATACATAGATGTAATAATTTATATATATAATGATATACATATAGTGATACATATTATAATATAATTTAAAATAATAAAACATATTTTATTTTAAAAAATAATTTATCCAAATATTTTTTTTAGGACTTTGAGGCAAGAAAAGAAAGGACCATGAAATCAAACAGATGTCAGTCAACTTTTTCAACAAGTGTTAAGGACATTAATTCTACTTAGTGTGTACTATATATGTCTTCAAAAAAGAAATATGTCAAATAATGAATCCTTCCATAAATAGATTCCAGATGGTGACATCCTAATTTGTAATAGGAATATCAATACCACAAGAATAGTATCATCATTGCAGGTAGTTGGATTTATTAATTTCTGCTTATTTCTACTGAAGCCGAAGAGTAACAGCAAGGCACTCCTGGGAATAGAAAAAACCCTAGGCCCTGAGAATAAACAAAGTAGGGTTTTGCTCTTTACTGGAATATTGTAACCTTTAGCAAAGAAGTGTCTCTCTGTAGGGTCTCAATTTCCTTACTAATGAAAGGAAAGGGTTGGCTGGTCTAGACTTTTTCTATTTCTTCCTTCTCCCTTCTGAATTTTTTTAAATGAAATTTTATTAGGAAACAGAGACAACTTAAATAAATACCAGTTGATGGGAGTGGAGGAAACACAGATGAAAAAGCACTGGACAGGATTATCTCTAAGGTCCTTTCCCCTCTAACATTCTACAATCTGTTAACCTAGAAGGTTCCCGTCCTGGCTATATGTTAGAACTGCCTAGGGAGTTTGTGAGAAATACTGATGTCTTGAACCCAATTCCTACAGCTTTGATTTACTAAGTCTGGGATGGGGCCTGTACTCCAGTAATGAATACATAAATAAATATTTTTTACAGCTTTTCAGATCATTCTAATATGCGTCCAGGGAGTTGAACAAATATATTGATTCTCAGATAAACCCCTTCTGCACAACATTCCCATATGAATTTGAAGATCAGACACTTAAGGGCCTGGCAGATTTCAGTGAAAGGAATGAAACATTTCAACATTTGTATACTTTTGAAAGACCTTCCTATAGGACAAGTGACTGTCTTGACCTCAAAGAAATTTCTGCCATCTGTTTTTTTTTTTATTTCAGCATTCTTCATTTTTAGCCTGCAGTTGGTATTGTCTAGCACATGTCATTACTACACCTGAAGTTTCACCTTAGCACAGAGTTACCTTTCTCACCTGGAGGGGCTGATACCTCCCATCTGCAAGTTAAATCAGAATCTCTAGTAAGTTGGAGAGCATGTGGGGTTCATAAAACAGATTTAATATAAGACATAATTCTATATTGGAAAATTTAAAAGGAACGCATTGCTTTCAAGATTTTCAGTAAAGGAAAATCCTCACTGAAATCTCCAGGTGTGTGAAAGATGTTTTGTATGTTAAAGGTAGAAAGGAACACTGGTTTAGCCTGAGAAGAGATCCTTTGCCACTTTCAGTTGCTCGTATGAAGAAGAAAATATCACTCTGCTGTGGATAACAATGCCAGCAGCCCTTTAACAGGGTCTGTAGCATGTCAGGACCTGGAATAGCCAAAAAGAAGGCTAAAACTGACTTGGTTTATAAAAATAAGGGATAATTTATTAATGCCTATATTGCCCATCAGACAGCATGTTTACCAAGGCATGGACTTCTCTGCTTGGAGAAAATCTCTGCATCACATTGTGATAGTTCACAATTACTCCCCAGTTTTAGCTCTATGCACCCCCAGTACAAATAACTGGCACAATGGGATTTATAGCAAACACTATTTTGGCAAGAAAACAGATCAGCTTGCTGCTGTGACCTTAGTCCTTAATTCTGGTTTTTGCCCTAGAGTCCCTTCCTATCTTCCGCCTGAGGGCTCTCAGCATCTCGTGACATCCAGCCATACACCTGATGCTCCTGTACTTCTCCATCCAACATCAATAAATCAGACCCAGAATTACCTAGGTCCTGCATATCAGCCAGGGGAAAGGTAAAGCTTTCTACTACCAAGGCAAACAGGGCATTACCAGCTTCGTTTAATAGATAAAGTAGGGCCAGAGAAAGGGCTTGAAATGTTACCTAGAGCAGGAGCAGTTCTGACCCCAGACCCTTCCTGCTTCAAGAGAAAACAAAAAGCCCCCCAAATCCTGGGGGACGATCTTCCACATCATGCATAATTTCTTCTACACATAAAAAGATCCTCAAACTGTACATGATAGGTCCTGCTGCATTTTGTTTTGTTATGGCTCTTTTTTGTTAAAGGACTCTTGCTAGCTCATTTTCATAAGATATTAGTGATACATATGTGGATGAAACATTTTAGCTTTGCTGATAATTGTTTTCAACATTGATCACATTTTAGAGCCATACTCAGATATGATAATTTTTTAATATCAACATTTTATGGTAACATTAGCTAAACACAGAATTTTTTAAAAAGTATCTACTGCTTTATCACTCCAACAAATTAAACATTTCTGTTCTCCTATTTCCTTCCAATATCTAGCTAGATGCTTGCATAATATTTGAATAGTTGTAATCACTGCACAGATAAAATTGTATTACTTAAATATATCATATATGTATTTTTTCAATTTGCCACAGAAAGAATATTTTAAAGGACTAGCTATAACAGTTATGTGTATTTGCCAGCATATACTAAAAGCCAGTCTTTTATGCTGATTTTTAGGTGAGTTATATACTTTTTGCTATTACTAACAACTCTGTAGTCATCATCTATGCACATTAATATATTTTCCTTGTTTTGAAATTTTTCCTCTGGAAATAACCCCAGGCATTCATTAGTTGTGTCAAAGGATAAGAATGTGTTTATGGCTATAACATTCAAATTTTTGTTCTTTTATATATTTCAGAATAAAGCATTACAAAGCAGAATGTCACTAATTTGAAATTTAGATCACCACCCTGGAAAATGATTACTTAAAAATATTATGAATATTAATACTCCTATCATAAGTATTATAACTACTAACATTATAAATTAAGAATCAGAAATGCAAATCAAAACCACAATGAGGTATCACCTCATATCTGTTAGAAGGGCTATTATCAAAATGACAAAAAATGACAAATATTGGTGAAGATGTGGAGAAAAGGGAACCCTTAGGCACTATTGGTGAGAATGTAAACTGTTGCAGTCAGTATGGAAACCAGTATGGAGGTTCCTCAAAGTATTAAAAATAGAACTGCTATATGATCCACCAATTCTACTTCTGGGCATTTATCTGAAGAAAATGAAAACATGGACTCAAAAAGATACATGTATCTTCATATAATTGTAGCATTTTTTTACAATAGCCAAGATATAGAAACAACTTAAGTGTCCATCAGTAGATGAATAGATAAAGATATAGTACATATATACAACAGAATATAATTCAGCCATAAAAAAGAAAGCTATCTCATCATTTGTGACAATGTGGATGGACTTTGAGAGCATTATGCTAAGTGAAATAAGTCACATAAAAAGTGAATACTATATAATCTCATATGTAGAATCTAAAAACAAAAATAAGAACAAAAACCATCCTAGGGGGTGGGATTTGGGGCAAAATGGGTGATGGGAGTCAAAAGGTACAAACTCACAGTTTGTATATACAAGTTTTGAATTATTATTACATACCTGAAGCTAATATAATGTATGTCAATCTAAAAAAATAGTTAAATTAGTAGACATATTAAAAGCCTACATTTAAAACTATTTAAAACATTTGCTATATTTATAGTAACTGTTATATCTCTGTCAATTAAAAATAGATCTTAATTATTCTCTTGCATGACTTTCCAGTATTTTTGATCACTAACCATAAGAACATTCTTTTTATGTAGCATATGTGTACTGTGCACATACACATACATGCATAGACTCATAAATATCTGTAAGTTGAACCGCCAAATTTTATAAAACAATACTTATTCATACTATATGTAATGGAATCTGATATATTCCATTTATTCTATTGTGATGTTTCTATTCCACACCATCTGTTGCTCTTACTCACTAGCACTTACTTTCTCTTTCTCTCACCTTCTTTCTTTCCTTAAGCTAGCTGTAGCCCACCAAAGTGATTTCATCATCTTTATCAGTAGGTTGATAAGCAGTCTTAACAATATGTCTTAACAATATGTAGAACTCAAAAATAATTTACTAACATTGAATTCAAATAATTACGTATACTATTTTTTAACTTCCAATGTGGAACGTTTCAGCAATTAATTTCTCTGCCAGTGGTGGTAGACTGGTAGTCATGACAAATATGTTCACTTAAGGAAACAAACCTGTTGTTTTAAGGACAAAAGTCTAAAACAAAGAAACAATCTATCTTTCTGTTTCCTCTTTTGTTCATTAGCTAGAATTTGATTTTCAGTTCTGTCACTCATACATTTTATACCAAAATCTGAACTCTCCCTGATGGCGTTTAACAACACTCAGCTTGGTTGCTTAATATCTTCTCTGGCCTGAATATATCTAATCTCTGAAGAAAAAATCCAATGGCAAAGGCTTACTGAGATATGGTGTGCCAAAGGGTTAATAGGGTCTGCCATAAATTAGACCCTTAAAGAATGTTTGCTGACCACAGATGAACAGATTATAAAGGGGAGCACATGCACATGTATTCTGAGTACACTGGCAAAAGACTTAAATCCCTAAGGCCACCTGGCACACAGAAATGCAGATTTATTCATTGATTTTTTTCATTATCCACTATTTTACTAGACTATAATAAACATTGCTAGAAAGTAGCAAAATAATTAAAGGAAGGACACCTTCCACTTTTTAAAATAATTAAAATATGATTACTGCCCATTGAGTTCTTTATACCCACAAATTGCTCTGTGGCTCAGACATACTGATAGAAGAGTAGAATTATGAACCTTTCCATTGTTAAGAAATTTTAGTCCTAATTTATTTTTTCATATGTTCTCACAAAAAGCAATTATCTCACATATCTTGCATATAAATTATTATCTTATATATACCCCCATGTAGTTACACATCCCCATGGAATTAATTAGTTTTCAGCCTCTTTTTCTTCTTTCAAATCACTTTTGATCCATTATGATATTTGTCTTGTATCTCATTTAAATTTACAATTCAACTGCGATATGGGATTTTTTTCCCCATGATTAAGTCAGTAATTACTATTTCGCTTTATCAGAAACAAGGAGAATACTATATTAAATCAACTACTACTTTTCCCTTTATGGTAGTATTTTAAATTTGCTTTTCTATCACATTTATTGTGATGTTTTCCTACTTTTAATCCAGATAGCCTTTTTTATTTTTCCAAAAGAGTTAAATTCATGAATTATAGTCTACTTCAGAAGACTGGCAAACATCAGGATTGTATTTCTGTGTAACCCTTTCATTATTCTTTTGTCTTTTCTTTCCTTTTTCCATTATGGCTACAAAAATCTAAAAAAGTTAAGTGTATGTTGTTAAAACTTTAACTAGTCTTTATTTCAAATTTGTCTTTACTTAATAGATGTTCATGTTATTTATTCTTAATGGAAATATAATGACTAGAACCCTGATTTTTTTTGCCTTATTTAAGAATACAATTGCTTTCTTATTTATGATATCTTTAGTAAATATTTCTGTAGATTGGTCTTGACTTTGATTTATAACTACAAAGATGATACTTTGAAGCAATGTATTATGGGGAAAGCTACAGCAAGAGATTACATAACTCAGGAATTGTAGTTTTCCTGCGAGTTTCCCTATAATTTTTCTGTAAGATTTGGGTCACACAACTTAACTTTGGTTCCCATTTTCTCTATCTGCAAGATGGACACCTATGACCTTTCTTATACTTTATGAGACTATTTTGGAAATGAATAAATATATGTATCAATGAATGAATTCTTGAAATAAAGACATGATTATCATATCACTTACTTAGTAATAGCAAGAAGAATTTGTTGTGTGACACCCCCAGGTATCAGGTACTTACTTTAATCTCTTATGTTTTTAAAAAGCAATCTATTTTTCACTGGACTTACACTGTACTACTAAGTCATGGAGATCTGCGTCTGTGCTGGTGGGAAGGGTTAAAGGAAGAAAGGAAAAGAGAAAATATATACTAACTGAGTTTCTCTAGATGCCAAACCTTGTAAATATACTTTCTCAGGTAAAACTCCACTGAGTATATGTTGTAGAGAAGGAAAATATAGCCTGAAGAGGCCAAATAACTTGCCCATGTCTCACAATCCACAAGTTACCAAGCTAAGATTTGAACCTAACTACAATACGACTTTATAAGACACTACAAGGTTTCTCAACTTTCAAATTGTTGCTTTGGAAACTTCTATTTGCAGCTAAAATAGGAAAGGGCAGGGCTAATTTAATTAAAAGAAATTATTTATAATATTACCCAAAGAGATTTCTTTTTGGCGTCCTTCATGTTTCCATTACCATTTTAGCTAAAGATTTGGATCGTTTCTTATTTTATCTTACTGGTTTGCCCAACTCCAGTTTCTGGACTTATAAAAATATACTTGCTGAAGGTGAGTGAAAGGCCAGGACTTATATTGCAATTTATCTGCTATGGCTATTCATCTAATTAAAATGGTCATTTTGGAGAATGACTGGAGGTTGAGTAGGAGGAGAGCAACCGAAGGAGGGGCAGCCTGACTGCAGTTAGGGAAATTCCAGATGACAAGGATTGCCAGATTTCCTGCTGACCCTTTATTGCCAAACTCCGCCTCCTGCTCTTGCACAGCTGTGTGCTTCATTAAATTGTGATGTCTACAAATCATGGCAGTGTTAAAATGCAGAGCAGGGGGAATTCCTGTACACTGGCTGCTGCCAAGTTCCTAGAGTTTTAACAGCACACTCACCAAACTGCCTCCCTCTCCTGCAAAAACTATAAATAAGTCCAATATCAAGAGTGTATTCATCAATATATAGTGCCTCTCCATTCTCTTAGAGAGTCTGAAATACACAGACACACCAGCAAGGGGCCTGTCCCAGGCCACACAGTGGGTGGGTGTAATTGGGGAGGTTTTCTGACCTTGTTGTTGACACTGGTTTTCTTTTGAGTCAGGGACCATTAGTTAATCATTTGAAACAGATTTTCCCATCCACAATTTGGGTGTGATGCCTTTCAGAAGCTTGTCTTGTAGAATGTAGGGCCCAGAACCCAATTACTACTGCTCAAGGGGGGAATAAAAAGAATGTGGGTTTAAATCAAAAACATATGGAGAGTTTATGTGTGCAAGTCATTGTGCGGAGTGTGGCAGAGGACAACAGCAGAGTAGGAAAAGACTAGTAACACTAACAGGTCTACTGCAAGGTATACTGGGAGGTGAGTGGTTGCTAGATTTATTAAAAAGGTACAATAAGAATATGGGTAAATAAATGCAAATTCCATGGAGAGGGATTGGAGAAGTTTCAAGGGGAAAGTAACATTGGCCTCAGGACTTGAAGGATAAAGATGGAGGCACTTCAAGGGAAAGGAAAAAAAAATGCCAGCAAAGTTAGGGAAAATGGAGTTTAGTGGACTGTCAGAACAATATGTTGTCTTGTGTTAAAGGGGTTGCATTATAATACAAGCAGTATCGTTTGTCTGGCAATTAAAAAAAACAACTTGGTTGCCTTTATGTAGGTGTATTGTCTCCAGATAGGTCCATATACTTCTTATCTTGTACCAGCTTGATTCATGTATTGATATTATGTGCCTTGCAGTGGTAGGCATTTGAATTTGTGACCCATGGGCTTGAGGAAAGAATCTGAGGGAGACAGTTAGGTTGATGCTGCTCCTGTAATAGTAGGCTGTTGGTCTGGGTGTGGGTAGATGCGCAGAGGAAGAGCAAGTGAGTGAACGATCAAAGTGAACAGGGTCTGGAGGCCCCTGGAAAAAAAAGTAGTAGCTAGTGGATAGGCCTAACTTTGAGTTTACCTTCTGGAGAATGTCAGTACACAATCTGAAATATGAGGAGAACAGTTCAAATTAATGTGCACTTATTGAACACGTGCCTTGCACCAACACTGTAATAGGCACAGTGGTGGATACTCAGATGTAGTAATATGTTGCTCCTTGTCCCCAATTACAAGGGATAGAAACAGATGTGTAAGAAAACAACTATCACATTGGTGAAATTTGGTAAGAGCTACTAGCAGTTTGCCGTGGATGTATGGAGGAAAACAGATTTATTTTGACTGGTCAGGGATAAGAAACATTTCTGAAGAATTTTGTTTGTGACAAGATGTAAAGATTAGCTATGTTGTTGATTAGTAAACAAATGTAGAAAGGTATTTTTGACTGAAGGAAAGAAGCAAAGAAAGTGGCCATATAATGCAAGAACTATTTCAGAAATTATGACTAAGAAATTAATGAATCCTTGTAATTCTGGGAATAAGAGGATTCTCCTCTCAGAACAAAATACCCAATGAATCCAGTGAAACAGAAGGAAGGCAAGGGGTAGGGCAGGCTGGGAGAAACCTTTTTTATTGCTCACAGCTTGTTTGCATTCATTAACCAGACCCAGCTCTGACCATCCCTCCAGCCACCACACCCATGCTCCCCAAGTCCTTTCTCCCTGATCCCCACTAGTAAAATCTGCTCCTGTGTTCCGTTCCTCTGCAGCCACAGTGTGCTCTTTCCCCTTCCACCCCTTCCAGCAGGAAATCCATAGGCGGGGCCGTGGTGACTGACTGACACCAGATTAATTAGGTACCAGGAATGAAGGTGAGGAAAGAATGACCGTTTTCTCTCCACCCCTTGTTCTGTATTGACTGGAGGCTGCAGCGGTAAAAACCCATTGGTATGTAAGTGGACTAAGGCCATACAGGAGATTCTGGAAATTCTGCCATTTACCCACAGCCCACCCCTCCAGAATTCTCGCTTTAAAAAAATCTATGTACCTCCAATCTCTCATAATGGCCCCTTTGTGAGAAAGCTGGAGTGCTGCAACCAGACCAATAACATACAATAACAACAGAAATTATGATGCAGAATCCATTAAAATCATGACAATCGTCAAGCCTGAGGACCCAGCTGGGTTCAAATTCCTACTCAGATTAAGTCCATGCTGGTCCATTCCACAGGATGTCAGCAGCTGAACTGGCAGGGGGCTCCGGGCACGCTCAGCAAGCAGCAGCTGTGGCTAGGGGGTGGGCCCAATCCACAAAAACTGTAGAAGAAAATAATCTTAAGGGTGATAAAAAACATGTTTAATGACACCAACTCTTGTCCATCAGGTAGGCTACTGGAAGTGGATGCACTGGACACAATAGTAAGACAAACTCCCCCACAAAGTGCTTTTACCTTCCAGCTGTTTGGGTGCACTACCATGACCTTTGGGGGCCCCTCCGTGGTTACTCCAGGAATACAAAGGAAGCCAGCTTCCAGGCCTTGTCCCCAGGGTGCCAGAAGGGCCAGTCATTGCTGGTCCGTGTGTCAAGATGTCCAAGGCCATGTAGTCTCCAGGTTTCAGGGGGACTCAGTAGCAATGCATTCCTGCCAGGCTCTACTGACTTCTCCAAATGTCAGAAGCCAGCCTCACCGAAGGACTAGAGCCCACACTGTCTTCTTTTCTGGACCAAGTCATCTGCTTTATCATTCCATGGGGATGCCAAGGCAAGTGGCCTGCAAGTTGCTGCCATAGGCCCCAGTCACACGAACATCTAGCTTGTCCATTTTGCAGTGGCAGAGGTAACTGCACACATTTTATCCCAGGCCCACCAGATGCTCTTGCATGCCAAGGGGTACCAGGGCCTCAGAATTTGTGCCGTGTGTGGGATATACACTCTCTAGTAGCTTACAAGACCCAAATGCCACAGTTATCTGTAAGAGAATCAAAGGTGAGCATAACATCAGACACAACATTATATTCCCATATTCCCAAGGGGATTCAGGTTTGTTGCACCCTGACAGCTCCACCCCTGTATAACAGTGCGGACACCAGGACACCACTCAGGGTCACAGTAACTTAGGGAGCATCCAGCTCCTGTGTCCACCAAAGCCAGGACACACTATACATTCACTGGGGACTGATCATTTACTCAACATGGTGACTCTGTCACAAGAGTCCCCAGCCAGTCCCCCAAGGTGAGTGCCTTGACCCTGCCCTCAGTCAAACTGTAACACCCAATTATCATCTCACAAGGGTACAGGCAGGTTCTGCGTGTCCTCCCCCAGGAAGTCCTGCAGACACGTGGGCTGGACATGGGGCTTTGCCTCCAGCTTCTGTGTCTTGGACCTCAGCATTTGGAACTGCTGCTCTGGCTTTAATTGGTTCCATAGCTCTAACAAGATTCTATTGGGCTGTCCGTCAAGTTTTTCTTTCACTGCCCCCACCTTTATCAAGTCAACCCACAACTGGGTCCTTGAGGCCTTCATGGGGACTTTGGACCTCTTCTTTCAGCAGTAGGACATAGTTTCCACGCTTTTATTGTTTCAACCTCCCCTAGATCTGCTATAGTATGAGTAAACTCAAATACAGGTCATACTGCATGAGGGGCAGGAATAGTCACTAGGGACCCAAAGAGGGATGGGGAAGCTGTATGGAGCAGCAGGTTTCTTAACCCCATGGTGAACAACCAACTCCTCATCAGGGCCTGAGAGTCCATATTATAGATATTTTTCATACCCAACTCCTATAAAACCTGCTGTTGCTCTGCATATGTTTGCCAGCTAGCAGGGAAATGTGGTAAATCACCCTGATTAGGCCAAACTGCCCTAACGGCTATTGTCAGCCAATCCAGAAGCGCATGATTCCCACGGATGTGACAGACATTTTGCAACCTCTGCTGGAGAGATGGGTGAGTTGTCAGGGAAGCCAGTTAACCTATTTTTGACCCAGACAGAGCAATGGTCTCTACTCCCAAATCCCAAAGACACAAAAGCTATATGGGCAGAGCCTCTGAGGGCTTCTGCTGAAACCAGGTGCTCAAGTCCACCAACTCAGCCTGAGTATAGGAGTGGAGCATGGAGTGCTCTACTATGTGGGGAGGGCATTCCTCTTCTCCAAGGAACCTGTGGTTGCTGTGTATTTATTTTCTTAACTACGAGCAGGTGGGCTTTTGATAGGGAAGGGCTGGTACATCAGGCGGTGGCGTCAGCAACAGTTCCACCCTCCCACCTGCCCCCTCACCTCCCCCAGCTCCTCCTCCCAGGACATCTCCTCTACCATCTCTGGGGCTGACGGCACCACCCCTTTCTTTACCTCCGTCATAGCCTCTTGTAGCTCACATTTTTCCACTGACCCTCCTGTGCCACTAGTATGTCTCTCATTAGCGTGACTTTGGTTTTAAATAGCTTTCATTCCCTTTTAGAACATCCCACAATTCATCTTCCTGTTCTGCTAATTGAAGCTGAAGTACATCTCTCTCCTTGGTGACCCTTTCCAAAGCCATGAGAAACAACCCCCCCACATTTCCTGACACCTCATGGCCACTCAGTTCCCCTAAGGAGTCCCCTATTTTGTGGAGGACCAATCCACTGCCTCTGCTGTCCCCACCCATCCTCAAATCTGGGGACGGGCCCACTCCTCTAGGAGGCACCTTACCCCAGCCCAAATCCCCCCTGGGGAATCTCTGGGCAAATCCCCACCACCCACAGAGAAACCCCTGGGTGAATCCCCACCACCCACAGAGGGAGTCCAAGGGCATTTCCTCACCACCTATAGAGGCACCCACAGAGGGAGTCCAAGGGCATTTCCTCACCACCTATAGAGGCAGCCTGCCAAAATATCATAGCCATAAAGACAGATTTTAGGTTCACCTGATCCTGCCAACTATGCCAAATGTAGCTCCAGAAATAAGGGGGTTCCTCTCCTGGAACAAAGTCCCCGGTGAATCTGATGAAACTGAATTAAGGCAAGGGGAAGGAAGGTTTGGAGAAACCATTTTTATTTCTTACAGCTCACTCAAAATTTCTAGCTAGGCTGGGCTCCGTCCATCCCTCCAGCTGCCACATGCATGCTCCCCCATGTCCTTTCTCCCCATTTTCTCCTAGTAAAATGCACTCCATGCTCTGTTCCTCTGCAGCCAGGGCACACTCTCTTTTCCCACCCTCCCCTGCCATCAGGAACTCTTTAGGTGGGGCTGTGGTGACTGACTGGCACCAGACCAATTAGGTACCAGGAACGGAGGAAAGACTGGCTTTCTCTCCACCCCTTGCTCTCTATTAACTGTAGGCTGCAGTGGGAAATACCCATTGATATGTAAATGGGCTATGGCCATACAGGAGATTCTGGAAGTTCTGCTATTTACCCCACAATTATATTCTATTGTAAAATGAGATTGGGGTCAGATCATCAAGCATCTTCAAAGTCACAGCATTGGGTTTATACTTCATACTTGATAGAGAGCCATTAAAGTTATCTGAGATGGGAAATGACACAGTGAGGTCTATGTGTAAACCCATGATGGGGTACTGGGGTGCTCCATTCCATTAATCCCCCCTCATCTGAAGTTTTGCTTTTCACTATTTCAATTTCCGCAGTTAATCACAGTCCAGAAGCAGATGATCCTCCTTTTAACATTTTGTCAAAAAGTCAGTAGTGACCTAAGGCTATGACACAATTCTTTTGTCATTCACCTCACTTAATCTCATCACATAATCACATAGGCATTTTATCATTTGATATCATTACACATGAAGGGTGAGTATAGATACTTTGAGAGAGCTAGAGACCACATTCACATAACTTTTATTACAGTATATTACTATAAATGGTCTATTTTATTATTAGTTATTGTTGTTAATCTCTTGCAGTTCCCAATTTATGAATTAAATGTTATCATAGGTATGTATGTGTAGGAAAAAGACATAGTATATATAGGGGTTTCGTACTGTCTATAGTTTAAGGCATTCACTGAGGGTCTTGGAATGTATCCCCCTCAGACAGAGGGGGACTACGATATTGCCACATCTTATAGTTGCAAGAGAGAGCTACATTTATGTAGAATTCTTCAGATCACCATAGCATAGGGAGATAGGTCAGAATTGAAATTCCTTATTATTTGGCTTAAAGATCACTTCTGCATTGAGATGCACAAACCCAGCTTTTACTATGGGTTTGATGGCCCCTCCATTTCCATCTCCACCTCCACCCTTGGGCTCTAATCACATCTTATTTATTCTCTGTATTTCTGGCACTTAACACACTGCCTGGCAAGTAATAGGTACTCAGTAAATGTTTGCTGAATGAAAGGATAAACTACTAACTTGTTGTAACAAGGGGGGAAGAGCCTGGTTATTAGCCCTTGAGTAAACAATCTGCACATGAGCATCTGGTTTTGAGCAGGACAGAAAAGTAGCCTTTGAACGTTTCTCTGTGACCCCTGAGTTCTTGGAAAAGTAGCTGCTTGAATCAAGTTGGTCTTATCCCAGACCATTAGAGAGCAGTACTAATCGGGCTCCACATCCTCACTGGGTAGATCCCATTACAACTTCACAAAGTCAAGCTTCACATCTCCCTGATTTATTTTCCCTTTGAATTGTGAAAGGATCAGGGATTGAAGGGTGCCATAAAATAACAAAATATATTTTAAAAACTTTCTTTTATGAATACCACAGTTGAACAATTAAATTATAATTTAATTGGCTGAGCCAATTATTCAATTTCTGATATTATATTGGTGTCTATTTCCTGAAAAATTTTTGTATCGCTTTTCACAATTGCAATTGATGTTCTCATAACATTAACAATTATAGTAATATGTATTGCATTATAGTATTATATAGTGCATATTATAGTAATAAACAAGCTAATAATACTATAATACATTCATATCAATTTCTAAGTGTTTTAAGATATTTTACAAAGCACTAATTAGGAAACATTTGATCAAATAAAAAGTTTTTATCAACTATGGAAAGATCTTGGTCTTCCTTCCCTCCAGAGTATGTTTTTAATAGTTCCCATTCTTGCTTAATACATCTGAAATCTAAAAGTAATCTGGGTAAAGTTGGGCTTCCAACTCTCCAGGTTACATGGGGTATTCATAGATACTCAGTGGAATTTTGTTACCTGTAGGCAAATTGAAGACACCATGTAAATGAAAATGTGTGTGTGTGTGTGTGTGTGTGAGATGTATGACAACACAGGACTATCATAAGGTGAAATGGGGAAAGGCACTATAAAATTTCTCAATGTTCTCTCCAGTTCTGGGCTCATCTCTTCCCTGCCATAACATTTTGAAGTGTGGTCATGTTCCCAGTGTTCTCTCCTAACCCTAGTGCTCTGCTTTTCCAGAAAGCTTTTTATTTTTTGTCCTACTTTTTTTTTTTTTTTTAATTAAAACAGCAATCTGGTAACTGTCCCAACCCACCCAGAATAGGACCCAGGAAGGGCAGAACTTTCTTTAAAAAAAAAAAAAACATTTTCTTTTCGTTTTTGTTTTAAACAACACCAAAAGCAAGTCCACAGCCCCTGTTGAGCCAGTCCCTATCAGAGTGAGCTGGACAGCTCCCCTACCACTTCTCTGAGCAGACACGGAGGGCCCAACCCTCTAGACCCCAGCCTGAGCCAACTGGGCAGAGAAGGCATGTATCAGCCTGCTGGTACCCTAGTAGGTGTGACATATGCAAAGACGTTAGGTCTGGTCGCAACTCCAATCATCCCTTCACATACTGCCAGCTCATTGCCTGCAGAGATAAGAATATTCAAAGGATAAATACAGGGGCAAAAAAAGAAAGAAAAAGAAAAAAATCCTGCTTTGGCAGAGGTTTGTTAAGGGGTATATAAATCAAGTGCTTAGAAATCTTGAGGTTTCCAGTTTCCTTTCTGGATGCTTTGGTGTGGTTTGAGTGACTTCTTTTGCTTCTTAGAGACCTCTCTTTCAAGATTATCTCTCTCCTTGGTGTTCACCACAGTCTTTGATAGATTTTCCTTGGTTAGGGATCACCCTTTACATCTTATCAAAATTCTCTCAAAACTGACAGACTTCCCATTCCTTAAGAGAGAGTATGAAAGAAAGGGGCAAACACCAAAGATTTCATTCAGGATCTTCTCAGAATTAGTGAGTCTATTTTACACACACACACACACACACAGTCATCATTTTGAAATGTACTCTCCCAAAAACCAAAACCCTCCCCTTCCAAAAAAAAAATCCAAGAAAGAGTTTTTGTTGTGCATTCACCTAACTGTTTCATTTTCCTTTGGGTTCAGTTCTGTATATTTTCCAGCTCTCCTTAAAGTGAGATGTGGCCATGCGACTTGGTTTGAACCAGTGCTGATTACTGGAGTGCTGCATGCTACTCCTAGACTTTCTAAGATTACCAGAAGAGCCTTTGCATGCTCTTTCCCTTCCTCTCTTCTCCTTTCTCTTCTTCTCTTCACTTACAGCCTAGATAAAGAGGAATCAGAGGAAGCTTTTGAGGCCCTGGAGGATAGCCTGGCCGCTAGATGGAAAGGATTCTCCATCTCTAGTTTAACCACTTGTAGGAATGCTGCACATGAAAGCAGCCTGAGAGGAAATACCCTCATAAGACTGTGTGAATGAGAAATAAAGTTTGATTGTGGTATTTTTTTTGAGATGATGGTGCTTATTTTTTACAGTAAGTAGCCTTTACTCTAAAACAAGTATCATGTTGGGCATGTCCTGGTCAGCTAGTAGATGAAGTTCTTAGAGAAGGTAGATTTCGTTTCTATGAATGTGCTACTTTTGTTCTTCTAGGGAATATGCCTTGATCAGCACAAAGACTTACTAGTTGTACACATGTCAACAAAAGATTATTGTAATTATATACTGACATTGATGGTAAATGACTCTATCCCCTTAATAAAGTCACAAGTGCTGAGTCTGGGACCATCCCTGTGCTGGTTTTGGGTCCAGTCACCATGGTATGTAAACCTGATGCAAAAAATTAGAGGAGCTAGTCATGTGAAGAGTTTGGGTTCTGTGTATAACCCACAATGAATCTTAGTGTAGAATAGTAAAGATTTATCACTGCATAAATTTATGTGCCATGATTTGGTTTGTTTGTTTCTCTTTTCTTAAACAAGTCAAGAGACCATAAAATTGTCTGAGAAATAACTCAAGTCTCCATGAGGGCTGAGGTTCCCTGGAGCTGATCCATGCTCCTCCGTGTAAGGTCTGTGACTCATCATTCACAGGGGATGGGGATTTCACGGTAGACCACAGTGATAGCCATTACCTACCTTTGATGAATACCTGCCAAGTTATGTGTAGATGCTTCAGAGTAACATAACACGTTACGTGTTTGTATCCATATGAGGAGCCTGAGGTTTAGAAAGCTTAAGTAAATTGCTCAAGGTCAAACATCTGTAGTGTGGCAAAACCAGAATTCCAAAATTCATGCTCGTGATCCATGCTCAGTGCTCCTGTTAGGGCCTTTATATTCTTTAATTGTATTAGATATTTCCTTTTTATGTAGTATAACACTACCTTTGGGAAATATATTTTTATTCCCTCTTAAGTGAGGTCATACTCCAAAGGATTAGCATATTTGTTCAAGACCATTTCATTGTAATGAGCTTACATCATAAAAGTTTTCTTAGATTGTCAGTCACTGGACTTTGAATACATTGTGGAAACAGTGAGATAGTTTACACATTTTAATGAAATCTTTCACTTACTTTGAATTTTGCAACTGTCATTGTGCCCCATGATCACATCCCTTTTGAATAGATAAGGTTTACCCCTCTTATTGTTCTCACTCAGTACCAAGGCTGGAATGGTCTTACTAGCAAAGCAACTTCTCAGCTTTCATATCATTAAACACAGTGGAGAAGTAATAAATCTATAGCTCTCAGTGTGACAGGAATGAAGAATTTAATGACAGTCTTAATTTTTAGATATAATGATAGCCAAATCTTTAGAAATAATGTAAAATAAGATAAGCTATCTCATTCCCAGTCTTGCAGAAACAGGCAACAGTAGTTTTTCCAATATGGCACTAACCTATTTCTCTGGAATTTTTCTTCAGTCCATCTACTTATCACAGCACTTGTCTCTTCCAAAAAAAGTTATCAGAATCTCCAAGACTCTTTAGAATTAATTTATAGTCATTGATTGCAACAACTCCCTGAAACATAAATGTACACACATACAAACTAAACAAATGTGGACACACACACACACACACACATACACACAGCATTTCCTGTCCTAAATTTGTCACCATGTTTTAGCACCTCTGTAATTAGAATTACATAGTTACTGCTACTATTCAATAACCTAACACACAAACAAATTCCCTCATCTGGAACAATCACTAATCATCTCATAATAAATAATGTACTAAATATCATCTTTCACACTATTGACGCAAGAGAGGAGTGGTGTGTGACACTTGCGACAAATGTGATAACTTTGACAAATAAATGGATAAAGATTTTTTGACAACTGAGATGTGGGGAGCATAGCTGGAGATAGCAGTTGACTGTTTCTAGAAGGATGTGGGTGAAATGAAAAATAAGAACAACTATACTGTTTTTATATAGCTATAGCTTTTCCTATACAAATTTGATAAATTTGAATTTTTCTAAGCTCAATATACTTAATGACTTGGTTTCATAAACCTGTAGGTCACAGAGAATATCTGAAATCAGAGGTATAAATACCCTGTTTAAATGAGATTGGTTTCATTAATCACCACTGCTCATACTTGCCCAACTCCTAAGCTGTTTATTGCTTCTGTAATATCTGAGAATTAGGCCTGAAGATATCCATTCTGCAGTGGATAACCGGCCCCTCCAACCCCCCCACAGCCTTTAAGAGTTAGTGTTTGCCCTGATCTTAGACAGAAAAGACATAAAATTAGTAGTAATAGCAAACAGATTATATGCAAGGGATAGAATTAAGGAATGTGTTCATGTGGGAAAAGGAGAAAGCTTGCTATGTGATCTGCTGTTTCCCTCAGGCTCCAGGAAACTAAAATTAAAAGTTGCTAAAGACAGGTAACAACATTAATGGGAGACTCGGGTGGACAGGGGATGCATATTGGCAAAACAAAGTGCTAATCTGTAACAGAATCATCACGGGAGATGTCACAAGCACCTACTTAGGGATGGAGTTTTAAACATTGATACCAAGTCTCTGGAGGGAATTCCCAGGGAAAACTTTGCAGTGACCAGAGAGTCGTGCAGCTCCCACTCATCATAACTTCCTTTTATACTGCTCATATGTTATCTATTTAAAACTTATCTGTAGCTTTCTGGGGATGGATGCAGCTGGGTTACGAAGTACCTGATCTGCTTTTGCAGCAGCCCTCATACTTGGTTTCCTCTCCTGACTCTGGGCCTGTATTTTCATATGTGTTCTTCTTGAATCTGATTATCAGAAATCTTCTTATATTCCAGATCATTTTATATCTGACTGACACATTTACCAAGTCACTCCTTTATAATTTGAAGGATTCATGATAGTGCAGTTAAACTTTTATTTTTAAAGTCAGGGTCAGCAAACTTTTCTTGTAAAAGGTCAAATAGTAAATATTTCCAGTTTTGTATGCCAGAAAGTCTCTGTCACCACTACTCAACTCTGACACTACCATGTAAGTGTCGCCACAGACCCTACCTAAGCTAATGAGCATGGCTGTGCTCCAAAAAGCTTTGCAGAAAAAGGCAACAGTAGTTTTGTGCAAAGTAGTTTGAAGACCCCTGTGTTAGATGGGTCTTCCATTTATCCTGAGCCAGATTTCCATGGAGATTCTTTTCTGTGGAATCATACCTGTCCTTTTCTCTAGAACTATTTTGAAATCTCCTTTCATGCAATATAGATAAATGTCTTTGGTATTATCATGCTTCACATGCATTTGAGTTAATGACCAGCCTACTTGGCTGTCTAAGTGATATGGCATTTAGCACAGAGCAATCAAATAGAACTTAAAAGAATTTTCATTTGTTTAATTCCATTCTTTTAAATTCTCATTCCCCTTTGTCTCTGGAAGGACATTAAAGACCCAACTCATAACCTTGACCAACACACTCCTTTGTTTTCCCTCCTGTCTTCACATGTTATACTCCATTATCTTTCCTGTGCCAAAACCCAAATCCCTTCACCCCAGCAAGTTTAACTCACGAAGGTTTCAGTTTTTCCCTGTCACCTCTGACTCAGAGCACTTTATTTTGTGGATTGACTAAAATACCCTGGCTTGATTTGCTTGTTCTTCCCTTCCCTCCTTTCTCCATTCCCATATTCAAAAGTCAAAGATCTAGGACAAAAAGGAAAATCTGGGCTACGAAAAAGCAGGTCACAACCCATGAACATTCCTTCATTTTGTATCTAATCAAATATTATTTTTACTATTTTCATTATCATTATCAGTTTAGATATATTTCAAGTACTTGAGGAAGAAAACCCACACACTTATACATGGTACCAAGAAAGATTCTCATTGTGAGTGTCCTCAGAGGCTGCCCTCCCTCCAACACCTCTAAATAGTGCATCTCCTACATTAAAGAGACAGGAAGATGGCAGGGAGGGGCAGGGGGGAGACTCTGGCTATTTCTGCACTGCACATCCATCAGCCAGCACATTTCACCCTAAGACCACACTGGCAAATGGTACAAAGCTCCCAGGGCCACACTCTAGTGGCGCTGTAGCCACCTCCTCACGTCAGTGGAAATCTAGATGGGTAAGAGCAGAGGGCCTGTCCCTAAACAGGGTTCACCTTTCGGACGCATGTTCAGAAAGGCAGCCTTCCTGAGGAAATGGAAAGGCCAAAAATGCAGAAGGTGATTGCTATCAGAGGGCACCAATAGGGAGGATCTCTGGGAAGATTCCGAGGCCTGACCTGAAATTTGGGCAGTAATAGTTCTCGGTACAGTAGGGAAGTCTGAAGAAGTATTTGCAACCCTGGTGTTGACTTGCAATGGGCAGTGTTCATGAGAGATCAGGACTAGGTTTGCTGATTGTCTGGTGCCCGCTGAATGTAAAAATAAACTGGGACTGGTTGGTTATGTAATAGTTGAAAAGCAACAGGTTTGAACCCTAAAATAATAGAACAATAAAATAGGAAGGAAGCTTAGTGATTACTTAGAAGTAATCCAATAACTCTCTTTTACACATAGAGGAACCAAAGCCTCGAGAGGAAACGGGATTCCCTCAAAGTTACCTAGCCAGTTAGTCCAGACAGAGAAACAAAATATGGATTTTACTGTCAAGTACTTCTTCCCCTACATTGCTCTTCATGATTGGAAGTAATAACTGGGGGCAGGAGGCAGTGAGAAGCCTAGGGTCATTCTGCTAAGATGAGTGACAGGAGGCTGCAGGGATCATCTTGCTTTAAAGGTTCAGCTAGAACTTTGTTTGATAAAAGGGCTTCTTCCAGTTACCTGGAAGATGTCTCCTTATTGACTTTGCATGCCCAGACTTCTCTCCCTGGGGGTGAGGAGCAGCCAGCTACCCAGGTGATCCTAATTTGTGTATCCTCCACACTGGAGAATCTCCACAGCAAGCCACCACTGGTTCTTAACCATTGTCACACATTAGAATCTCCTGTGGAACTTCCACAGTTTCAAGTAGACTGCTGCCTGGATTCCTCTCCTCAGAAGTGTGATTTAATTGGTTTGGATTGTTCCCAGGCATCTGAGTCCAAATCATCCCTGGTATCTAATGTGCAGCCATTTGAGAAATACAAGGCTTAAAGAAGCCTGAGAGTTTCAGCCTGGAATGGAACACTAGCACCCAAGTGAAGAGGTATGGAGGACAGTACGGAGAGATGGTCCTGAGATGAGTTAGATCGGAAGAGAGCCCCTGCTCAAGAGGAGAGGAGGAGAGGAGGGCCAAGAAGCTGGTGGGCCTCTTTGGGAGGGTAATGAGGGTCAAACAGGTGCAGGTGCGAGCAGTCCAGGGGCCTCATTAAACAAAGAGAGCAGGGCTTGGAAGGAGACTTGGGAGGACAGATCTGCCTTCTCTGCCCTGGAGTACATTTGGTTTCCTCAGCAAGCAGGAACAACAAAGGATGAATGACTCAGGAGGAAGTTTTTCAAATTGACAGGTAAAGAAAAAGTAATAATGGGGAAGTTCTAGAGAGGGAGTGCATCTTATTGTCAGCAATCCTAAGGCCTTAGTCCATCAGATAGCAAGGTCACAGGTCTCCTGTGACCTTTGGGCCAGGCAGCTTTTGAGATCATTGGAGTCAGACTCCTCGCTTCATAGAGGAGGAACTTGAATCCCAGAGAGGGAAGGGACTTGTCCGGGATCACCTGTAAGCCAGACTCTGACCTCTGTGCCTCCCTGGAAGAGTCAGCATTGTGGAATAGTTAAAAGCAAAGGCTGTGGGGCCAGCGTGCTGGGTGTACTGCCCTCACTGACTGAGTGTGTGGCTTTGGAGAAGTTACTTAAGTTCTCTGTGCCACATTCCCTCATCTTTAAAATGAGGATTGTAAGAGTCTAACTTTATCATTCATTGTTGGGTGGATTCAATTAGTTAATTAATATCCATAGCATGTGCTATATATGCCTAGCATGTGCTATATAATATTAACTGTAATTATTATACTATACTGTTTTATTCAAGTGATAAAAAGACATCTTAATTCTACAGCATCTTACTACGCTGATGGACAGTGACTGTAATGGGGTTTGTGGGGTGACTTGGTGATGGGGGGAATCTAGTAAACATAATGTTCTTCAAAAAAAAAAGACATCTTAGTGAACAACAGGGTGAGAGTACCTTGCCTATATGAGGATGGGTATTTGGAGAAAATGCAGATCTTTAAAGATGTTCTATTTTTGATAAAAACGCCAAAGGGATTAGAATTCAGGCGAATCCAAAAGCCATGTGTTTACATGTACAGTTCCTTTAAAGGGCAGGTACCTGGACCTCATTCCAGATCATCTGAAATAGTATCTTTTGGAGGTAGGGACAGGGACTCAGTATTTTCCAAATGCAGGCCAGGTGACTCTGTTGAACTGTAAAGTATGACACCTACTGCCCCTTGCTGGGGAGACTGGAGTAAGTCTTCTATAGTAAGGATCCAAGCAAGGTCTTCCCTCTCTTTGGGAGATAGTTACTGCTCTTTTTCAGTGTTACAGATATGGAAATTGAGGCATAGGGAGGCTGCATAACTTGCCCATAGTCACTAACTTTGTGAATAACAGACTAGAGACTCTGAAGCCAAATCTTTAAGACCCCAGAGTCACCATCCTCCCAGTTACCGTATGATCTTGAAGATGTAAATTATCACTAGGCTTCAGTTTCCTTATCTGTAAAATGGATAATACTGGTATCTACATTACAGGATGTTGTGAAAATGAATGCATTTCAGGCACATTACCGAGTTGCTTGTCCATAGAAGCAATCAAATGTTAGCTGTTCTTTCTGCTCGGGATACTGGCAGTGCTATTTGTACTCTTCCTCTAAACATTTCCTTCAACAAGCATTTACTTGACACCCACTCGATGCCAGCTACTGTGCTAGACTATGAAGTTACAAAAGCCAGAAACTGAAATAAATGAGGTTCTTATCACCAAGTACCAAGCACTTCAGTAGAAACTGTAAATAAGAATAAGAAACTGTGCTAGAAGTCAAGATGTGATCCTGATCAGAAAGGAACATAAAGTACCATAATGATTTTAGCAAGAACAAAACTTATCTACTAGGAGCCCATAGGAAATGTGTCACTCAGGGTAGCTGGGTTTTCTAGATACACATATACTCTTTAAATAGCATTTTATTTTTATTTTTATATTGGAATGTAGGTATTTATGAAAATAAGATATAGTTCAGAGAATAGTGTACACCATGTAAACTCCTCTTAATGACTCAGGATCACCTTTGGGAACCTTATTTATTGGGTTGTCTCATTATATCAAAGTCAGCAGGAGCTTCTGAGATTTACTTGTCTCTTTGTTCTTGTCCTTAAATTTAAAAATTCTTCTCTTTCATTGTTGCAAAATATCCACTTCCCTCTTCACAGGAGTTATTGTGATCTGTCAGAAATAATAAAGACTTGGGAGCCAATCAACCTGTATTTGTACATCAAACTTGCTCTTCTTCTGTGTAAACTAAGGCCATTCATTCAACAAAAGTTGATGAATGCTCCACTATTAGGTCAGGAATTCTGTTATTTATATGGATGCAAATAGATATTCATAGAAATTTCTGTCTGTGAGAGATAATAATGTAGAAGGTCCTTAATCATTCATAACTATAATTTCCTCACATCTCTAAAGTAAAGCTGAGGCAATAACTAACTTTAAAGTGTTTGGAATTTTTTGGTGGGAGCAGGAGAGGGATGCAAATAGTATTCCAGTCATCTCTGACTCTCTCTCTCTTTATTCACAAGCATCAGGGTGTACTTGCAGACACTTCTAGGCTGTGGGACGCAGCAGTGAGCAAAGCAATCTGCTCCCATTACGCTTACATTCTAATATGGAAAACTGACAATAAACAAGTGAATATATAATACATTTCAGTAAAGTAACCTAAAAAATATACAGAAGTGCATAGAGGGTGAACCTGAGATTCAGGAGGGTCTCCTTCTTTGTATCCTACTTCTCAGAATGATATCCATAAATGTTTTGCTTAATTAATAAATTCTTGTGCTCTATTAATTAAATTTCAGGCATTATTACAACTTTTAACACATACTATCTTTTAACATGTGTAAAATAATCCCCAGAATTTGTGGTTTCTTACTATGTAAACTGTATTCCCTTTAATTAATTTGTGTGTTTAATTTACTTAGAATAAAATTGACCAGGACAAATTATTAAAATAGACACAGTATTAATAATTGCTACATTGAATCTTAAGAAACTAAATAAACATGGCAATGGGAACTTTATACACAAGATCAACCCTGTAGAATACGTTTGTAAAAAGAGTAAAGTGTGATTAAAGCAAACAGAATGAAGATAGAGAAAATGAAGAGACTTGTGAGGATATGTAAAATCTGTCTAATGAAAGAAAATTCTTCATGAATAGCAAGTGCATTGATTTTTGATATTTAAAAACTTTGATTTTTATACCACCCAATTCTTATCTTCTCTTATGAGAAAATGAAGTATATCTTTAAAATTGTAATTTAAACTATTTCAGCATCAAGATGAAATAAATAGAGGCAGAAAAGATCAGTATTTATGATTCCATCATTTTAAAAGAGACCACGTAAGACAACCTAGCATATGGGAGTGGAGGGCTAAACAGAACATTCAGCTTCAAGGATTTTGTTCATGAGTTTTCAACTTGCTACCGTAATTCTTTTTTTTCTATTTTACTACTACTTTTTAACACATTACATACACATCCCATAATACGTAAAATTATTTCCTGTAATTTGTAGATCATATTTAGAATAAAACACATACAAATTAAGCAAATCAATATTTTAAAAAGTAAGTAACTAACTTATTATTTAATACAAACATCACTCAATAGTCCTGTGGGGGATGGTTGATCTAATCACTCCTAAGAATGAGGCTCAAGACTGGGATGGGCCACTTACTGATGTAATGTATGATCTTAACAAGTCTTTTCATAAGTTATTCAGCTGTAGTATATTGACAATAATATCCATTCTATTTCGAACTGCACAAAGTTGCTACTAGCGGACAATTTTTGACCTACATCATAATATCTTCATGTGGTTTAATATGATACACTGTTCAGAATATGATTATCAGATAAGATGTATATGAAAATAATTTCATATAAAAGTGTAAAAGGTGTGAATCATTATTTAGGTTGTGATAAGATAAGGAATACCATGTGAGATATGGTCCACAAGATGGGCTATCATCCCATATTTAAAGTGCTAAAATATGAATGGGAATGATAAGACAAGTACATAAATAATTACCAAATGAAGTAAAGAGTTCACTGAGGTAAGGAAAGAGAACCTTTGACTGGATCTGATGATACTTGATTACCTTGTAATGTCTGATGAATAGATGTGCAGGTGGTAGTCTGCAGGCACCTGTCAGGTGGAGCATGTCCTTGGGTCCTCACTGCTTTATGTCACTGGTCCAGGTCACCTCTTATTCCCACGTCCATCTCTGATTTCCAAGTTGCTTGTCACTCCCTGGGTGCTATGGTGAGAAAATTGTGATCTCTCCCCTATTTTATACTCCCCAATGGAATTGTCCAAAAGAAAGTTTCTCTGGAGAAAGTATCTCCACCTTCACACAATGTTAATCAATTCAAACTACACATGTCTTAGTATCTTAGGTCTTTCATACAGATCAGGGCTTGGAAACCTTTCTTGTCAAGTACCTGATAATATAGACTTTGTGGGCTGCATGGTCACTATCACAACTCCTTCCACTCTGCTGATGTAGCTCAAAGCAGCCATGTGTAATACACAAATAAATTCGGTTGTGTCCAAAAGAAAATTTTACAGAAACAGGCAGCAGGCTAGATTTGGCCCCATGGATGGTGAATGGTCCACATCCTATCCAGATAAAATCTTACACAGATAATTCTTAACTTAGATTCCAGCTACGGGACTTGGGTTGGAGATAATGAAGGCAGCTTATAAAATCTTTGAAAACCAAACACAAAAATGTATGATTTATGTACACATTAATATGTGTATTTCTTTTTCTTTGTATTTATTGTGTGAGACTGGTTTTTTTTGTTTTGTTTTGTTTTTGCTGTGATGAGATTCCCAAAATAGGTAGAAGACAGAAAAGATTGAAGGCCATCATTGCAAATAGTTTCTTTTCTGAGCGAATCAGGCTAGCTTCTGGAGATTTTAGGGAAGTGAACCTTTCCCCGATTTCTAAACAACTTATTCAACATTCTGAGTTGACTAACAAAGAATGAGTAGCCCTTTCTGATGGTGACTTCCATCTCCACTGAGGTTACAAGATTACTGTCACTGATGGAGAGATCTCTATCTCTATCCACTATCTCTGTTCTCTAGGTAGATGAGGTGAGCACTGAAGCACTTCCAACCTGGAGATTTTATAATTTTCTCCAAAAGGCCTGCTTTTTATTTTCCTCCATTTTCTTATATTGATTTTTTTGTCTCAGTTAAATCTAGCACACTCCTTAAACCTAAGGAAACTCCTCTGTGGATTTCTATTTCTCTATAGTCCTTCCAGAACCCTATGCTCATTTATCTGAGTCATGGATGCCACATCTTCTCAGGTCTTCACGTTGGTGCAAAACCAATCATCACTGTGATTACATCCATGCAAATGGCTTCCAAATTCTATTTGGAAGACAGTTTGTGGATACATACCCTGTGTTTACGTAAGAACGCATGTATAGGTATTTACATGTTAAAAATGGCATTATAAATAAGATGGGTTGAAATCTCACTTATCATCACTTTCTACTGAATTCCAGATTTTAGATTAGAATGGAGAAGAGTGTTAGCTGATGAATTGATTATAAGAGAACGATGTTCTAAGGTAACATTTTTTTTTTATATTCATAGATTTAAATGATTTATATTCATTTTTAAAACAACAACAAAACCAGCATGATTTACCATCACCCTGGGGAGCCTACAGTCCAATTTAGGTGGTTTTCCTCTGCTCTCCTGTGCCACTTTTCTCTATTTTTTCTTTTTATAGGACTTACCGTAATGAAACATGATAATACTTACATATCTCCCATGAGACCTGAAGGGCGATACAATAACAAGAACCTGCCTAATTTGACTCCAAGTCCTCAACATACACCACAGTTTCACACACAGTGAATATACACTAAATCTTTGAAAGAAGAAATTCAAGTAATGTTTGAGTAAACGTCCTCAGTTCTCTTGGTAGATAAAAGTTCTAACACTGAAAGAGCCTAAACATTGTCTTAGGTAGACTGGAAAAGCAGCCCTAGTGAAGTAAAATCCTGTCACAATCAATGGCAGTTCTTTCCTGCCAATCACCAGACGAATAGAGCACAAACCCAAATAAATGGCTCATGCTGGTTTTCCTGCCCTTAAGAAAGCCACAGTCGAGTAGAAAATTAGGAGCACAAAAGGTTTTAACAAAAGATAACAATTAAACAAACACTGAAGATGTATTCTAGTTCTAGCACTAGATTATGGAAAATTTTCAAAAAATCAAAGTCTCATGCATCATTAAATCCCCCACATAGCCTTTCACATAATAGATTTTCTCTCTTTCTCTCCCAACTATCACTTGTACGTAAACCTTTAAGTGAACTACATTATTAGATAAGTACAGCAATGAACTCACAAAAAATTTCGTTTTTTTTTAAATCTGTAATTCACTACATTATTTTTTAAATGGCTTTCAGGAACAGAGATAAGTAGTCATTAGTAAGTGATTAGTTTTGAGTATTTTATTTGTTCTTAAATATAATTTAAAGTTCAATGTTTTATAATAATTATAATAAGACTTTGTTTAACAACTGGCTTGGAAAATCCCAGAAAATTCAAGTTTGTTTTCAGTAGCCAATACTTAAAACAATGGATCTAGAGTAAGTTCTACAGGTCTGAGTCTCAGTTTCCTTATGAAATATGGAAACAGGATTAGACAGTCTCTTGACAGCCAACTTTGACATTCTATGCGGTCCTCAAAGGTTTAGACTCATGTGTGACCCTATCTTCCCAAGTGGGAGTACAGTGGGTGAGGGGATCCCTCGGAGCCTGCTCTCTTGGGGATTCCTGATGTCATAGTCTATCAGAAGGACTGACACCATGTCACAGAAGTCTTTGATTCAGGAAATCTAGGAGCAGCCCATGATTTTTTCTGGTCTGCATCTCTATTAATGCTGTTTTATTTTGCTAAGTATATTGAATTAGAGGATAGTTGTGTAAAATCAAGTATATTTCTTGTCTTACAGCTTTAAGTTTAGATGGATGTTGTAAAGGGGAAAAGAGGCTTTAAATATCCAGAAAATGATAAATATGGGAACTGCAACAAGAGCCTAAGATTTGGATAATTCATGATAGGAATTAATCTGATAGATATCTTTGTTCTTCTTGCTGTGGCTAAAGCCTATGTTGAGTACAGTATAACTGGGGTCAGTCAGTTCTTTTTAGAGTTCAGTTTTTTTATCTATTAAATAAGACAAACTGAGCTAGATCATCTCAGCGGTCAGTTAATTCTAAAAGCCATCCATTAAACTGAGATTGTTTGAAACTCTAAAATGTTAGAGATTTGGAGATTTTCAGGAGTTAGGAGTTAAATATAAAAAGAACTAAATAGAGAACAAACTTTATTGATGAGTTTCAGAGCAGAACAGAAAAAGCAAGAAAGAACACAAAAATGTTAGCAGATATGCCTTTATATTTTCAGGTCGTTTATACAAAGAGTAGGCTTCTTTTCATTCAGTGGGTTAATATAAAGAGTATAAGATAGTTAATCCATGAAAAACAAGCTGAAAAGAAAAAACAATGACTTTAGACTTCCTACCTTTGGGTGTGACTGGTTTGACAAAGCTATTTGAGAAGAGTGATTGTTCCATGAGTAAATTGATACTGAGAGTCACCCAAAGGCAGAGTCTTGGAAGATGGTAGGATTTATACACTCTTCCTGCCCTATGGCACTGGCCCTCTTTCCTTCCATCCTACCAATAATGTTTTACATCCTTATTCAGAGAATGCGGATCAGTACTGAGTTTGCAAAGGAGAGAACTTGCAGATCCTTTGAAATAGACCATTGCTGTTGTTTTTTAACAGAACCTGTTCTTCAAATGAGATTTTGCTCAAAACACTATTACTCAGGAAAAAGCCAAACTTCATGGTGTTAAGAAGGAGAAGGGTCTGGAGGCCTCCCAGTAAAGCCATTTCTTTACATCTGGTGAACACACTTCGGGTCTCGTGAAACACAATTTGAAAGCCACTGATCTGTTCCAAACCCCACCCTTCTAATGTAAAGAAGCCCCCTTACAGCTTGAGGCTCTGAGGTGGGGAGGTTGCCCAATTGAATGTAGCAAGCCTGAGATAAGGGTGATCTAGAAGAAAGTGACAGGTGACAGCAACATTTATTTGGCCCAAGGACACAGATAGAGAAAGATCAGTTTGAACTGGAGAGAAATGAGGGCTAATTCAGGTTTAATGTGTTTACTTCTGTGTGGCACTTTTACAGCTTCAACAGGCCTTTCAAATACACTAGCTTGTAAGTTCAATTCAGCAAGTATTTCCTGGATACAAATTGTTTAGTACTTGATCTAATTGGACCAATATATTGACTACCAGTCACTGTACAGAAAACAGGTAGCACAGGATTCCAAGTAAGCCTCTCAATCACCCTATGAGGGAAGCATAGTTGACGAACTTAAGGTACAAAGAGGCTAATGAACTTGGCCATGGCCTTGCAGTATGTCAGTAGTAGAGCTAAGATTTGAACCCAAGTCTTTCTCACTTCAGAACCCACATTTCTTCCACTCTAACCTCAAAGAAATATAAAATCACTAGAAATGTGAAGATGAGAGATATGAGCTTTGCCTGGAAGTTTCTTAAAATCCTGAAATAGTAGATTAATTGTTGTATAAGCAAAGTAGGGTAAATTAACATTGTTGAGATGCAACGAAAGACCAGGAAAATTTGAAGAAATATTGTATTTCCAAAAGGGACCAGAAACTACTTTGTGGGGAGGAGGACCCTGGGGATTGGGTAGACAGACGTTTGGGAGGCAGCACAGAGGCTCACACACAGGATTATCCCCACGTCACATCAAAGGAATCTGAAGCTCTCATTGAGAGGCTTGTCCAAGGTTTTGCAGATGGTTGATTTATAGGGCAGGTCTTTAGGGCGAGAGAGAAACTTGAGGAAAAATGTGAAACTGAGGAATGGCAGGGGGAACACACAGAGAAAGCAGAACTTCATGTGGAAATAGTGAAAAAGCAGAAATAATGACTCCACAGCTGGCAGTATTTGTTTCTCCTGCTTTAGATAAAGTGATAGTGTCTTCCTTCCATCTAACTCTCTTCCTTTTTTAATAAGTCTCATATTTTTCAATATTTAAAATATAGGTCACATTATCTACCAATCTCTTAAAAACCTCACTTCAATTTCTGCCATCTTAAAAACTCTTGTACTGTTTTATATGGAATCTCACACACTGAAATAATGATTGCTGAGAATCTGCTTTGTGTTGTTGTGTTTACCTTCTGGTGTCCACCTGGCTGTCAGGCTGCTCAGTCACAGGGTTTGGCTCTTCAGAAGTTATGGACATGGTTGTAGGGCCATGTACGAGACAATTCACATGAAAGTCTACTTGCATTTGGGGATTTGAATAAGTCATATTTGTTCACCTCCATTTTTGTCAATAGCTAGGAATTGCTTTTACTCTAATTTTCCCTACTTCTTTCTCTAATTTTCTCTGAAGAGGAAATTTTAATGTTAATCAAAATATCCAAAAGTGTCATCCATGAGATTATTCTCATAATACTCACTTCAGTATTAGAGCCACTAAATTTAGCTTCCTTTCTACTCACCAATTGGGAGTATATAAACCAAGTCTGCCCAAGTCCAAAAATGAAATAACAGTAATTAATTTACACCTTTAATGTAAAGATATTGGATTTTTAGATTCTCTTCTAATTAGAGATTAATTTTCTAGATGTGGCTATAGGGATATCATAAACTCTGATAGCCCACTTTTACTTCCCTCTCTACCAGGTTAACTTTCTCACTTCATTCTTTCTATTTATGTGCTTTGCAACATCAATAAAGCCATTTTGTTTCTCCATTCTTACTTCTGTTCTAGCCTTTTTCCTGTCCTCTCCAATTTGGACCCCAAACTAGTCTTCACGGTTCCCTTATTTCTCTGGTGCCCATGACCTAAAGAGTGAAACAATACTAAGAGTCATTTCATCTATTTTCTTCCCCACTACTCTCAAGTGGAATGAGCCAGAGAATCACAGAACTGTGCCAAGTTAGGACCATGGCAAATTCATGTTTCCAAACCTCACTTCCATTTCTAAGCCTTCATCTTTCTCATCTAACCGAATACTCAATGCCTTATTCCCTCCCTAGATAACTTGGCTTTTTGCTTCTTCAAGAAAATTGATGCTCTCAAGCAGTGTCTCTGTTTGTCTTCTTTAAACACATTTACATACGACCTTGATTTTGTCTCCTTTATTCCATCCTGAAATGAGGAACCTAGGGCTTAAGTTCGAGGCCGTCCTCTCTACCTATGTCCTTGACCCTTTCCTGTCTGGCTCTTTCCTTTCTGATTTGCCTCTTTAAGTATAATTCAGGTTCTTTTCATCCAAATATATCAAAAGATTATATCCTCTATACCTCTATGTACTCCTAAAATCACTGAAATTTGCTTTGTGCCTTCATGAATTTGCAGAGTGTTACTGGCAAGGATACCAATGACCTCCTCAGGTCAAACCTAGTAGATATGTTTCAGGTCTTACATTCCTGGATCCCTCCACCACATTTATCTTTCTTACCCAGCTGTTGATCCTTTCTTTAAAATGTTTGTCTCTTAGCTTCTAAGATGCCATAAACTTCTCAGTGCCTGTTAGTTCTTAGAGTCTCCAATAAGGCCCCTCCTCTGTTAATTGTACCTGCTCTGCATAGGCCATAGTGTCCACTTGCATGTCTTCATTTTCACCCTACAATGAAGATTTCTGCTTCGAAACTTCTGACCCATTCCTCTTCCCAGTGTTGAAGGCTTATTTAACTGTCTGCTTCACTTTTTCTATGTTCCACAGGTACTTCAAACTCAACATGGATAAATGGAACTCATCACTTCTCCTTTCTCTCTGAGTTGGATCTTCAAATTGTATTTACTGATTTAGGTAGTAAAATCACCAACCACTCAGGCCAAGAAAGCTGGAAACTTAAAGTTATCCTTGACTCTTTCTTGTCATTCCATTAGTAACATAAACAATATATGATTTAACCTTTTTGTTAATAATTGAATTTGTCCCTATAGTCTCCATATCGGCTTCTGCTCTCATCCTATTATCTTACCTGGATGGCTGCAACAACTCCTAAATGACTATGCTGCCTATAAACTGATTTGCTATAAATTCTTCCTGCACACATCTTCCAGATATATCAGTACAAAACATACTCTATGTTAATCCTATGTTTCAAATACCTTAATACTGTAAAGGTGGATACTAACTTGCACATGGGATAAAAAATGGTATATAACTAAATTAAATGCACATACAAACACATGTATGTCTTCATATGCAAATGAACACAGGTAAAACAGAGAATTTCTGAATAAGATCAGTAGATGGTATCAATGTCAATATCCTGACTGTAATCTTATATGATAGTTTTGCAAGATGCTTCTTACCATTGGGGGAACTGGGTAAAGAGGACACGGGTGCCCTTTGTATTATTTACTATAACTGCATGTGAATCTACATCTATCTCAAAATAAAATGCTCATTTCAAAATGCCTTACAAAAAATATCTTTCAGTTCTCACTAGAAGTATTGAAATATTTGTTTGTTTGCTTTTAAGATAGCATACAAGTTTCTACTTCCCTCTCCAGCTCTATCCCCTAGCATTCTCTGTCCCAAATGTTTACACTGTACTGACATAAAGTTACTTGTAATTTGCTCTCAAACACCAAGTTCTTTTCCATTTTAGGATTATATATATGCTATAGCTGCAGATTGCTCACTCATACCATTAGTCCTTACCTGGCATGGCTAATTTCTCCTCATCTGCTAAGGCTCTTCTCCTTGATTTCTCAGATGAAGCATGTTTCATCTTTGTGCTTTTATAATGTTAGACATACTCTTGCTGCATTTTTTAGAAGCTTGTTTTCCTGCCTTATCTTCTAACCATGACCTTCTAGGGGATGAGGCAGTCTTGTTCATTTTTTATTTCCAGTGTCTGTTATGCTTCCTGGAAAATTATACATGCTCTATGTATGTTTGACCATGCTTCTCCATATAGCGTAGAAATTATCAACAGTAAATCCAATGCTATTATCTGCTATAATTCAACTAGAGCAGAGTATTCATTTGCAAATTTAAGATGATTGACTATCCTAGTACACTATTTAACTCTTTATAATATTCACGGTGATGATTAAGAGCTTAGCTAATTTCATCCTGGGGTAAAATTAGTCTACCGATAATCAATAAATCACATACTAAGATGATTTGTGCAGATAATATGCACACTTGGAGACAATATCACCTGAGAAAGCTCATGTTTTCTTTCACATATATAGGGATCAAGGTTACTTTTTTCTAAGTAAAGGCAAACTTGAAAACCTAGCAACAAAATGGGGCAAACAGACATAGTATTCATTTGTAAAGTATTTGGATGTTTGCTTATCTTTTAGTCAAACATAGAATTTTACACTCCAATTAAAAACCTATACATACCCACGTTCTGAGGTTTGATTTTATGGTCCATGGGCATGATGCTAAGGTGGTAGTTATGAGAAGGGTGATTATGCTGAGAGTGAAATTGAAACTTTCTCAACTTGTTTCTGTTTATTTTTTTATTCTACTTTTTACCTGCTGGAGGCAGAATGGGCAGATAATCAGTTGAGGCATTTATTAAATGGGTTTAATAATAGGTCAGACTTATCAGATTTAATGAGGGAATGTTTATTTTCTTTTTGAAATCTGCAGAATGTAGATATTGGATAATGGAAGTGCAGAGTGTAACAACATGATTAGTTAGGAAAGGAGAGCTTGGATAGAAAATATGATTATCTTATTTTATGGCAAAATGGGATCCATGGCACTGCCTGAAGAAACACCAATTGTGCAACTTGTAAAATTTACAATATATGCCTGCCTGAGTTGGGGAATCACTTGTTTTTTCTTGATTGAGTATGCTTAATTTTATTATTCAGTATCTTAAATACAGGAACTATAATCTTAGTTTCATTTTTGTCTTTTTAAGGTTCGGAGAAACCCCAACTCATTTCTCTTGGAAAGAAAGTTATTACCGATCCACTATGTCCCAGAGCACACAGACAAGTGAATTCCTCAGTCCAGAAGTTTTCCAGCATATCTGGGATTTTCTGGAACAGTAAGTATCAAATAAGCAAAAAATGTTGTAGTTAAATTATTATAAATAGGCAAATGTGGGCTGTCAAAATATTGCTTCTTAGGGCATGATTCTAGAATCAATAAAAATCAATTGATAATGTTGGAAAATAATAATTACTTCCAATAGTATCTCTGTGTTCAAAATTCAGTGGGGATTTATTCAGTTTGCAATAGCAAACAATAATTGTTATTCTAAGGTGATATAATTTTGGAGGCTCAAAAGGGCTCTCCTGCCTAACCCCAAACAATTTCCCCAATGACTCCTTGATACACAAAATCTATTCCTTTGGCCCAAAGACATATTTACTTTGTTACAAAGCAAATATTTCCTGAAAAGTAAAACACTAAAATTTGTTGGTCATTTATGCCTCATTTGATAACTGAGTAAATTTAGGGGAAGGTGAAAGGGTATCAGAGCACTGGGAACCCTAAAGGAAAGGGTATACAATACTCTCCCTGACACCCCCATTTTCTCCTGTGTTCCACCCAGCAATTCCCAACTAATACAGGGTCATGATTCACATATTATAAATAGGGCTTAGGTTTGAACAGCCTGGAATTACACATCTGGTAAGTAGCTGAGCAGGATGCAAAAATGTGGTTTCTGACACCAACCAACCAGATTTGCCAATTTTGAAGCAAAAAGACTTCTTTGTTACCAAATGGGTAAGTGTGTTTCAGTCTCTTTCCACAACTAACACACTTCTATTTTTCCTTTACGGTAGGCCCATATGTTCAGTTCAGCCCATTGACTTAAACTTTGTGGATGAACCATCAGAAAATGGTGCAAGAAACAAGATTGAGATTAGCATGGATTGTATCCGCATGCAAGACTCGGAACTGGGGGACCCCATGTGGGTGAGTGGCATGAGCTTCTCTTCTAATCTGTGTGCCATACTATCCACATCTCGGTTAAACCTGTCGTTTTCATGACATAGTAAAAGGCCGGTGGCTCCAAATAGGCAAAGCCATTGGTAATAGGGTTAGCACGGTCAGCAGAGAGATGAGGGGATGAAGAGTTTGTGGATTCTGGGTCTGCCTCAACTCTCCACAATGCACATGTTTTCACTGGTATGAAGAAGGGCATTGAAAATAATTCCTTACATCCTTTATCTGAATTGCTCTTCATTGTCTGTCCCAATTCAGAGAGGATGGTATCAGTCTAAGGTTTTACAGCTTGTGGAGACAAGAGTCAAAACCAGATCCTAGATCTGAATTCTTTCAAAAACACACTTGCCAGTATGGCAAACAGCATCTCAAGGAGCCATCCTTCTTAAATGAAGGAGGATGAAGTAAATTGTATGTGAAAATGCATAGATTAAGTACCTGGCAAAAGAATAAGAGGGCAGAAGATAATACATAAAACAGGCACAGGCTTTTTTTTTTTTTTTTTTACTTTACCATCTAGTCACTCATGACCTGAGGCCTAAATTCCTAATCTATAAATTGGGGAGACCTTATGTGCCACATACCTCCCAGGTAGTTAAGGAGTGGAATGGATTAATGATAGTAAAAAACTTCCTGAGATGTTCAGAGGAAATTTCTTTTATTTGCACAGTCCATCATGCTGGTGGGTTTCTTCCTTTCATTTTTTTTTAAATCATTCATTCGCCATACAAATCTTGCAAGATTTTCCATTAAAAAGATTCTATATAAATAGGAAAAAAAAAAACAGCCAAGAAAGAGGTTGACTTGTCATTGATTATATGCTGACCTGATTGATTTTGGAAATTTCTTTAGAAAATGGCTTTCTTGTCTGATATAAGATTTTACTGGAGTTTTTACTAGATACTTTTTTATAAGAATTGTACGTTTTAATTTTGGGAGAAGGTGAAGTGGGGAGATGAGAGTGGAAACAACCAAATATGCAAAGCTGTAACTTTACAAATACCTTGATGTTTTGTTACTAAGTTGATAAGGGAAAAATTCTTTCATTGGCCCTTTCCATTTCTCAGTTATTCTTGAGCTGGTGAAGAGAGGATATAAATAATAATAATAATAATAATAATAATAATAATAATAATAAATAACTGGCAGATAAATCCAGTGGGCAGGTAACTGAAGGCCTTGGAATGTACTATAATTAAACAGAAATATGGGTAAATTCTGATTTGAGAAAGACTCAGAAATTAGTATATCCCAATTTACTTAGTAATATCATCTCTCAATTGCTGAGTAACACCAGCATAGGAAAACCTATCTTTTTATATTCTGTCCAGGGGTTTTCAGCTGACTCTTGGACTTAAAAGTAAGCAAGTTATATAAAGTTTAAAATGGAGAATCAGGGTTTGTATTTACAGTTCCTATTATCATCTTTCACACACTGAAGCATGTAGTTTCTTAATGTGTCATGCTCTTTCTTAGTTCTTTGTATTATTAGAAATTTACTCCTTGAACACACCCTCCTTTATTTTTTCTTCTCTGTCACCAGTTTTTATCCATCCCTCAACACCCGTTTGTCCTACCTTCTCTGAGAAGATTTTCCATATCACTATTTTCCACCCGTTTCAATTAGAGACCATTTCTTTGAAGTGACCTAGGTATATTTTAGTCATATTACTTATTATACAATATTATGGTTGTTTATTTGTCTCTCTCTAAAGGAGAGAGGGACCATACTTTGTCATGCTCAGTATTTGTTACAGTATTTGGCATATAAGAAGTCTTTAGGGAATGTTGAAGTCATAGGAAATAAAACTCGGAAGTTCTAAAAAATTCTCTTTCAAACAGAAAAGAACTGTCCAAAAGAAATTTCTCTCATTGATGGACATGTCCTATTATGTCTACTGTTCAACACAGTAGCCAACAGCCACATGTATACATTTGAAATGTGGCTACTACAACTGAGGAACTTAATTATAACTTTAGTCAATTTAAATGTAAATTACCACATGTCGCTAGTTGGTCGGTATTGAGTAGCACACACCTAGAAATCTCCAGTCAGTGGGGCTCTTCTCTGCCCAAACAGTCACAGCAGCATATCTTCCTGTCCCATCTTCCTCTTGTATTCTTTCCCTTTCGGTTATGTTGTATCCTTGCAGGAAGTATTATACTTTCTAATTATTTATTCTTTACCTCTATTGTTTTCCGAATTTTGTTTGAAAGAATCCAGATTTGAGCCCTAAAACTTCAGTCATTTAGAGTCTATTTTAGTACTTTTTATAAACGACCTAAAGGGAACTTTGAAGAAGACCTAGTATAGCATCTGAATGGAGTCAGAGAAGCTTTGCAATAATGTTGGAAGAAGGTAAGAATGAAGAAAGAGAGAAAAACCAAGAAAATACCTAATTGTTCTCATGCTAAGTGTCTTGTCAAGCTAAGAATGCATTGCTGTATGGTTTTTAGCTTATTATTATTTGAGAAATATTGATATTTAAGAGGATTATCCATTTGTGTTCAACATTATTACCTGAGCATCAGTTATTAGTAAATATACTTGACATGAATGCTTTGAAATAGATTTTTAATAATGCTCATAAGAGGAGTGACCTGATTGAAACTGGGTATATTCAATTTGAAATTGATCCAGATTTTCCTTTTAGCTGTCTAAATTACAAAGTTTTGAAATTGCATTTTTCTTAGGCATCAGTATTTGATGATAATTAACATATTTGATACTTTATTTAGTTTTTCCAATAGCTTTATAAGGTTGAATTTATTAGCCTCTTATAAATTAATAAATCAAGGCAAAAGAGGTTACATGACTTTTGTAGCATGATATGTACAGTCAGCAGCAATGTCAGTATTCTATCCAACTTCCTGAACTCAATCTTTTCCTTTCATATTTTTCCTCCAAGGTATGATATTTGAGAGGAACTTAAGCTCTATTTCTTCTTAAGTATCTGTCTATTCCTATGTATTTTAAGCATGTGTAGAGAAACCTCTACTCTTTTCCCATAGAATGTTCTTGAAGTAGAGAATCTCCATAATATTTTTCTCCCCTGGAGAAGCACAGAACACCATCGGCAATTAGGAATGATAATGCAGAGTTCTACCATCGCTGATTAGCGCCTGTGACTTGAAAATTTTTACAACTAATTTGAGAATAACCAGAAACGAGGAAATAGGACCAAGGACAGAAAATTTTGCAAGGAATGGGGACTGAATTGATTCAGAAAGAGCTGGAAAATAATGAAATGGGATTTTGCCAATGGGGGAAACAAAATAGGTCATTTGGGAGCAACTATATTGAAAGAAATATACAAGTAGAGTGAGAATGAACTTAATTAAATAAGCAGACTTGCCTATCTGTGGCTACCCTGTTTTTATCTCCAAAGAAGTAAGGCAGAGCTAATAAATTATAGGTCTATATAAATCCTGGGTCTTCCCTTACCTTAGGACTATTCCAACATCGTTATGTATGTCCACATATGGAGGCCACACAGGTGGGACTAGATAACAGCAATCATCCTCAGCAACACAAGTTGCAAAATGTTGGTCTTCTCAGGATGTTACAACTAGTGTTAGCTTTGAAAAATAAGAACAAGGATCCTCTTAGTTTCCTCATCCTAAACTGACTGCTGCTGAAAATGATGTGAGGCCCTTTTTGTTCCATTACTTGGCAGCAAATTTTCACTTTTCTGTGTATAGGTTAATAACTAAATAGCTCCAAAACTCTGCAAATAAACTATTTCCTTACACATACGATACTTTTAAAATGTGGGATCTCAGCCAAGCATTCTCTCGCTATGCAAGAATATGAATCTTGGGCATGAAACAACATGTCAGATTATTAAGGACAGAAATGTTAAAATTGAGAATGTCATTCCATTTCATTAGTTTTTGATACAACCTTCACTTTAACAACAGTTATGAAATGAAATCATAATGGTTTGATCTGATTATTAACAAAGGAAATTTGAATTGCAGAGAATGCGTGTGCCTTCTTCATTAGAATGATTTTAATGTCACTGAAGGATGACTGCATCGGATTAGCAAATGCAGCTGAGTGGGATTTCTCCAAAAAATACCTCATTTAACCTGTTTCCCAGATCTTTGCTGGCTGTTGATTCTGTTGTCTAATACACTTACATATCAGCTTTGCATTATTTATTAACTAAACATTCTTGTTATGTCTTCAAGAAGTGGACGATGATACACTTGAACAGTCTCCCAGAATGATTAATGGAAACCATATAGCTCTTACTTTTGCATCTGTTTTTTCCTTCATACTTTGAAAGAAGCCCTGTTTAGCTGAATGGCGTTTTTCCCTAAGTATCTGAGTAGTAATTATTTGAAACCATCCATTTTTGTAAATTCTTAATGTAGCATCCCAGTTGTATGTGAAGAGTCTTCAGCGTTACATATGAAAAGAACAGATTGTGTATTTGTATTTGGAAAGGCTCAGGCCACAACATAATGCCAGAGCCCCTACATCTCTTAGCACCCAAGATTCATATAAGATTTCAAGTATATGCACTAGATCGGGCCACAAGCATTTCGCTAGCACTTACTATACATTATGTCCTTCGTGATACAGATGAACAAATCATGGTCTCTCGCCTTGAAAAGACCACAGTCCAGCAGAAAGGCCAGAATGTATAAAATCACTTATGAAATTATTCAGATGTATATTTTTTTAAGACACGAAAAAGGAATGATTTAATATGCCTGAGAGTGACAGGCAATGTGTTACAGAAAGGTGATTTTTATTTAGGCATTGAAACTTGAGTCCGTTGAGCAAATCAGGAAAAGG
Organism: Manis pentadactyla; assembly: GCF_030020395.1. NCBI lineage: Eukaryota > Metazoa > Chordata > Mammalia > Pholidota > Manidae > Manis > Manis pentadactyla. The sequence continues at coordinate 119,120,693 of NC_080019.1, forward strand.
AAAAAGTAGTTTAAATTTGGGTAGCTATTATGAAAATAATTTATTAAAACACCATAATGTAAAGCTCAGAAATTTTAAGAGATAAAACTGAAAACTTTGGGTAATATGATGTTTATATAGAAAAATTACAACACCTGACAAAGGTTTAATAGCCCTAATAAACTAAATACTTAAAAATTAATAAGCGAAAGATTAAATCTCCCACTTTGGCAAAGAGTATAAATAATTCACAGATGTTTAACAGATATAAAATATTCAACTTCTCTAATAATAAAAAAAATTCTGATTTAAAACAATGGGATTATTTTTCAGTTGTCTGGTCAGCAAAGATTTGAATGATTGATACTATCTAGTGCTGGTGAGATGGTTAGGAAACAGTCATTCTTTTCACTTCTGGTGGGATTATAAATTGATATAATGTATTTGGAGGGCAATTTGCCCATTAATTTATTTAGTTTTAAAGACACTAACTCTTTGCCCGTAAGTGTCGTTTATAGGATATTTTTTTCCACAAAACGATTTCAATATAAATAAACACACACACACACACACACATACAGATGCATGAACAAAAATGAAGGCTTCATTGCAGCATTGTTTATAATATCTAAAATGATAAGACCAGTTATAAACCTATAGATTTTACAAGTTTTGGACTCAGATAGGAAACAAATTACAGTTTATAAGGAATGAGGGTTAAGCTCACCACTGAGAGATGGCACTAGTAGTTATGATGTATGGTCATTTTCGTCTTGGCAGTCCTCTTGTTCATGAACCTCAGTGTGATTTCACTGTCTGTATTTTGTATGAGATATCTTTTATATCCTGTATTATGTAGAATTGATATTATTTCTTATTAAGCATTTGGTAGAATTTGCAAGTGAAACCATGTGGGCCTCAGTTTTTTTTTTCTTGTGGGGGGAGCTCTTCAAATTCAGTTTCTTTAGTTGTAATGAGACCATTAAGATGATCTATTTTTTTGTGTGTAAGTTGTCATAAATTGTAGTTTTTGAGGAATTAATTTCATCAAAGGTTTTGAAGTTGTATGTGTGTAGAATTTTGGGGAGTATTCCTTTATTACCCTTTTAATGTCTGTGGGATCCATAATATCCTGCTTCATTTCTAGTAATTTGTAGCCTCTCCCTTTTTCTCTGTTGGTCTTGCTAGAGATTTATCAATTGAATTAATCTTCCAAAGAACCAGCTCAGCTTTTTGGTTTCACTGTTTTTCTCTACTGTCTGTTTTCAGCTTCATTATTTCTGGTTTTATGTTATTTCCTTTCTTTGCTTTCTCAGGTTTATTTTGTTCTTCTTTTTCTTTTAGGTTTCATAAATTGGTTATTTAAATTAATGAATGTGAGATATTTCTTCTCTTTTAACATTCATGTTTACTTTTCTAAATTTCACATTGAACACTGCTTTGGCTACATCTCATATATTTTGATATGTTGTATTTTCATTTTTGTTCAACTTAAAATATTTTCTTATTTCCCTTGAGACTTTGTCTTTGACAAATATGATTTACAAGCATGTTGTTTAATTTCCAGGTATTTAGATATTTTGTTATCTTTCAGTTATTCTACTTTAATTTCATTATGATAAAAAAAGATACTTTGTATGACTTCAGTTTTTTAAAATTTGTTAAGGTTTCTTCCATAAGTCTAGATATGGTTTATCTTGGTGAATGCACCACGGACACTTGAAAAGACTATATTTTGTTTGTGTTAGATGGAATGTGCTATAAATGTCAGTTAGATCCCATTGGTCTGTGGTATTATGTAGTTCTTCTATACCCTTGCTTATTTTCTGTCCGGCATTTCTATTGATTACTAAGAAAAGACTTTCAAAATCTTCAACTTTCTCCTTTTAAATCTGTCAGATTTACTTCATATATATTAGAACTCTGTTTTTAGATCCATCATATTTAAGTTTGTACACCTTCTTGGTAAACTGATCTTCTATCATTATATATCTTTTTATCCCTCTTATTATACTTTGCTTTGATGTCTACTTTGCCTTTATTTAAATTAATATAGTCCAAGTAACTTTATTTTTATTAATGTTTGCAGTTAAATCTTTTCCCCACCATTTACTTTCAACCTATACTTATCATTATATATGACGTGAATTTCTTCTAGACAGCATATAGTTGTATCACTTTTTATCAATTGTGGCACTCTTTGTCTACTAATTGACATACATCATTTATACTTAATGTGTTTATCAATATGTGTTTTTGTTTTGATGGTGTTTTTTTAGTCTATCATTTATTTTCTATTTGTGTGTTCCCTTCATTTTCATTTTCTTCTGTTTCTCTTTTTACTGTTACCATTTTGATAATTTGATCTATTTTTAGTACTTGATTGTAATTGTTTTTTGGTTTTGGCTATATCTCTTTGCCTATTTATTAGTGTTTGCTTTAAAGATTGCAATATTTGTAAATTTTCACAATATTCACAAAATTTTCAATATTGAGAATCATTATTTTACAACTTCAAATGGAATGTAGAAAACTTACCACAACTTTGGCTTCATAACTGCAACCCATGTTATTATAGTTGTCACGTATTTTACATCTATGTATACTAAACACTCCATCAGATTGTCTTATAATTTTTACTTTAAATTGCAAATGTATTTTAAAGAGAAGTGTCTATTTATTTGAAGGATATTTATCATTGATGTTGCTCTCTCTTTGTACCACTGTTACATTTCTGATGGAATGTTATCAGGAAAAATAAGGAATTTCATGTACCCTTTTTTCATCAGAATGAATTTTTCCAAATAAATATAAATACTTATGTTTTATAAACAGGAATATAAACCATATAAAAGTTACAATTTGCTAAATTTTTATTAAAAGTTTATAAATGTTGCTTCCATACATCCCTCATCCTTTCCTCCCTCCCTGTCTCTATATGCAGGCGCGCACACACACACACACACACACACACACACACACAGAGACTAACATATAACCCAATTTGAACCACACCTATAGATATTCCTAGCATTATAGAATTGTATCAAAATAGTTTTTAATCAGTTGTTTTATGTATCCATTTGATAAGTGTAACTCTTTAAAAAAATATACATATATTAAACACACTGTGAACAAAGTATTTTTCATTAAGTACCACAGTCAGTCAACAAGGGGCTGGTTAACAATTTTGCTGCATGAGTCACTCCAACATTCTATATCACCCTTCCTGCATGCCTCTTCCTGGATCAAAGGTGGAAAGTACATGATTGCTGATGTATCATACAAAGAGCAATCATTTTCTATGTGTCTTGGTGGTGCACAATGTTATCCAACTCTACATCTGACTGTGATATCAAGAGCTCACTTCAAGGAAGGCATCCCTATTTTCCTTCCCTTACTGTCCCACTTTGGTCTCCATAGGGCCTCCAGACAACCCTCCTACCACCACTACCCCCTTCCTTTTGTTCTTCCTATACATTCTCTTGCTCCAAGTTTCTTAGTTTTCTCCCATCTCTACTTCCCTCTTTTGGTGTCTTCCAGAAAACGTCTAGAGTTCAGAGTAGGCAGATTTGAATGAAGGCTTTTATTTTTTAACTTTGACGACTACCTCATATTTAATATAAAGATTTAAAATTTCTTACTTTAGAATTATGGCATATGATTTTTAGTAAGATACACTGTAGATGGAATTATGTCTTCACCAGTTTTACCTGTATGAACTTGATAACCTCTATGCGTCTCTCTTTCCTCTTTTGTATGGATGGACATAACATTTATCATCAGACTCAGAGAACTGTGATTTTTTTCTTTCATTATCTGATTTGCTTTCATTCAGAGTTTCTGGGATATAAATATACAGTCAATTAAAATGTATTTTTGTTATCACTAGTCTGACTATGCTATTTTTTATAAAAACTGTAAGACAGGTAAATATGTATTACTTTTTATAATACAAATAAAAAAATTGCTCTGATTATAAAAGCAATGCATACTAATTAAAAAGAATTTTAGGATTATCAAAAACATATATAATCCCTACCTAATGATAATAATTATAACAATTTTAGTCTTTTTTCTAGTATTTTTCTTTAGAAGAAATAAATTTTTATATGACATATTTGGATCATGTTATATATAAATTTTGTAATATTTTCCTTTGAATTCTGTGAAAAACATTTTCTCTTATTTACTAATCTTCAAAACAACTTTAATTGTATTATATCACATTACATAGACACACAGTGATTTATTTAACTACTCTATTCATATTTTTAAGAACATTTATATACAACATATTTTCTTGTGCTAAATGCTTAAAATTGTAATTATTGAGAAAAATTGTATGAACACCTGTGTTATTGATACTTATTATCAAATTTCTTTTCATGATTTTATTTTTTCAGTATACCCTTACACCAACTGAAGTGTCTATAAACTTGAAATCAATTTTGGTTTGTATAATCTCATCTTTAAAAATGCACATATTCTAGATAATTAAAAAATGAATTTCTAGTCATTTGCACATCAAGATGAAACATTCTTTCTTGAGAAACCTTTTATTGCAATCTGTGGAAGTGATGATAATTTTGACTAGAGATGAATAAGACATCTTGAATGATGGAGCACCTATGAGTGGGATAGGCAGGCCTAATAGGGATGGGTGGGAACAAACTATATGAGGAAAGAGGTGAGAAAGAGAGGTAGACAAAGTATATATACTTCTGAGCTTTCTCCTACGATTAGCCCTGAACACGGGAATGGCCATAACATTGTCTCCTTTTCCACTCGGCACTTCTTAAGTCTTGCTTTCAGTATCTCTAATACTCTTAAAACAATCATTCAACCGTAATTGTGCCAAATAGGCCTTTTGTATATTAGTTCTATCAGCACAAATGAAATAAACAAGAAAATATAATCCACACAGAAAACCCCTCTAGTTTTTGGAAAATGTGTTTGTAGTTACTTAGGTTCTGATGAGGTAGCTCAATATCCACTCGATTTAGACGGTTCAGGCGTCCCCAGAAGGGCACACTGTGTTTCTGTTCTGTTCTTTGTATAGCAGAGCCAATCGGAAGGCACCACTTTGTTCAAGAGTGCCAAGCCAAGCCAGGGACTTTACCTTAAATACAAGTATGCATTTCAAACCTTGAACAAACAGTCTGCTTAATAAAATAAGGGAAAGGGTTTTCTTTTTTTCTCTTCTCTAGAAATTCACAAACATCACTTGACAGGTGACAGCTCCTCCCTTACAAAAGGGGCTGTTTGCTTTTTGCTTTGGTGTTTGGGTAAACTGCAGCACACTGGCAGAGAATTTATTGCCTAGGGGAAGGTGTTTGCAGTCCCTGTGTTGAATCTGAAAAGAAATCCTTCTCCTTCTATCCCCTCCCTCTGTTCTGAGAAGGGAGAGTTGGAAATGATAGCCCCAGGGAAATAGTTCGCCTAACACCTGTCTTTGGTGTAACCTCAGTAATGTTACTTAAGACACTGTGCTCAGTGTGTATGCATTCAGAATGACAAAGTTGAAGAGGGCAGATAAACAGAAAGGGATTTTAGTAGAAACACAGGAGCTGATTTTGACCTTGCATCCTCTTAAAAACTGATCAGGTTGAAATCTTAGCATGCTGGCTTAAAGAGAATCTGATTTGTTTGAAGTAATACACATGCTATTAGTCACCTGTCCTTGCCTTGGCAACCAGTTTAATATAGTTTAAATCTGTAAAAATTGGAAAATTCTAGAATATTAGTCTTAGGAACTTAGCTATAAAATCTTTCTGGAGCATCCTTTCCCACTTGAAACTTTGACATAATTGTGTTCTAGTTAAATCTTCCTTTAATAGACAGGAAAACGAAGATCCAAGTCAATTAGTGTTGCCTTCTCCAGTATTTCTGATAGTATTTGTGGAAGAGTCAGGACTGAACCCTGCTTTCTGGATTTCTAGACCTGCCTCTCCACCTACTGTAAGATATAGTGTGAAGAGTTCAAGCTCAAGAGGTAAATGGCTGTCTGCCTTGTATCCAGCTCTGTCATCCACTGTTCTGATGACCGTGGCTAAATGCCAGTATGCCGGTATGTTTTGAGCCTCAGTTTCCTCATCTACAAAATGAGGATGGTGCAGTTACTGATATACCAAAGAAAAGCTGTTTAGAGAACGAGATAAAGCATGAACAGTCAACACACATGGCCAGTTCTCAGTGCCAGGTGTTGCTGTTACTCTTTAGAATGTCATAAATCTGGCAACAGGAAATTATTAATCCCAAGTAGAGCAATTTTGATGAGGAAAAAAATGAAATTTGTATAGATTTGTACTTCCAAAAAAGGAAGTAATGTTTGAAGACACACTAGCATGCTGCTATAAAATCTTTCTGGAGCATCCTTTCCCATTTGAAACTTAGAAAATTGAGTTTTCCTCAAACTAAGATAAAATTTTAAAGCAGATTTCTTTTAAAAGCCAATATACCGTTGTGTCAATTCAGGACTCATAGAACTCACAGAAAACAGTTTCATTTTAATTACTAAATGCTATTTTAGTTATTTGGGTGTCATTCAGTAATTGTAACATAATAAAGTATTATTTTTTTCCAGCCTACTAATTAAGAGCGTAAGCTTTGGAATTAGATGCAGCAATATACCTGGTTTTGAATCTTAGTGTGATAGTGAAGTTAAAGTTTCATGGACTCCTGGATGGTTTAATTCAGAGGTTTTCAAAATGTGGTCTCAAGTCAGCAGCATCAGCATTATTTAAAAACTTAAGAAATGCAAATTCTTGGGTTCTATTCCAGATCTACTGACTCAGAAAATAGAATGACAGGGAGGGCAACAATCTTTCAATAAATCCTCCAGGTGATTCTGACATTGGGAAAACACTGGTGCAATCCAATGTTTTAACATATATATTTTCATAGGTTGGGGAAGCTCAGGTTCTGAGTGGGGAGTGACTTGCCCAAGGATGCACAGCCATAATGACAGAGAAGAAACTTCTAGGTCAATCTCTACTTTAAAAAACGTATTTCTAATTGTGATGCATCTTAAAACATGTGGGAAGTTCTGCTGGTTTATGCCATAGGAAAAAAAAAACAGCAGAATGTAATACTTTAGAAGGAGTAATTAAATATATTAAGTGCTTGGCTACATGTGTCTTTATCAGTAAGATGTTGTTAAACAAGTTTCATACCTAGCTTTCTTTAATTATAGAGATGGTTCATAAGAATCTTCCTGCCAAATGACTAAAATTTCAAGCTTGTATTCCTGTCAGTTCAACAAGAATTTACTGATTATTCATAAATTCAAGATACTCTACTGGGGGTACAAAGTTTAAAAGAGCTGAGTCTATTATCATTACCTGTATCTTAGAATTGGCAAGGGAGTCAGATATGAAGTTAATGCACTAGATTATAAATGATCTAAATGATCCTACACAAGAAAATATTTGTTGCTTACCTGTTGAGATAGAAATACAAAAGACAATAAATGGGTGCCCAGCACTGAGAGACAGGCCAGAGTTCAATCGGCTGTGTAACTTCAGAACAGTGTTCACATCATAATGTTGATAAAATGCTAGGATAGAGATAAAAAATAAGGCTGATAGAAGCGAGGCTGGGTGATTTTTATTAGAATGATGAAGGGAGCCTTCATCTGATAAAAGGTAAAATGTGAAAAAAATACATGTGCATGTGTGTCTGTGTGCAATGTATGTGACACTCAGTTTGTGCAGCATGGGCCTCTGTTTGTGGATAGAGGTTAACTGAATGAGGTGCCTATTGAAAGTATATTGTCTACATGGATGTGAGCTTCATTTTGATCTCTTTTTTCTATCAAAGTTATTCTTTGTGTTTAGAAAAGACATAAATTCATCTATAGTTTAAAAGTTCTTACTTCATGTGTTTGCTTATCATTCTCCCAAGAAGCTCAAGAGCTCTTAATGGCTATTATTCAAGCCAGTTCTCACCACACCCTCTTAACGAAGTAGAAAGAGAGCAGGTATTTTGACATCTCAATTTTGTGCCTCTATGGCACAAGATAGAGAAGCAGAAACAACATTTGAAATAAAACCCACATGATATGCCTTGGAATTGAGTACGCTTCGTTCCAATGGATGTTACTACATGCTTTCTCTCAAATTAGAACCAGAGCTTTATAAAATATGGCTTTTAAAAATAGCCATCTATTTTAGATCTCTGGGTTTGGGTACAAAGATGATTTTTCTATAACCTGAACTTCAGTCAGGCTTTGTGGATTTAGTGATGTTGGCTGCCCTTGATGAAGGGAATCAACACAAACCATCTCTGCTATTGAATTAAATAGGCACAACTGCCTCTCATTTAACCAAAATGTTTTATTTGCCTTTCATATCAGTAGCCTGTTAGAAAAAGAGACAGCTCAGTGGCTTAAAATTGATGGGATAGAAGGAAAACTCAGGGATCTACAGAGAAGGAAAAAAACATCTATTTTGTGAATAATTGATACTGGAAAACAAACACAACCCAGTATGTTGTCTCTTTCTTGAGATTCAAGAATGAACATATCACATGTAAAATTAAGCTCTTCGGAGGTCCTTTAGCATAGGAAGGGAATTTAGAGCTTTAAATTTGGAACTTTATAAATTTACTGTATCTTGCATTTTGAAAAGCACTCAAACTTTAGCAGTTGGGAGGTTTAGTGAAAAAACACTGGCCTGGGAGTCTGGATGTTTGGTTCCTAGTCTTCATGCCATTGTCACTAACTGGCTTTCTGTTATCGAACCAATAACGTTCCCCTCTGGGTCTCAGCTTTCTTCTGTGTAAAAACGTGGATCTGGACAAGGTGATTACTCAACTCCTACATCCCCTGTAATGGATAAAGCACCAGTCCCAGGCTTCTGAATTCAGTCTTGCTAGGCCACTTATGCCTTACTGTGGCTTTGATGAGAACATAGCACAGGCAAACACACTTTCCAGAACCATTAGTGAAAGCACATATAAACCAGAGTGCTCTGAAATGGATAACCAAAACCTGTTCTAAATAATGGCTGTGGGGCAAGGAATCTAAAGAGTTTATTTATCTTTCTCTTCTCTGGGGCAAGGGGGGGGATGGAGGGATTTGCAAAAATCAACACAAAAGCAACATTTTTATATCTGAGAAAATGCATACTTCCTAATCAGTGCTTTTTGTGGAGGCGAGGTGGGCGGTGAGGGATTGCACTCATACAAATTAGTCATGAATATGAATACTGTCTGGAGCTGGTGAAAGGAGAAGTAACTAACTCCTTCTGTTACTCTCCCACTCCCTCCACTAATGTGCTACCTCTATCTTCCTCCAAGTCCCGAGGCAGTGTTCCTTCCAAACAACTACTTGCCTAACCAGTTCATTGGAATGTCTTTCTACAGACTGTCTCCTCATTCAGATTTCTTCTGAAAAACCTCCCTGGGCGCATAAATCACAATTTTCAGAAAACAGTGGTATATGTTGCATTACAGAATCTCTCCTTTGGTTTAAAAAAATGTACCAACCCACCTACTCCACCTTGAAACAACAACAGAAGCAAAAGCAATTAGGGCAACAATTGCCTCGTTCTTTTAAAAAGAATTTTTGTCTTGGTTGCATTTGTTCTTTGAGGTGACAGGAATTAAGCCTCTCTCAATGTAATCTTTCCTCCTCATCACATGCACACCTCCTGGATCCCTCATCCTACAGCCTAGGGGAGATTTTATGAAAATGTTAAGTATATGTTGTCTTTGCTGGTATTTTTAAATGAACAAATAATGAAATGTGAAGCAAAAGATATAAACCATGGATTGACACAAATCTGGCCATGTAACAAATCCTGCCTTCATACAAACATGTAAAAAGTTCTTAATCTATGAGGGAAATTTAATAATTATAGAGTATGTACCCCTAAACTTTTCTTCATTGTGTAATAGAATTTTAATCAATGACTAAGGTGTCAGTAGTTGTTTGTTTTTCCTTTTCTGACCTAGTTGCTTATCTAGTTCTACCAAAAAATCCTCAGTGGTAATGACTCACATAATGTGCTCTTATTCTGATTGTTTACAGTTTGTAACTAAATAGAAATAGTTTATAACTTAAATTCAATGAAAAAAGACAAAGAATTAAAGTGTGCCAGTCTCTCAGTTTGTGCAGTAGAAAAGGGATGCTATTCATAGCATTATAGAAATTGAGTTTCTTGCTTCATCTGATGAAAGTCTGAATGGGAAAGGATAAAATGGACATTTTCTTTTCTCATTTCCTTTTTGAAGGAGTATCCAGAACCATTTGAGAGTAAGCAAATTTGAAGTTTGGTTTTAATTTCCAATTCCTCATCTGTAGCCACATGATGAAACCAGTCTTATTCATCTATCAAATTCAGCTAGAATGTAGCTGATAGTTAGAAAACCATGAGTCTTAATTTTTACCATGTTGAGTCTATGACACTAAACTGTCTTTTGGGCAACAAAAGGAACCATTATCTTATGACTGAATAACAAGAAGAAAGAAACTATGAAACTATTGAGTCAAACATTCCTAGAGACTGTACAGTCTGTATAAAAAATAAGACTGTTTAAGAGAGAAGAGTGCTACCTTAGAAGTTTGGGAGCCTAAATCCTATGGATTCTACACTATTTAGCTGAATGGCCGGACACACGTCACTCACATTCTCTAGGTCCAGTTTCCTCACTTACAAAATAATTAGATAGTTCATCTTCAAACATAGACATCTTGATATCTAGATTTAGATATCAAGGGTGTTCTAGAATGACCCATAAGAGTGAAATCTCATGTAGTATACCAACACATAAAGCAAATCAAGTAATACTTTATTATTAGAGATTTATTTCAAGGGTTAAATTCTTTGGGCCCTGGGTTCAAATACCCTGAGTGTATGAAATACTATCCTCTTCTAACCTTTTGGTCTTTTTTTTTCTTTTATAAAAATGGGATTAATATGATTACTGCAAAAACTAAATGAGATGATACATATAAAGAGATTATCACAAAAGCATTGTTGCTCAATGAATGTTAGCTTTTTATTTATTTAACATAACTTTTATTAGGCCAATCATGAAACACAATGGGTTGTTTGAAATAAATTTTAAAACAGTTTAAGGGGTGTTTTTATATAGAAGTTACAATGTTTAACCAGCTTTAAGATTCAATTTTTTTTTTTGGTAGTGGTGTTATTATTTTGTAATTCTTTAAAAAATCTTGAATCAAAGTGTTTAAGTAGTTGCAATTTTTTTAACTTTCATTTTAAATCTCTAGTAATTGTCAAACTGCTCCAAAATCCTGAAAGACAAATAGTAAAAAAAAAGAAAAAGAAAGAAAAAGTCAAAACACTTTTATAAATCAATTGCTTCTATTCTTTATTTAAAAGAATAAATAATTCTGACTATAAAAATCCCATGTGTACTATGTGACCATAAAAATCCTTAAAGAACCTATGATATAATAGTACCAATTATGCAATAAGGGTTGACTTAACATTAGGTTGTGACAAAGGCAAAGGCATGTATTGAAAATCTATTTGACAGTGGCATATCAATGCCATAGTGAGAGTTTGTGTACCGATTCAAGTGCGTATAGTAGGTAAAGTGGAGGCCTGAGAGAAAAAGAACATGTACACATTTCTAGCCCATGACATTTACAGGAAGTAAAGGTATGTGCACAGCGATGGCCAGGGAAGTTTCATTTCATGGTCAGCACAAAGGCAAGGTAATTTGGCTGCAGAAGCCCTTTTCAAAGCCTGTTTCTACTACTTACCTAGTTATGTGACACAGCAAGTTCCTTCATCTTCCTATGCTGCTTTCCTCATTTGTAAAATTTAAACTATACTGGTATCTCCCTCAGGCTGATGTAAGTATTAAATCAGACCATGCAAAGAAAGCACTAAGAATAATGCTTAGAATTAAGAGGTGCTTAATAAATGTTTGCTGTTGTTTGCTAACTCTATTTGTGCTGTGCATATATTTTAAATGTTTAATATTAAAATTCTAAAATTTATACCATCCTTTAATACTATGATTCTAAGTAATGATTAAATTAAAAAGCAGAGCAAAAACTTATTTGGGGTGAAAACAAAGGTAAAATTTTATTTCATTAAATGTTATGTCTAGCCAGGTCCTTTGAGAATACTGGGCGTAAAACATGTTAGAGATATTGCTATCTGTGTGTGTATTTTTGTTGCGATTATGTCTGACAAACCAGTTCTACCAACTATTTGGATGAGAGATTGTATGCCCAGTGGATTTAGGAATTACGTTTGATCCTTCCTTAGTATTCTCCCATTTATGCTTCATTTGAAGCATAATAATTTGTTTAGAATTAATCAAGTAGATAAAATAATATGGTCTCTGAGTAAAAATATGATTATAATAAATATACACTCTTCAGGGCTTAGGTACCCTATTAAAGATGCACCAAAAGAGAATTTTTTCAATTACTGTACTCATGCAGACATCCAAGCATGCCATCCTTCAAAGTGAACTCCTCCTTGTCACTTATCTTCAGTGAAAACTTGTCAGGGCATTAGAAAATATGTACTTATTTTAATGCTAATTTTTTTTCAGAATTAGAACCATCTTAACCCACATTGATCACTCACTTACTTTATACATTAAATTTGGCAGTGCTGAATACATTTCCATTTAATTTTATTAAAGACTGAAAATTTGTCACCATTACTGATTATATTCCAATAATGAGTCACAAATCGATTAATAAGTTACAACATATTGTTCACCAGGCTGCAGGCTCCATGAAAGTGGGAATCATTACTCTTTTTTCTATAAAACACATTACAAAGCCTGGCACCATTTAGTGCTCAGCAATGTTTGTGGGATGGTTTGAAGGTACAGTGAGCCCCATCTCTTTAAATTGTCAGTTCTGTGAGGAATTGGTGCAATCTGAGATTTCAGACTGCCGTGCAGAACTTACTGGAGACTACATACTAAGTGGCCCTCAATATTCTGTTAACTTAACATCGGGTTGGTTCTAATTGCCATTGTTTGATATGAGTTTTGAGAACCAGAAGCTAGTCCTCCAACAATTTCTTGTCCATCCTTCTTGGATGTTTTTCTATTCCCAGATATTAGCTATTGCTTTTTTTTGTTCCTTGGGAATGTGTAGATATTAATGTAAAATGCTTCTTTGACATCTATTAAGCCATTTACAATAGAATCAAGCAGCAGAAGTTTGGGCCTTTGGGGAATTATCAAAAGTTATTGTGCCTAGAAGGCTGTTCTTTTTTCCTTTGAAGAACATTTTTCTCTGAGTTTATGCAAATTTGAAGACGCTAATCCAAGTCACTGCTAAAGACTGTTAGGCAGGACAAAACGTTTAGTGGCAAGTTTTCTCTTGAAATTAATCAGTCACTTCCACTGCATAAATCACGCTCTGTGTCAGAGGTTTTCGTTTGCATGAATCAAAGCTAATTGCAGTAAGGATTTAGAAAATGATACCTATTCATCAAAAACAAGCAAATAAATAAAATATCTTATGTTTGAATAACCTTCTCCAGTTTAAAAGAGTTATTTCACATTCATTATCACCGTGGATCTTCACAACAACATACAATCTGTATCTCATGCCATTTTAAGGACATTAACTGTCTGGGATTTTGATGTAATTAAATGTTATTAAAATCACCCATAATGGCACCCATAATATTTTCTATTGTTAAACAGTTGAAAATATAGCTCTTGTCTGGAGCTCTAAGTTAAAAGAATAAGATCTTGGAGATACATGTTCTTTAGTATTGTTTCATGTTCTATGTGCAGCTGACATTCATCATAAAGCTAACCATGAAAGATATTTCAGCGTTGATCACCTGATTGGCCTTGAAGAAACCCTCACTTTCTTTAATTATTATGATTGCCTTCTTTTTAGTAATACTTCAGACTCTGAGTCCTTCTAAATTGATTAGGCATACTTGATAGTATGGCTGCTACTTAGGATTGAGTAAGCATTTGTTTGGTTGAAAACTTGGTTATCAGAGAAAGAGATCTTGGCTTTCATTCAACTAAAGCAGAAAATGTCTGGGATATGTAAGTTTGCACCAATTGATAGGTCAGTTCTCATCAACATTCAGCAAATTCATTGATTGATTCACTTCTTAAAATATGTTGAAAACTTTCTCTGTATAAGACCCTGTTTAATATTTTCATGCCCAACTTAATGATTTTTAGTCAGGATATTATATCCTCAGTAGGATTTGATAATGTATCAGAAACCTTGTTTGTTGAGCTTGGTGAAGTGATAAATTTTGCCTTTGTTTACATGGCTAATTGTAAGGGTTTGGAAACCACTCCTTTGATGTACTAAGAGCAGCTGATGAAGACAGTTAAATAAACAAAAATGCATCTGCATACAGACACAGCCTGTTCATTTGCTTCTTGTCCCTGGCTCAAACTTTTACGCATCTCTTCCCAAACAGAACACTTATTTTGAAATTAATCAAAAGCCAGCTTGTTTTTCTTAATAATTTAAAACTCTACTCACTCACTTAGAATGTCAATGATGGAACTGGCTTTAGAGATCATCTAGTTGCTAATACTTTTTTGCCAAAAAGGAAACTGAAACTCAGAGAAGTGAAGTGACAAACTCTATGTTACATAGCCAGTTGGTGAAGCAACCAGCCTAGAATCCAGGTTTCTTGGTTGTTTTCACTATTCTATGATGCTTCTTTAAAAAAAAAAAAAGAAATACCTATATAATATAAGGAACTCCATATTTCACCAATCAATATGTATCCACTTGAGACTATCAACCTTTTTTGGATAATGTTAAATAGTTCTCCTATGGTCATTTTGCCTAACCACAGCTCGTATTTGCTTGGAGAGTATCAAGCCCTTTCCTCTAAGGTGTTTGGTACTTACTCAGTGCCAAGTTTAGTGCCTGGACTGTTGTGTTTGATGGAAAAGTACTTTGCATTTCTGCCTCATTTTCAAAAATTTGTGCTCTAAGAGCATGCCACCCCCAGCTACCAGATAATCCCGTCCTGCAGCCTTGGTGGTGTGATGAATTAGTCTTGCACGAGTCTGCTGCTTCTGGAGGGCTAAGCAGGGGATCAAATCCTCCCTTTGTAGTGAGACAAGCTGCCAGAGAAGTGATTGATATTGTAGACAGAAGTAGGACTTCAAGGAAGGAATAAGCAGATAAGTGGGGTAATAAGCAGATAATACTACTACTTTGCACTTAGTGTCTTTTATCTGTGCATCTGAAGGCAGGTGTATCCTCAAACATCAAGGACCCTCACTGTGAAGAGAGAACGGGCCTCTCTTTTGACTTGTTGGCCCCTCCACAATCAATAAATCAGTGAAAACTTTTCCAAAGGAAGACGAGTGGTAAAGATTTTTTTTTTCTTTTTCTGGGAAGCTAAGCCACCAGGATATGAAGCAATAGCTCTAAATGTTATCTTGATCTTGATGCAATGTTCTGTATGTACTTTCCCTTACAATGTTTGGGTCTGAAAAAAGAAAATTCTACTGTACCAAGGTATTTACTGTATTTTTTAATCCCTTCTGATCATGTCAGACTCACTCCCTTTGAGTAATTCTCATTCTTGCATTTATTTTAGTTCTCTAAAATTTCCCTTGTAAATCTTATTTTAGGTCAAAGTCCTTAGACAGTAAATCTGTCAAGACAGCTTCAGGCCATTATGGCTCCAAGAAACCATTGTGAAGTGAAGCTGTGTTTAATAAGGTTGATGGACTCCGAGATCTCTTTGAGCATGCCTTCATTAATTTTGAACACATCTTGTTAATTCAGACAAAGAGGTTGAATTTCCAGCCCAAATTATTTCCTTTTAAGCAGATCAGGGCGTGAAATTCAGAAGCCAAATCCTAGAAGAGTTCGAATACAATACTGGCTACCACATTTCTCTATAGATGACTTTGTTCTTTATTTAACAGGGACTAGAATAATGTTCTAGACATTAAGTCAACAAACATAAATACTAAGTGACACAAGAATATTGTTGAATCCTCCTCTCCATCTCTGTTTTTTTGCTTGTGAAACTTTGTTGTGGTTGAATGTGGGTTTTTTGTATTTTGTTTTTTCTTGAATCATAGAAATTTTAGGGTTAGGAGAGACCTTAAATGTCATCAGATCTAACCACTCAAGCAATCTGGCCTTTAGCTCCATAATTACAATAAATAAGTAACTGGCATAACTGTGGGAAGAAGAGAGGACACAAGAGGACCCAGATTCAGCCAGTCTGTGTACCCTGAAGATCAGGAAAATATCACTGGCTGTGGAGAAAAAAACATCGAATTCACGGCTAGATGTTTCACGTTCTATGGTTTGTCCAAAGAAATTTGCTTTCTTTTATAAACTGCATTTCATTTGAAACAAATATCATAATTGGCAGAAGATAAAAATGAACTAGGTAGATTTAGTAGTGCCTCCTCAGCTATCTTTCTCTGTGACCGAATTCTTTTGAGAGCTGATGGTTTACCTGATGGTTGTGAACCAGGAGAAAGAAAATGTGAAAGAAGTTGTGTGTTTGTCTGCCTGTGTTTTGGGGAAAGGAGTATGATAAGGGGTGCACACAGATATTTCATGTCTCATGGTTTTGGCAACCTCAATATACTATTGTAATTTTGAGCTCTTCTGTTTTTCCTTTCACTTCATAAAACACTTTGTCTCATTTGACATTCCTTATAAGAGAGGTGATGTAGAAGGTGGCATTCTCATTTAATAAATGTGCAAATGGAGTTTCAGGTTTTCCCTGAGCCTGCAGTCATAGCAGATATCATAACCAGGACCTTAAGCAGGCCTTTGACTTGCAGCCACTAATCTCCAAGTGAAGTTCAAAGTACTTTCAAATACAGCATCAGATGCTGCACATCAGTCTATTATTATGAAATGCTATGCAAAAGGTTAGTAAATACTGTCATCAATATCCTCAAGACCCATGTACTCAATTGGCCACTTTGCGTGCAAATCTTCAGAAAGGAAGTAGAACTAAAACTATGCACGAATATGAATTTGCCATGAACTGAACCCACTTGATATAGCTTAACATATAGATAAGGTTTTTATAACTCAAACTTATTCTCCCCAACTGAGTCTATTTCCTTGTTTTTACCCTAACCCCCAGTGAAGTTCCTCCTCTTGCTAGACTCTAAGTTCTATGCATTCAGTGTGAAGTGAAAACTACCTTCTACACAGCTACCTAAATCTTAATGTCACTTTTTTCCTCTCTTTGTCTCCATTTAATTTAGTCATTCTATTGGCTTGGGTGTTCTCTTTGCTGCCAACGTTTTGTAAGGTAACTTCCAAAATACTTGAACACCCATTATACTTCTTTGAGTGTCTTAGGCATCTTGTCATCAGTTTTAACTGATATCTAACTTTTCCTTCCTTATTTAATTCACATAGTTCATTGTGGGTAAAATTTCAATATTTCCAGAATCTCTTGCCTGGCCGTAATCAATAGTTGTTTTCAAGGGGTGGAGAGAAGTAGTCCATCTCCATATCAGTAGGTAATTGCAAGCGGGAGCAAGGGCATATCTGGACCTGAGAGGTTGGGTGGGACCCCTTTTCTTTTTCTTCTGCAGCCGGGTCTTGAGAGACACAGGAGAGCAGAAGTGGACAACTGCTTATAAGCAATAAACAGGTTTCTCCCACTTTATTTCTCTCTTTGACTGCTTTCAGTTTCAAAGGTATTTTGCCCCAGGATTTTCCCCTGGAGTTACATTCATTTATCTTTTAGAAGACCCAAGCTTAAAACTGAAAAACTTTTCACCAGAAACAGATTTTATTAGAAAACCTGTCCTAGTGATTAAAACTTAACAGATTTCAAAGCAGAACTTGGGGCAGCTGGATGGGGTGCATCAGATTTAATTCTGGTACCCTTGGAATACCAGTCATGGTGACATATATAAACGTGTATTTCTTAGTTAAATTCAGTGGTTCCTGTAATTCTTTCAAATAAGAATATGATACTAAGAATGAGGAGAGCCACTTCATATCACAAAATAGTTGCAACGCATTGAGACACTTATTTTCCATTTTGGGTCTGTCTTATACTGTCTCTCTAAAATGAAAAGGTTTGGTTATACGATTTCTAAAGTCTCTTAATGGTGTAGCATCTATTTTTACCAGTGTTTAGAATTGCTGCTCATATTATGATCATTATAAGCCAGGCATTCTCCTTCATCCCTTGTCTTTGGAAGACCACATTTCCCTCCAGAGAAACTGGCAGAGATCTTTCTCCTTTCTGAGCTCTTCCTGCTGAGATACAATGAAAGTGACACTCATTATGGGTGTGTCCACTTATAATCCTAGGAAATAATGGGAAAAGGATTTATAAGCAAATGCTCAATTGGTTGCTAACTACTGAAGAGTAATGATGAAGTAATGGGTCCTTGTGTTTGAATCCTTAAATTATCTCAAGAACATAGGCCAGCCCCTACTGGTTTAGAGTCCGCCAAGGCTGTAGATCTGTCGGGAGGACTGGTTTGGTTTTACAGTATTAAATGTAAATGTTAGCCCCAGATAGGCAGAACATTGAACTCTCTAGCCTTGCAGGTCAGTCTTTAAAGAAACAAGGGTGTAACATCTAGCAGTTTAAGAAGGCATTCTGCACATTGTTTACTGAAGGTCAGAGGGCAAATGCACTTGTGACAGTTGGGTGGACTTGGCAGGCACACTTCTCTGGAGAGGATGAGACGGAGAAGAGCAGTTGCTGTTGATCTTTGGTGATAGCAATTGCAGAGGACAATTCCTCTAATTCTAGAGTCTCCTTGATATCCTTTCAATTCACACTCAAGGTTTTACATTTTTAATTCAAGGAGTTAGAAAAATAGAGTCATAGGAAATAAGAGCTGATCTAGCCCCGACCTTTATCTTCAGAGAAGTTAAATCATAAATTATAAATCACGAAGGCTTACTTGCCTTAAATATAAGAAAAATAAAGATAAAGGTCCACCACAGTCTTATCTGAACCTATGTTTCCTACTCCGTCTTCCATCTTCCATGCTCCCCCTTGCTTACTGTTCTGAATACATAATTTCATGTCTCTGTTTTTTGTCTCACACTGTTGTTTTAATTTAGGAATGTCATCCTCTTCCTCCTAAATCCTTCTCAACCTTAAAGACCCAACTTTGTATCTCCTCATGGAGAATTAATCACTCCTTCTCCTGTGTTTCTATAGAACTGTTACTTGTAACTTCATTAATATTTATTTTAGTTAAAAATTTATGTATACTTCATCCTGACTTTGTAAGCATATTAGTTTTGTTTTTTTAATATGTCTCTGCCAATAGATCAGGAAGTCTGAGGACAGATACTGAGTCCTATTCTTTTTTGGGTCTTATTGCAAGACCATGTTCAATAAAGGACCCATTAAAGTTAAAAATGAAATGCGTATGTGTGCAGGTGTGTATGTGAAAAAAAATAAAATGGTCTCTAATGTATGATCTCTAATAACCCTTGTAGCATAAACAAATCCCAAATGGATCTCTGATTTTAACTTAGAATAAAATCAAGTCAACTAATTTTTAGCCAGCTACTATTTATTTTAGCCTTGACTCTCATTTTTCTGTCTAGACTTCCCAGTTAGGCAGGAAGAGGAGGTAAAACTCAAAATGGACAGTTTTCCCAGTTAGGTAAGCCAATAAGCATCTTTGACCTATTCCTCTCTAAAGTTAACAGTGGAGATCAAAAGGAGAGGTGTTCTGATGTCTGAGGATCATGCATGAGTCTTAATTTTCCTAGTCTTCCAGTTATTGACCATGACTAAGAATTTATTATGGCCAAATAAAAACTGTAAGAATATGGACCATTTTAAGAATGACTTGGCAGAGAAGAAACTGAATACATCTTTTAAAGAGATGCACAGACTGAAGTATCAGTGCTCTGGTTTGGCTGTAAACTTATGCACAGATTCAAGACACACCAGTTATAGTGTCCTCGACTTAGCCTTTGACAGTATAGCTTAAACCCCTTTTCCTGCAGAGAAACTATCTGAATTACAAAACCTAGTGAGTAAAAAGGAATAATTAAAAAATAAAGAAGAGAGCATACATAGCTGATTAACATGGGAGTAGTATATCCATTTCATTTTCTTAGCAACTGAGGTACAAAAAAATTCCTCAGATATATTGTCATTGTGTTGAGGCCCGAAGCTCCACAGCTTGTGTGTGTGTGTGTCTATGTTCAGTTTATTTATAATGAAGCTTGACTTTGCCACATTTTTCTTTCTATGATTTGAACTCAGCTACAGTGTTTTCCATTTGAAGAAATGATTTCTTCATTGTTATTAAGAGGCTGTAATATTTAGTTTCCCTTTACTTAAAGAGACATGTATTTTAATCCTAAAGCAAATTTCAGTCTTTGCTGGAAATTACCTATATTTTTTAGATGCAGCACTCTAGTCTTTTTTTTTAATCTCATTGTAATGACTGTTGCAGAGTTGCCCACTTAATGATCAATGCAAATAACATTTTCTTACAAAATCAAACCAGTGACTTCCATAGGCCAGAAGATCTGGCTTAACCACCTGGGTCAGAGGCACACCTATTTGGTTGCACCACTTCTTAATCAAGATGTGAATCAGGCTTAGAAAGCTGGAACTAAGTCAGTTTATTGTTTCTGTAACAGTAGGAAGCTCAAGAGATCAACATTAAGGGGAAAAGGCTGGTAAAGGGGAAGGACTATCTTCAGAAGTCATTTGTGGCAACAGGACCTCTCTTTTCTCCTGCAGAGCATGCAGACAAATTGATTTGCTCCAGACTGAATCCCTCCCCATTGTTGGGGCATGTGTGCAAGAAGGTAATCTCTTCTGTGACAGGGCAACTTGTGTGGCAGAGGAATGCATGCAGCCTGAAGCATACTTTATATGTGAACTTGAACATAACATTTAACCCCTCTGTAATTTAATTTCCTTATCTGAAAGTTGGGGTAATAAGGCCATGCCTGCTTCCCAGATATTTCCTATAGATCAAACCAGGATAGTCATCTGGCAAATAGAAATTGAGTGCCTATTCTGCATACTTTCCAAGCTTCAAAAAGAACAGAAATAAAGTGGGCATCACCCTTGCCCTTGAGCTCATATTTTAGTATGTGGTTCATGAAACAGAAATTTTTTTAAAAATTTTTTATTAAGGTATAATTTATATACACTCTTATGAAGGTTTCACATGAAAAAGCAATGTGGTTACTACATTTACCCATATTATCAAGTCCCCACCCACACCCCAATGCAGTCACTGTCCATCAGTGCAGCAAGTTGCCAGAGATCCACTATGTCCCTTCTCTGTGATACACTGTTCTCCCTGTGATCCCCCACACCATGTGTACTAAACCTAATACCCCTCAGTCCCCTTCTCCCTCCCTCCCCACCTGCCCTCCCACACCCCTCCCCTTTGGTAACCACTAGTTCATTCTTGGAGTCTCTGAGTCTGCTGCCATTTTGTTCCTTCAGTTTTGCTTCATTGTTATACTCCACAAATGAGGGAAATCACTTGGCATTTGTCTTTCTCCCCCTGGCTTATTTCACTGAGCATAATGTCCTCCAGCTCCATCCATGTTGCAAATGGTAGGATTTGTTTCTTTCTTATGGCTGAATAGTTATTCCATTGTATATATGTATCACATCTTCTTTATCCATTCATCTACTGATGGACACTTAGGCTGCTTCCATATCTTGACTGTTGTAAAAAGTGCTGCGATGAACATAGGGGTGCATATGTCTTTTTGAATCTGAGAAGTTGTATTCTTTGGGTATATTCCAAGAAGTGGGATTCTGGGGTCAAATGGTATTTCTATTTTTAGTTTTTTGAGGAAGCTCCATATTGCTTTCCACAGTGGTTGAACTAGCTTACATTCCCACCAGCAGTATAGGAGGGTTCTCCTTTCTCTGCACCCTCACAAGCATTTGTTGTGCTTAGTCTTTTCGATGCTGGCCATCCTTACTGGTGTGAGGTGATATCTCATTGTGGTTTTAATTTGCATTTCCCTGATGACTAATGATGTGGAGCATCTTTTCATGTGTCTGTTGGCCATCTGAATTTCTTCTTTGGAGAACCGTCTCTTCATATCCTCTGCCTATTTGTTAATAGGGTTATGTGCTTTTTTCGGTGTTGAGGTGTGTAAGTTCTTTATATATTTTGGATGTTAACCCCTTATTGGATATGTCATTTACAAATATATTCTCCCATACTGTAGGATGCCTTTTTTTGTTTTCTTGATGATATCCTTTGCCGTACAAAACCTTTTTAGTTTGATGTAGTCCCATGAGTTCATTTTTGCTTTTGTTTCCCTTTCTCGAGGAGATTGGATCATGAAGAAGTTGCTCATGCTTATATTCAGGAGATGTTTGCGTATGTTGTATTCTAAGAGTTTTATGGTTTTGTGACTTACATTCAAGTCTTTAATCCATTTCGAGCTTACCTTTGTGTATGGGGTTAAACAATAACCCAGTTTCATTCTCTTGCATGTAGCTGTCCAGTTTTGCCAACACCAGCTGTTGAAGAGGCTGTCATATGAAAACAGAATTTAAAAAGTAATGAGATGAGATCTATTATCTCCAGAACTGGGTAAAAATTTAGGCACAAAAGTAACTGGTTGCCTAGTGGAGACAAGAAATCTACAGATGCTTACACAATTCTGGGCCCAGAGCAGACACTCAGGTGCCACATAAAATGAAGGAAATAGGTAATGATATGGGTATTGAAGAACGTGTTTGAGTTTGCCCATTGGAGGGAACAGAGGAACCAGGGTATAGAAAGCTGTAAAATTGTGAAATCTTATGTTCTTAAGCTACAGTGCATGATATGCATCCTAATGCTCTGGTTATATAGCCCTGACCAACTGCATCCTTCTTTGCATGTTAATAGGACTTTCTCAATAGAAGTACTCAGTTATGACTAATCTAGACAGACATATAGGATATTGCAAAGCTCAAATTGATCATGGAGTTCTTACCACCACATTTTCCTGTACTTGTAAAGTTGATTTGATTTTCCATTGTGATAAACAGTCCTCAGGGGTCACCTCTAAACCTTAACATAGTAGGCCCTGTTATCTAATGCCATTAGTGCTTCACTTTTTTCTGTACTCAGGGTCCCTGGGACCAAAAAAAATGACACCAGCAAGCCACTTATCTTTATGTCTTACTATTTTTTTGGACCAAGGCTTCCTATGTACCGTACTATGTACCATACTAGAGTGAATGGAAATGGTTTTCAGAGGCAGGTACTTTTTCTCCCATGGCCTGTTGTCCCCGAGTGAAGATTGCAACAGGCGGGTGACATGTGTGCCCGGGAGAGTAGCCAGTGAATGCTACTCTCCCAGTTCTGAAACCCACCGGTCTGTAATACCTAAATTACTTGCCCCACTCTGCAGGAGGCAGTAGCGATGTCAGTTACTTTGGATCCAGCTAAGGCTGCAGTCTTTTTGCTGATCATTTTGACTTCCTTTTTTAAATATGTCTTTCCTCGTTTCACGTGGCATTTTGTGGTAAAGGGCTGTTTTCTACCCAAACACATACTATGGAAACAGTTGCACAGAGAGTAGTGTCCCTTAGAAATGTATGAAGAATATGAGAATGTCAGGCTGAGAAAGGACCTTAGAAATCCCACGGGAATTGGCCAACACTTCGTTGTACTTGTAGGGGACTGAGAAAGAGAAGCTAAATAACTACTTCAAAGTTAAGTAGCAGCTCACAGGGTACAAAAATGGCATACGCACACACACACTCCCAGAATAGTTCAGTACAATCCTTACAGTCCCTAATGCAAAGGTAGTGTGTGTATTGGGAGAAGATTCACAGATGGGATAATTGAAGTTTTCCCAAAGTGACAAACCCCTGACTTCTCCATCCTGTTTCCTGGAGCTATACTTTGTTTATCATTGGTCACATATCCTATAACTGAAGGTGAGTGTAGACCAGTGAGTTAAACCACAGGACATTGGAACTCTCTAAGAGTCCAAATTAAAACAGGCAAAATATGATTTTTCCCTGGCATTCATCCAGGACTCTGAAGTAGATACACCTCCTTTTTATTTTGCCTAGGGATTTTTTTTTTTTCTTGGAAAAGGTGGAGAGGATTTACGCAAGAAAGAAAGCTGAGTTGCCTCAAAATACAGCCTTCAGGGCGAATGAGGCATCCTCTGCCCAACCTATTATTCCTGCTGAGAAGAGAAAAACTGAAGAGCTAAAAGTGAGGCCTAAAATCTCCATGGCTGGAAGATTGGTAGAAATCAACTGGTCTGTATGATCATCTGCCTCACAGGCTCTTTAGAAAGGAAATCCCACAAGGAAAAGATATGAGATATAAAGTTGACAGGGAAGTTGTCTGTCTTCATCAGTAGTAGAATTCAGATCATGGTTAAATAGGCAAATAAGAACTCCAGGGAGACTAGAGTCACAGTAGTAAAGGATGCCAAATATGCAAGAAAACATAGTCCAATGAATAGATGGGAAAACTGGAGGACCAGACAACATGTCTGCTTTAGGTAACATTATCAATTTCCCAGCAGAACCAGAACTTAAGCCTAAGTCCATGACCTTCGGGATGATACCTTTTCATGCTTGATCCTGAAAGACAAGATGGGTTGATTTTCCTATGGTTTTTAAAGTAAATTATTTAAAAGCTGATGTTGTATTGGAATATATCCCCATATGGGACCAGAGGAACTGTGGTGTGTTATGAGTGAAAATATTTGTTATCTGTCCATTCAACAAAATAAACTAACTTAACATCAAAGAACTGAGACCTGAACCCCAGAAGTCTTCTTCCAGTGCTCTTTCCACTATTCCGAGCTGGCTATTGACTGTATCATCCATGACCACTTCCTGTGGCAGCAGCCATTTGGAGGATATGGCAGTAAATTGAAAAGAAAGGAATTAAATAGTTTTCATCAGATTATCTATTGAAACAGTAGGAAATATGGTGATTGAAAAATAAGAATTTATAAAATATATTTAGTAGCCATGTACAAAACTACAGCTATGAATAAATATATAAAATACATGAGTACTGAAATCTATTTAGAACCTATCATAAACTAATTACTGCTATAAGGTTGGTTAGAAAGTTAAGTGTTATAATACGGGGTGATGTTTTGATTTTATAGATTATGGTTAGAAGAATATGTAAGAATATGGTGAATATACACCAGTAGTTAAGCATAAGTTGGTTTGGCTTAAAAACCTGCTCTTTCCAAAGAGACCACTCAATAGGGATGAAGATGAGTATGTTCATTTTAATGAATAATATATAATAGCATAGGAGGAAGTTCATTTTGTTTTTTGCATTTTTACTCTAAAATATTAAAAATAGTTTAAATAATAGTAGCTGCTAATGATTCTGAGGTAGTATGAGCTGTTTTACATTGTTGGTCTAAACACAAACTGGCATAATATCCAGAAACTGATGAATGTATCTATTGACCATTAAAATATTTTAATATTTTAATTGAATGATTCAGTTTCTAGTAATATTCTTTAGTGAATAGTGTAATATTTTTTGCTTTAAGATAATAGTGTTAAAAAATAGAAGCAAATTGAATGTCCAATTAATGGAAAATGGCTACATTCATTCAATTAGACTATGTAGCAAGCTAAAAATACAGCATTAAAAAAAATACATGTAATGACTTGAGTATGCACCCATACTGTTTAATTTTTAAAATAGACATATGCATGTATTTATACAGACAACACATATATACATATTTAATAAAATATATCTTAAATATACACTATCCTATGCTCAGAATTGTGTGAAATATGGCTCTTTGGAAGAGAATATGCCAAAATTTTTAATAGTGATTACCTCTAGGTTCCAGGATGAATGACTCAGGTCATTTGTACGTAATAAAGCAATCAGGGTTTTTATTTCAATATCTATAAACACTGAAAAGCAAAGAAAATTGGAAATCTCTGACAAATATGTCAAAAGGTTAATATCTTTATTAAGAAGGGAAACACTACCACTCCAATGGGATAGGGATTCAAGGGAAGGCAAAGGACATTAATAGACCATTCAAAGAAGAAATGCAAAGGGCTAATAAACATATTGAAATATACTTAATCTCATTCACAATCAAGAGGATTCATATAAAAATTAAAATTAAAATAAAAATCTTTTTCATTTGCAAATTTGGAAAAGATAATCTTTAATACTATGGTGCTTATCCTCAATCAAGTGCGATTTGATGAACTCCTTTTGGAAAATAACTTGATTCCATACTTATCAAGTAACTTAAGTCCGTAATCTTTGACCCAGTACTTTTAGTTGTAGGAATGCTTAACATGGGAAAATAAACATAATTCATTTTCATGACAACTAAAGAAAGATATGTAGAATATGAACCTAACTTTGTTTACAGAATACATACATAAATATAGGATGAAGACTATAGAAACTTTTAATAATAACTCTCTGAGTAGTGTGTTTATAAATGACATTTGATTTTAATTTTAATTTTTCAGGGTTTGTCTCTAAAGATCACATTAGTTTTATAATCTAAAATGCTTAAATGTAAATTAAAGACAATACAAGGAGAGATTATCTCACCTCTGTGCATTTGTGTAGCTATTTACTTGGACTGTTTTGGAACCCTTTAAAATTAAGGCACTATCTAAATAACTTAAATTTAAAGAAGTAGTTAAAAATACTGTTATTAGTATAATCATAGAGTGGGCTATCTGGCAAATGAGCTGTAGGACTGCTATGGACATGACATTGAAGGTAGGATACATATAAGTGTAGGAGAAGATATGAAAGTACAATCTATCCATGTAGCACAGTGTGTGGATTGGGGGACCCAAATATATAAGTTCTAATGTGATTTTACCATTTCATATTTGTCTGCATTTCAGTGTCTTCATCTTCATCTGTAAGGTAGGAATAATAACAGTTCTTACATCATAAAGTTTTATGAGAATTAAGTTAGTTTGATACATATAAAATGCTTTGAAGGGTACCCAGCCCATAAAAAATACAAAGAGAGAGTCAAAACCCTGTCCATCATTTTTCCTTCTTTTTGATGGTTTACAAATTTTAAGAACAAATTATAGCTTGAATACAGCTGTAAGATTTAGGACAGAACTCATTTCCACTTCTATGCCTATAAAGTTCACTCATTTTTCAGAGCTAAGCTAGTGATCCTAAAATAGATGTGATTTTATATCTTGCTTTGGAATCTAGCCTAAGACTAAAGAGAAAATTGATTTGGCCAAGTAATTTATTGGCCTTCATTAGTTTCTGCAAATGTTAATTCTTCTCACCTATCTGGAGCAAAAGGAGAAAGAAATCACTTGGGAGAGATGGGAGCCTTGAAAGTTAGTGTGTTCTGTCAGTCACCCCTTAACTTTATAGTAGCTGGCATTAAAATGATCTAATTGATTTTGTACTACAGCAGCTTGGAAAGTCCCAACATTTCTTAGCTTTCACACATTCTCTGTAAAACACCAATCAGTTTTTACTACTGCAGCCTTATCATGCTGACAATTTTCCCTTTTGACAAATCATTATTGCAGGTTTGAGGTACTGTGCTTGGATTAAAAGCATCTTTTTTCTGTCTCTTCTATTTTAATTAGATACCATGCATTGATTTCTAAGGAGAGGCATCTGTGACATAATAAATACTTTGGGGAAAGGATCTACTGTTGACTTTTCTAATTCTTCTCTATAAATCAAACTATTCATCTGCACTTAAATTTATCAAGCTTTTAGACACTCAATGTGATATGATGAACAGAAATGTACTCTAACCTCAAAGTTCATAGCCATAGCCTAAAGGAGACACATTTTTGCATTGTAAGGTAATATTTTATTACTTATATCCATTCCTATAAAGTAAGAGAAGATTGAACTTGAACTAGAGGATCTGAGAAATCTTCATGAAGGTGGCATTTAAAGAATCTGGTATGTTTTAATTTATTGGGTAGAGGGAATGAAGGCCTTCCAAACTGAAGGACCAGATTAAGCAGAGGGGCAGAAATGGCCAGCGGAGACCAGCATGTAGCAGAAAGTACAACAGATATTGAGGAGTTCTTTGGGAAAGATGAAATGATGCTGAGGGAGCTCTAAAGGAGAGGGGAGAAAGTGGGGACATTCATTTCCCTACCTCATTCAGGTAGATTTTTGGTTAAAGCTAGAAGGGTTGGTATGTTTAGGACCAGGTACATATTATTTCTTGGAGTATCAACTGCCACTTTAAAAACAGTTCACCAATCTTTGTTTACTTTAACAATGACCACCTAATCCCAGCCAAATTTGCCCAAGCTTCTTCTAACTTCTCTGTCAATTCAATAGAACTGAGGTCTTCACAAGAGAACCCACTAAAACACTTAATCTTCATTGCCTGGCTTTGTGAAACCTAAAAATTTCCCTGCCCTCTACACCCCCAGCCACTGGGGACAGACATAGTCCAAGAACACAAAATTGCTTCCGTTTTCTACTTTGTAGAATGTTATAGGTACCCTGTTGTTCCCTACCCAACCTTACCTATCATGGATTAGGAACTTCAAACAAATACTTTCTGTATGCAAGGATTCCTAAACTTGCTTCACTTTCTCACATAGAGAAATAAAATGGAGCCACTGACACTTAGTATATTATAAGATGGCACATCAAATTAGAAAGAAAAAATTATTCATTGAAATAATGAAGATAATTCATCTATTTGGGAGGGAATGTATCTTCATCTGTTTCTCATACTAACACAAATTCCAAAGAGTTAAAAGATTTATATGTGAAATTAAAAAAAAACATAGTAATATGAGATGATAATATCGCTGAATAATTGTTTAATGTTCAACTGGGAAAGGCCTTTCAAACTATGTTTGAAAAATAATAGTCATAAGGGAAAAATGATAAATTTGGCTATAGAAAAAATTAGATTTCTTTTAAATCAAAAAGAAAAACCATAAAACCATATACAGGTTTGAAAGACTAGACACACTCAGACACATGACAGAAAAATACTTGTAGTACTTTTGATAAGAGGTTAATATCTTTACTATACAAAGAGCTCCTACAAAAACAACATTAAGAACAAAGTCAAGAAAATGTTAACAGCATAATTTCAGGAAAGCATACATGTTGATCCCACATGTTGGTCAACTTCTGCTCCCAGTGCGTTGGATTTATGACAGTGGCCTTTTCATCCAGTGGGCTATACTCACCCCTAATTGAGGCCATGAGGTTTCGAATAATCTGAGATAAACTACTGAAAATGAAAAGTTAGGAGCTGTTGATAGAGTTATTCTGATGCTGAAGACTTGGAAAACCCACATAAGATCTTTGAGTTTATTTATTTATCTGCAATTTGAGGATAGTAACACTTACCTATATCACTAAGTTGTTAGGAAAATTAATGCACATTACTATATCTCTGAGATCCACAGATAAGCATTGTTGTGTGGTAAGTGCAGAGAAAGTTTGCTTCTCTGTAAACCCCTGCATAAACATGCCATGTTATATCAGGTACTCACTAATTCTAAAATCAAACATTATCAGCTGTTCTTTAATTAGCTCTTTAATGTTATTATTTGTGCTAGGTTTAATTTAAATGGATTAGTAGCCAATAGCTACTTTTTTATCATGAGGATCTTAAAGCCAAAAAGCACGTTTTTTTTTTCACCCAATACATTGTACCTTTTTCTTTATGTCATTTAAGCATCTTAATATCTATGCAACTCAGCAGCTTCAACTGCATAGTTCAGAGATGAGCAAATAGAGGCAAATATATCCAAGTAAAATAAGAGAAATGAATAATTCTCTAAATCACTTTCATGAAGTCTGGCCGCTCTTTGTAATGGTCTTTAGAAATCATTTAGTCCTGCCCCTTATTTCATAAATGAGGAGCCTGAATCCAGAGTGTTTAAGTAAGCTGCCTCCAGGGCATAGAGCAGCTCAAGGCAGAGCTGGAAATCAAGTCTTTATCTCCTGATGCCTTCTGACTCCCAGTCCAGTGCTCTTTCACCTCAGCTACTTAAAGCACCCAAGCAGCTGTGGCAGACACATCATATCTTTCATGCAAGATACATGTCTTAGATTTTGTCCAGAATCTTGGAAGATACATTAGATAGAGACCGCAGTCAGAGTTGATCATACTGAAGGCTGAGGTGGTAGATAGATGGAATTTGATTTTTTAGTCCTCAGATCTTGTGGGCAATATTTTGACTCTGTAAAAAATGAAATTTTGTTTACATTTTGATAGAACAGCATCAACATTTGAGTTTGTAAACTCTAGATTTCAGGGTTCAAATGGTTACACTACTGCATGAGTATAAAAGAAAGAATCCAGTATTGACTTCCTGGGCAATCGTGCTAATGGCATGTACTTTAAAGCATTGATTCCCAAACCTGATACATTCAGAACTGCCCAGTGGGCTGTATGAAATAAAGAGGTAGGGGCCGCATCCTTGGAGAGGATGATTCAGTAGATCTGGGGCCAGGTTCAGAAATCTATTTTTAAGAAGCACCCTGAATGATTCTCAGGGTCACCCAAGTGTTTGAACCACTAGAGCAAAGTATAGCTGAAGGAAGCAACCATCTGCTCTCCGCTGAAGCTGTCAGTGAATATAGAATTTAAATACATGGTACAAATAATTATACTGTATTTGTAAATAATTTACTTTTGCTTTGTTTTTGTTTTTGCTTTTATTTTTTTCCTTGTTGGCATTCATTTGGTTAATTAAAGTAGTAATAGGTAATATTTTGTGAAAATGAACATTAAATCTGATGTAAATTTGTCGTGTTACAAAGTGTTGTCATATTCTTGGACACTTGAGATCAAATGATGTTACTGAAATTTTTTGCAAAAAATGAAACATTTTTACGGGTAATTCGGGGGCTTTAAAATAAGCATCACTCCAATGATCACAACATCCTTTATGTGCATACATTTAGTGGATGGGAAAAGAGGAATTAAGAAAGAGGCAAATCCAAAGTCATGAATATGTTTGTAAAATTTATTCCTAGGTTTATATACTAATCTAGTCTGGCTTCTAATTTTCCTTTAATCTTCTTATGTTTTAAACTTTAAAAGAAATCTAAATATTCACTTTAAACTATTTTTTATAAGTTTCAGGCAAGACAGAGAGAACTGGCTTCCTAAATGGGGTCTAGGGAATGTTGTTTAGATATAAATCTAAGTGATTTACATAGAATACTCAGCAGTAATGAGAATATTTTAGTGAGTCACAAAATAACCATCAAGGTGCATTTCATCTTCACTAAGTTATGGTAATCAAGAGCAGATCATCCCACCTCAATGTTCTTATGTGTTTATGTAAATATGTTTTTTAAGGCAAAAAGTAGTTGGTCTGTCATACCTTAAGCTGTATTATTTCTATTAGTAATTTATTACCTGTTTATAAAAAATTTAAATATTAGTAAAAACTAGATACAATAGATAAAATAATCACATAGATTAGTTGTTGTGTCAATTCCATGTCTCAAGAAATCATAGAAACAAGCAGTGTTTTTATGTTTTTGTTTTCTTAAGGGCTTTAAAAAAATGGGCATGTTTCCCAGGATTTCTATTTCCTGTACATAATATGGATGTTTGTTTGTTTTTACAAGTTAGCGGGTCCAGTGATTTAAATTGTTACTGAAACATGCTCTGAAAAATCCAGTGGCTTATGTTGGCATAGTTTTGTATGAAACCACTGACATTTCTCTGGGAAGAATAAGGTGAAAACTTTTTACTTATTAGACAGTGGATTTTAATTTGTATACTGAGGAAATATTTTCCCCTTAATTTCTAAATTCATGTAATCATTCTTGAAACTCCACATCTAGGTTTAGAAACAAACAAAAAATCGTCTAAAAGCTTTCCCTGGAGTTTTGCCTTTCAGTTGCAAAGTGTAAAATAACTTTCCGAATGCCTTCTGTAAGTCCTGGAAGTATGGTTTGTGATTTGTTTGGGGAGATTTTCTTTTGTTTTTGAGGAGAGAGTGTACTTTCTTATGAAAGAGACAAGGGAAAGTTTTACCTGTCTGTCTCTCCCCTGCTTTTTTTTTTTTTTTTTCTCTTTCTTTCTTTTGCTTTTAAAGATTGGTGATAAGGAATTCTAACTACTTAATGAGATGGGAGAGGCCTCTCTCCATTGGAGTGGAGGTGTCCAGGTGGAAGTTGATGGATTGGACAGGTAAAGAGAAGAGTCCCGCCCCCTCATGCCTATAGTTGGGTATATATTAGGGAACCTAAAATTATGTACAGAGAGAAAAAGAGAGAGAGGGACTTGAGTTCTGTTATCTTCTTAGTAGATTCCTGTTGTAAGGGTCTCAGAGGGGGTGGGGGGGTTGGCAAAATCCTGGAGCCAGAAGAGAGGACAGCGGCATTGATCAATCTTACAGCTAACATGTTGTACCTGGAAAACAATGCCCAGACTCAATTTAGTGAGGTAAGGATTTTAGATTTTAGCACTCTATCTAGGGATGCTTTTACATTTTTATTTTTTAAATAAAAGTTTATATATTTATGGTTCTCCGTCACCCAATGTAATGTTTTTGCAAATTGTATATGGGAGTCTTCCTTTCTTGGTTAATGTTTTCTGTGGTGACTGTAAGATTTTTTTTCCTTAAGTAGGAGATGAAACAGGAGAAAAGGGAGAAGAAAAATTTCTGGGTGACATTACATATTTAAAGAAATCCAATATTCAGGAGTTTATAAAATCACTTTTTATTACAACAGACTGAGAGAGCAGATCGCATTCTGCTAGATACATTGAAATGACTCCTCTGTTGGGTATTCATGTACCAGTAAGACTAATTAGTTGGCTGTGTCTTAACTCAGTTAAGTTCTCAGCTCTGTCTCCAGACTTCATCCTAAAAGCAAATGAAGCTTTTTTCAAAATAATCAGGTGAGATTTTTTTTAAAGTCATTTTTGTTTTGAATTCTGTCAATCCAGAGACCCATCAAATCTTGAGGAGACTTCACTATTGACCCTATTGTCTGGTGATTGATTCAGACTTTCGCTGTGTAATAACAAAGTTATTTTGGAGTAATGCAGTATTAAAATATTAATATGTGCAGGCATGGCAATCAGTATTATATAGGATATTATTTAAGGAATTGTTGATCTGCCTTTCGGATCTCTCCTCAGCCAGTTTGTCTCAGGGACTTGAATCACTGGGCAAAGGGATAAGAAAAAACTCCTGAAGAGACTATAAAGCTTTGAGGAAGTTTCCTAAGGGTTGAGGGAGGTCTGACAACAATATTAGTTTACATTCCTCAGAATAGGGCAGCTGTGTTGACACTAATCAGATTGGGGGGGTGGGGTGCGGTGTAGAAAGAGCGAGTTCAGTGTTTCAGATGAAAATGCTTGCAGGCGAATGCTTGGGAAATTAGACTGGAGTACTCAAACCCGGCTCCTTAAAAATCAAAACAGAATGCTCTGGTGCGGGCGGCAAAACGAAGAGTCTCTTAAAGGGCCACAGAGAAGGGCCTGTGCTGTCATACTGACCACACTCTTGTCTAGACACCTGAACTGTGTCAATATAGCAGGGGAAATATCAAGTTATCTAAAGAAGGAAAAGGAAGTGCCTCTTTTCCTTTAAAACATTAGTGTAGGCTTGCCTGTCCCCAGTGGAGAAACTTGAGTTTCTTGTTTGGCTTTAATATTGAAAGTAACTTAAAATGTTACCAAATAGTTAAAAAAAAAAAAAAAATGGAGGTAACTTTTAAGATTATCTTGTTTCTACTTGATCCAATGTAGTACAGTTTTAATCATTAAAAAAAATGATGTCTGTTATATCATATCAGACTTTTTGTTTGTTCATGAGCTATTCTAAGTACATATTTACAAGCAGGCTTGAGATCTGCTTATGTGTCTAAATATAAAGGAGTAGAAGCAAGCATTGGTTTAAAGATACCTATAAGAAATTATGAAGTTGATGTGAAGTAGGAAGAAATGGTTATTTCTCATGAATGGAAAGAAAACACTGTATAAATGCTGTGCTTAGAAGACATCTGTAGGAATTATTGCCTTTTATCTAGGCAAAAGAGTCATGCCACATGTGCGAGTACAGCATCCTTAAGATAACAGAATATACCTTTATGTGGTTTTGCATTTTTCAAAACATTAGGCAGATTTGTGGTCAGGTGCTCAAGAGACAGCAGTTACCTGTTTTTCCCTGGAATACTGTTCATGTACGTGGAAGAGATTTGTGAAAAAATATGGCTGAAGTTCCCCATCTTCCTATGGAAGTCTTTTTGTATATTGCCATCTCAAATTTTATCCCCTTTCGCCAGTGTGTATTGTGTTATTTTCATGGCTTACTTTACATGCCGTGGCTTAACAACAGCTTTCTTTTCTGCTTAGGGTTACTTTAATATCTAGTCCTCTGTAAACATGAAGTTCTACACCTGAGTATATTAAATGCCTGGGACCACAAGGCCCTGAGAATCATGCAATTTATTACAGTTCTAACATTTTGAGATTTGCCCTAGGATAATGTTTTATAGTAACTGTCAGGACAGAAACAGCAATCTACTTTATCACACAAGAATTGTTAAAAATTGGGCAGATTGAGAGTGAAAATTATTTTAGAGCTATAACCCATTCTTTGACTTCAAATGTTTTAAATTTAATTTGTTAGTAACTTCTTTGGCCTGGTA
Organism: Manis pentadactyla; assembly: GCF_030020395.1. Taxonomy (NCBI): domain Eukaryota; kingdom Metazoa; phylum Chordata; class Mammalia; order Pholidota; family Manidae; genus Manis; species Manis pentadactyla. The sequence continues at coordinate 119,155,235 of NC_080019.1, forward strand.
ACTCAAAACAATGTAAGAACACTCTTCCTTCTGTACTCCCTTCCCCACAACTTTATAGTTCTTACCCTCAAGCAGAGCTAGATTTGGGGGAGCTCTGAGTGAACAAGAAAAGGTCTGGAAGGGAGGCAAACACAGGCAGGATGCAGCAGGCCCCGCTGAAGGCTGCACCCTTGGGTTATAATGGAGCAGCTTCAAGCAAGAGCCCGGCTCTGCGTGACAGTCTCTGGGACTTGGGGAGACTAGAAACTTGGAGAGAGAAGCTTAAAAGAAAGGAAAGTCTTCACAGATTAAATTTTCATTCAACTTTTTTGACAAGCTGGGCTGTGTGTGTGTGTGTGTGTGTGTGTGTGTGTGTGTGTGTGTGAGAGACAGAGACTGAGAGAGAGAGAGAGAGAGAGAGAGAGAGAGAGAGAGATTGAGAGAGACAGGCTCTGAAAGGACACTTTTATTAAATGGATATTTGTATTACAATCCCCATCTGGTGTTCTGTATGAAGAGGAAAAGGTACTTTGGTGAATGGGTTACAGTACTCAGATCTAAACAGGACTTCAAGGCTCATATACTGAAACACCTCATTTTACAAATTGAGGTGAATGATTTTTCTTTCTGTAGTTGAGAGAGCTATAGGTGTATGAATGAGTCCCATTTACTTAACCTCTTTCAGTTTAATGTCAAGATAGAATACACTCTAAAAAGGGCTATTGTGATTCATAGTAAATGCTCCAAAAAAGTTTCTGTAAAGAAAGGATGTGCAAATCTAGTTGAGAGCAAGGAAACAAGTGCTGAAGCAGTAGTGTCAGCTCTCAGAGTCCATGTCACTGCCATTTAATTGACCTCTGGGCCTGCACGGTCAAGGGAAATTGTCTTTCCTATCCTAACACTGTTTCCAAGGGCTCAATCATATTTTTCCATGAGTATGATTTTTCTCTTAATAGTCAATGTATTATCTTAAGCTTTCCTATGTTGTGCATCTTAGAGGTTTAGCACCATGGATAAAAGCACAGTAGGGTAAAAGCAGAAGCTGCAGATATAATTCAGGTGTCAGCCAGGATGTGTTCCTTGCTCATGCTGTGGTTGTAGATTCACTGCTCTGTTTACCACTGGTTGCCCTCAAGCCCAGAGGGGAGCAGGAGAAGGAGATCTTAAATCACAGGTCATAGATCATAGCTTCCCTCACTACTATTGGAAAAATGAGTTATGATAATAAATCACTTATCCTTCACCTAGATAAGGGAAAAACATGGTTGGTTTGCTGTTTTTTAGAAGAGCAATGATCCTCAACGGGGTGTGGAGACAGTAGGAACCATGAATGGATGTCTGGTTAGCTGTAAAAAAACCAAAAAATCTGGGTTACTCTTTCATCATAACACATATGTTTCCTGAATGCAAAGCTGCTAAAGTTTTTCTTAGACAGTGAGCATATACAGAATTTAGATTCTATCACCTTCCTATTAAAGAGTACATATCTGAAGTCATGAGATTTTATATTTATCAAGGAAAGATAGGGGTCATTCAGTTGAAAAATATGTTACTATGAATGAATCTGAGCTTGCTTTGAGGGGCTTATCATTGCTTTGGTGGGACTTGAGCTGGAAAGGTAGAGGGGTGTTGATAAAAGACCTCTCTTCATGGCAATGTCATGAAATGAAACTTTTTTCCTTTATTGTATACATTGCTCATGTCTAATTGTTCTACGTCAACAAATAAGGAAGAATGAACACAGATAACGAAAAGACACCTCAGTGAAAAAACTTGGTTATTTCCGTGAAAGTCTTACCATTTTGAAGATGAAAGTTTTTCCAAGCTCAATGAACTTGGAATTTTCTTTTGAATGTAGATTAGAAAAGAGCCAGATGACTGATGTAGTAGTGGCACCCAGTGACAGTTTAGTGGACTGAGTTGCCTCTGAAGGATATCTGGTAAGGTCGTGGATTTGGGTTCTGGTAGAGAACAAATTGAAGTATCAGGGCAAACAGATGATCCAAGAGTTAAGCTACAAGTCTTATTCCTAATCTTAGCACAATTTAGAGGCTTAAGAAAAAGTGAAATGTGGTTTATTGATATGCTATTTCTCTAGACATTTTATAGTTTTCACTTATGCCTTTGAATTACTTTGTCAATACTCACGAATAGTAAAATAGAAGATGAGAAACTTAGAGTAGAAGAAAGACTCACTGACTCTTTTAAAATAAATGTTTACTGAGCATCAACTATGTATAAGATGGTACACAGGATATTAACATGAGTGAGAAGCAGTTCCTACATTAAGCGGTTTACAGTTCATAGTGGGGATGAATACATGAAGTTATAACACAAGGCAGCTCTTCAGTTCACAGGAGAGGTGTGAGCAAGGTACCATACAGGATCAAAGGAAGAGAGAGTACCTTGAAGCAAGAGGGTCAAGAAAGTCCACATGCATATTTAGGATGCAGCTGCACTTGGAGGGATAGGTAGAACTTTTTAATTCCTAGAAATATAAGGAAGAAGGATTTCAGATGAAGAAACAAGTATCAGAAGAGGCACAGAGGCAGGGTGAAGCCTGCCGGTGTGCTCCAAAATGTCAAATACTTCAGGTGGAATTAGAAGTATGGAAGAATTAGGAAATAAAGTTAGAGATGTAAGATAGGGAGGCTCATGCATGGCTGTGGTGGCCATGACAACCCATGGAAGTGCTTTGAACAGAGGAGGGCTGTGATGGGAGCTGTGCCAGGCACCCTGGTGGGGGGGCATAAATGGCCTTGCTCATGACTGCCTAGAAGGATGAAAACACATTTCTTTGCATTGCACATTGGATGCCTGTTTTGCAAGAATGTCTGTCACTTCTCTGTAGCCATTGGTAGGCCAGAAATGGCTTGTTTGTGAAGTCTCATATGCTTGTATGTTCTCTGCCTACAGTTTTATTTAATAGCTGTGGGCCCTGCTATTGATGAATTGGTTGCAGTTGGTCTTGGTTTGTCCTTATTAATGCATGTTATTCAAATGAAGTTTAATAGCACCCCTTTCACTTTCAAAAGGATTCCACTTAGAAGACAAAGTATATGGGTCACCCTATAAATAAAGACTCACTCTTTATTTCATTATTCTCCTCCAACCCCCTGGCCCAAATGAAAAGGGCATATGAATTTGGCTGAAGACCATATACAGTGATTTTGATATCCCAGCCCCAAACCATTTGGCTTATCTCTCCACGGAAAGAAGCGTTTCCTTATAACCCAACACTTACTGAGAACTATTTAGGCACAGTCATGGTGCTAGGCCCTGGAAGATAAGCAGAAGTGAGTAAGCTGCAGCGACTGGCCTCTGAGAATTCACAATCCTGGAGTAGACATAAGGTGTTCTTAAATACCTCCAGCATAAAGCAGAGCGTGTTGAGAGACACAAAGGGCTCTCAAAGACAGTGAAGTGGGTGCAAACTATTCAGTATGAAAGTAATGTTTCACGTAGTTTGAGGGCCAGAATGTAGCCAAGGTGGGAAGGGAGGAATATCACTTGGGGTAAAGGTAGCAAAGTAATAAAAATACAAGGAAAAATAGCCACAGCAACAAAAGATAGTAGGGGCTTTTATCTCACTAAGAGCTGAAAACCCATATGCATATTTTGAAAGCATGGGCTATGTTCGGTATTCAAGATTCAAAACTTTGTCTACATGCTCTAGGAATAACAAATGTCAGCGTACAGGAAACTAGAAAAATTAGCCTGAATAATTACATGGCCCGGGTGAGAAGGAAGGTTTTCCTCTTCCCATTCCTTAGACCTCTATAGAGACAGATAAGGGATCTTACCTTTGCAGGGACTTGGTCATTACATTTTTAAATTAGTCGAAGCTAGGAAAGAAATCCAGATTGATTCTCTATGCAAATTAGGGTTAACCTTATTTATTAAATCACCATCTTAGAATGAGGACAAGAAAACTTTTTTTCTCTGGTCACTGCTCTAAATTCAAATAGTGATCCTGGAGTGAAATGTGAGAGAGTATGTCATACCAAGTATGACATGTGTTCAAGATAAGAATCCCAGTTGGGAAATAGAACAGAACAAATACAAATGTCCCATTTAAGAAGCAAACAACTCCCCCAAATTGAAAAACAAACAAAAAAATCTTCATATCTCAAATTTAAAAACCTTTGCCATAAATTTTCCAAATTTCATTTGGGGTAAGGGAACACATTTGCATTTAAGATTTGAACAGAAGTATTGGAGGAAATATTTTCTATATTAACATCCTCTCCTATAAATTCCTTCATTTCTTCCATCTGACCCAGGAAGAAAATGTAGGCAATTAAAGGGATAATAGTGGGGTGACTGAGGGTAGGTTTATGGGAGAGGAAACTCAGTGATTTGATTTAAAGGTGGAGGGAGTGGGTACATGAGAGAGCTGGGCTTTATGCTAAATGGTGGGGGGTGTCTAACCTTGTATCTCATTCCTTTCTCTGCCTATCAACCTCATCTTCCACTAGCATAAAGTGGATTTTGAAAACATCCAATGTTGAAATATGATTGTCCTGATTTTAACTCTCTGTAGATATTAGGGGAAATGGTAAATTTGTACAAGGTACTATATCACTGTACAACCTCTGTTACAGAAAGAAAAGTAGTTAAATGAAGTGTCTGTAAAGCCTTTTTAGACACAGTACTTTATATTCCTCCACATTTGCTTTTCTTATTTGGTTTGGTAATACGGCACACCTATTTTATTCAAAAAGCATTTCTTTCCATCTTCTAAAATATATCTTTATTTATATCTATACATCTTGGAAAATTCTTATTTCTAATTTTATTTCATGTTTGACAATGACTAAGTTTATACACTGTGTTTAAATTTCTTTTCCAAAGACAAAGTAAAATTGGATTGTCATGCAGATTATGAAGTGGCTTCACCAGATAATATTTACCTGTCAATTTAAAATTCAGTAACTCCATGTTGAGATAAAGTACTTGCTGGTTCTAGGTGAGGGAATAACTGGCAAGAATAAAACATTTTTGGAATGTTGGTCGATGTGTATAGAGTGTAAATTGATATCTCATGCAAAACTTGTGATCTGAAGTGCATCTTGTCTATGTTTCTTAAATGGAAAAAAAGATTTACTTTTAATAGCTAAAAGAGGGAATTTTGAGTCAAACTGTGGTGAGTTGCCAGAGGCAGAAATTTATGAAACACTCTCCTCAGCTCTTTTGGAAACACTACAAAAGAAATAGTTCTACTTTCTTACTGGTGCTAAAGCCACTAATAGGTGCAGTTTAGTATAATACCCCTATGAGAATTACCACCCCCAAAGTGAGCTTCTTTTGGAAAGAACTCTGTACAGGCATTTTCTTTTTCCTTTTAAACTTGCGCAAAACACCCAAAGGGGCCGTTTCCAATCCAGGCAATGATCTCTCTCAAGTTTATTCTTTTCTCAGATCACAGAGACAATAGGGAATATGCCATGTTTACTCAAATCAGTCTGGATTAGTGTCACTCTATTGATGGAATCAGAATTAAAAGGAAAACCATTACCCTCTCAAAGGACAACATCAGATGTCTGGGGAATGGCTAGATTACTTTTAAATAGACCATGTGAGATTCTGTCACCAGACTTAAATTGAGGATTCCACAGAAATACACAGAGAGAAACGGGAACTCTGAGTGGAGCTGAAAGCCCATGAGCCTACGCCTGGGAAGTTGTTTCAATAGTTGATCCCAAAGTGCTTGAAGGCTGGAAATCAGAACAGCAAGATTTCAGAGAAGATACATTTCCGGCCTTCTTTCCGTACTCCAACACCACCCCCACCAACTATTTATCTTCCAGTCAAATATTTTCCAGTTAAGGCTTTGCTGGATGGTTACCTCACCTTTAAACATTCCTCAGATCCCCCATACAGAATAATTCCTCTTTTCCCGGAACTCTTAGAACGTCTCTGTTCTCATTGCTCTCCATGTGGCCCAGATGCCTTCTCCCAGTCTCTAGATTGAAGACTCCTGGAAGGCAGAGGATATGTGGTATTCATCTCTGTATCATCACCAGGGCCACCCAATCATGTCCCTGAGTGTGATGCAGGCAGGTGTCTGTTGCTGTTATTTGGAGGAGTATCTTCAGATACAAAGCAGGCATATTGTATATACTTACAGAAATGACTCTTTAACTGACCTGTGCAAAAAAGCAAAGAGATGACACACGCCGTGCCAGCCTTGTCTCCTTCTGCATGTTCTGAATCGTATGGTTTTCCTTGACATCTTGCAAATCTTATTTTTTCTTAATGAGCCCAGGTTTTATTTCCAACATACTTCAAGTGGCAAGAAAGTTTTTAAAAGACAGAGCAGTTTCCTGAATATGGAATGACTTGTGCTCCACAGAGGTAAACAGTGTGAAGTGTGTGCTGCTCTCACGTAATTGATTACCCATGAGGACAGAGAATGTGTTTGATTTTTGAAAAAACTGAATGGATTAGATTTTATCTTGCTTTGCAGTCACTTTTTAAAAGTGTTTACTTGCTTCCACACGGTTCCCTTGATTCAGTCCCCTGCATGTGTCTCCATCATCGTCAGATATGGGGGAGGATTTTATCTGGGTGAATAAGCTTGATGATTTGCAAACACTTTCTCATTTTATTTTCTATGGTGCTATTACTAAAAGACGTCTGATAAATCTTTTAAGTTATTTTGTTCTTAAAAGTAGTGTCCCAGGTCTTTTTTTTTTCTGTTCAAATGAGATACTAATGAACTGCTGTGATTATTAAACTGACTGGATTGATACTTTTATAATGGGATAAGTAGAATGAAATGAATAGACGGATATCTTTTCAAAGTAAGGCATGTCTTCTGCATAGCTGGAAACTTCGATTATTTTCAGTTAAAAGTGACAGTAAAGGAACACTCAGTATTATCAAGTCACTGTGCTTAATTACAAAGCACAGCAAATCACTAAAAACTTTATCCCAAGTATAATGAAAAATGTAGCAATCAGCAAAGAACTTGCCAAGCAAATCCAAATTAGAACTCACAAAACAGTGTTCTTTATTTGAATATGTATAGAATAGTAAGACTAAGTAGTATACTCTTTGATTCATGCTTTAGTTTTCCCTTTGCAAATAAATGTTAGTGTTTCATTGTCTTTCTGTGTGTTATAAAATCTGGGAAATGAAGTCAGGAATTTAGACCATTTGTAAGAAATTGTGTGTGAGTCTGATAGGCTACAATCTCAGTTCCTCAAAACATGCATTTAAAAGTGCTTCATTATAGCATTATTCTAAACTGAATTCTAGCTAACTGAGCAGAAAATCATGGAAATTAAAGAGGGAGGGACCAATTTTGTAGCCTATCTACAAGAAACCAACGTCTTACTCTAAGCTTGTTTCTGGGTGGTTTCTTTCCAGAGCAACCTACATTTGGCCACAAGCAGCATTCACAGGAAGTGAATAATTAAATAACCACAAAGATTTGGATACTTATTGTTGACCTAGATGCATTAGAAACAAAATCTAGATCATTCAGTAAAAAAAATTGCCTTGGCACAAAAATGTGTATGTGAAGGTTTTAAGGAAGTAGAAGTTCATTAATAAACTTCCCAGGTAGGTGTGAGCTATCAAGTATTACTCATTGCCTTGTGAGTGACAGGACTGGCTATTCTGCTACTAGTTCCCATAAAAACTGAAGCTAAAAGCACAATTCCCACCCACCAAAACAAATCAAAACACAAAGAAAAGGTCATAGAGATTACTTGGAGATGCACTCTAATATAACCTGGCAGTAGTATATAATGTGGTGAATCTGATTTGGAAACAGTCTAACTTCAGCATAAAAATCAATACTTAGTTGTATTAGAATAAGAGGGATACTTTCTGAAAGTGATTTTCATTTTGAAGTATTTTGCAGTTATTCTTTTAATAAATATCTCCTGGATATTTCCCGTGTCTTGGACACTGTTCCATATACAAGACTCAGCACTACACAAGACAGATATAATCACACATAAACTGATGGTCTAGCAGAGAAGACCAACACTAAAAAATATTTATACAGATAATTCCAATTATAGCTATAGGGGAAAGTTAGAATGCTATGACAATGTGAACAAAGGTGAATACCTATTTGGGCAGTAAATGAAAGTTTCTTATGGGATATGACATTGAGCTAAAAGTTGGAAGAGCTAAAAGTGGAGTTAAGAAATAGCCTGCAAATGCAAAAAGAGTGTTGGACTGAAAAAGTCCGCCTTGGAAAAACTGAAAGACTGCCTATATAGTTGTTCTTTAGTGAGCAAAGGGGAAAGTTTCAGATACTGCAGCATATGTCATTTTAATGATTTGGGGCCTTTGTTTTAAGAAAACAGGAAACTGCTCAAGGTGTTCAAGTTTGAGAGTGACATGAGCACATCTGCGGTGGGTTTCAGGTGGTAACTCTAAGGAGCTGGGACTCTAAACTCTGCAATTACATGCATTCTAAGAATGGTTAAAGTGTTTTATCTTGTCTTTAATGAGTGGAAAAAAAATTTTAAGGTGTAGAAGAAAGGGTTTGCTTTCATTAAGTGTAACTTTTAGATAAAAATTCCAGGCAGACATTTAAGTGACTGATTTACATGCAATCAGAATGAAGGATAATTAAGAAAGCGGGTTCTCAAGCAGGATTTACCAGTTTCACATTTGGGCTCTGTCAATTACTACCTTGAGCAAATTACTTAATCATGTGGAGCTTCAGTTTCCTCATCTATAAAATATGTATAAAAAATGAGATAATAATGCCACATAACTCATGAGGATTAAATGTATAAATACATACAGAGCACTTGCACGTTATAAGAAACATAGTAAGGACTCAGTGTACATGGGAGTAGTAGTAATAGCTCATATTATTTTTGTAGAGAAGATTAAGAGTGGATATGTTGTCATATCTGCTAAATATGTTTCAGATTTTTTAATAATCTTGATGGTCACTATTATTTTATTGAAATTGATATGTCTGCAGTTTCATGATGTAGTGAGCCAAGCTGTCTCCTGTGATAAATGTTAATCACATGTAATCACCCCATTGTTTTCAGTCATAATTTCTGATATGATCTAAACAGATAGATTATCAAAATTACTTTTCAATGTGTGAAACTCACTTTAAAAACCAACAAAGCACTATTGATAAGCTTGAAAAGTCATCATGGTATGCTTTCCATGCACATGGCCTAACCTTCACTGAAGATTTTCATTACTATGTACTTTCCTCTTTTCACATTATTGTGTCTGCTAAATAAAGTGATTTAAACAGTGATTGTATATTAAAAATGTCCTCAAACACATTTTTGTTCCAACTTTAATAAATACCTCGGTTTGTTTTGGAGAAACTGAAACTCTGTATATATTTTTCCTTACATTCTGAATCAAGAATAATTAAATATTAAAATGATACCTTTCTACTTTCTGCTAAGCCCAATGCTCCCTTCATATGTAAAGGTGATGTCAGTTTCTTTCAGAAATGAGATACTCATGATTATAATTTTGTCATTATTACTAGAAGGGAGTAATTACTGAAATCATAAAAGTTAAATTTTGTCTTTACCTAATTGAACTCTATACAGTATAAATTAAGTATGTTTGAGTCAACTTTTAACTTCAGTACATTTCAGTTTCTGGGTTTTCAAGTGCTCTGTCAGTAATTTGTCAACATTGTTGTCCACCTGGTCAGCCAACTTTGTATTTATTTGTCTCTCCTGCCCTTGTTTGGCAATGGTTGGGGCTTTTAGTGAGCTGTCTCCTAAATTATGGAATCTTGGATTTCAAGGGAATCTTGACGCTGTGTCAGAACATAAAACATTCTAGTAAACTCCCTGACTCCTGTCCCTCTAAGTGCATGTGTGTTCAGGTACTTTATTCTTCCTTTTGTTCACTGTGAGGTATGAGTTTATTTTACCTCCAGACATTCCCTTTTGCAGATCATTTGGAAGACAAAAGAAGCAAAATATTTTCATTAACAAAATCTGATTTGAGAAAAATGTGATGCTAACTAATTCTCAAGGCGGAACTTGACATTATAATACAAATATCTTCTTCATCTTGAAGCACTTTAAGTCAAATGTGTTTGATTCTAGCATAAAACAACTATCATTCTTTCAGATGAGGCAGGTGGTGGAAAACTAAAAAATGACAAGTATTTCTCCCTAGGGCAGTGCTTGTTAAGAAGTCGCTATCCTGCTGATATTTGGGGGGTGAAAATGTAGTACTGTCTGCTACAGCATAATCGAATGAATGTTTTGTAAAGCCTGGGTCATGAAGAAAACTGTTTTCTTTTCCCAGGAGGGGCTTTAGAATGTTCACAAAAGCTGTTCCATGAAGCCTAAGGTGAAAGGTTATATCAGCTGAGGAAAGTGTGTAGGCTGCCTGAAATATCTTAAGATTTGTAGGTTTGGCCTGGCAAATCTGTTTAAAGGAGAAGAGTTATCTTATTTTTTTTTAAAGTAATCTCGTAGCATTTTAAAATTGCTTTGCAAATGAAGATGGTCACATCTACCATGTTAGAATTGGTGCAGCACTTATATTTCAGCATCAGAAATCAATCTTCTTATAGGAAACTAGGTTTGTGCTGTTCAAGGACCTTGCCCAGGGGTGTCTAGTACATGAGTGGCACATGACTTGCACCCCACATCACCTAGGCTGTTCGGACTTCTTTGGCACTACTAGGATCCATTCAGGCACGTAAGAAGAGCTGAAGAATGTTCAGTTCCCTAGCCTCATCTAACAGTCAGTCAAGGATTATAAATATAATTTCTTCCAAATGAAATTTGGGCAAGTTATCATTTCCTGTGATAAGGGAACATTTGAAGTGAGATAAATAAATGCTGATGATATGTCCTAACTATAACCTCTCCTACCCCTAATTTGGCTCTCATTCCCATTTTTGTAATTAACGTCTTACCATATATTGTTGTCATATTGACATAAATTAGCTATTTCAGATAGTAATATGTGGGAAAAAGAGCTTAGAATATGTCTCACCCCGGAATATTAGAAAAAAGAGATTTTTGAGAAACACAAATAATGCCTACATCTCTCTTTCCATGGCACTCATCAAATGATCCTTGATTGGAATCCTTTTTTGATATGAAATTCTTTTATAGGAAAAGTAATTATGTCATGAACTTTAAGTATAAACCCAGGTTTTGAATACTGAGTTTTGTTTACAGTGATATATACTGCCACATTATTACTGAGCTGATGAAAAGAAAAACCAGGCCCATAATAGACTCAGATTTTAAGATCATTAAACAGTGTAATCCAGGGAAGAAAAATAAATGAAACTAAGGGAATTGCATGTATAGAACACTTTTAAAGTAGTACTTGGTGAGGAAAAAAATCTCATCTTCTATATCACTATTTTAATTCTAATCATCCAAACTGAAGTTCTGTAAAGAAATAAGTCAAAGTCTGTAGATGGCTATGAGATCACAACAGGACTTATAAGAGGAGAAAAACAAAAACAAGAAAACACTCTTGCCTATATTTAGCAATGGTAGTTATACTTGCTCTTTCCTAATGGTGAAAACAAGTAGTTTTGCGATTCAGCCCCTGGGTAACCCTACACTTATCATGTCCATTCCATGTTTCAGAGTACCCGCAGGGTGATCTGTGGTGACCTGGCCTGTGTCAGGTCTCTGTGACCAAGGTGTGCGTCATCCTTTCTGTGGTCAAATCAACTAGTCTGTGTTGATCCTGAATATATTCCAGCTAGAGATGTTGGTAACTTTCAAAGGTCCCGGCAATGAGTCTTCTATTTCCAAGTTATTTTATAAAAAATGAAGCATATGTTTGAATACAGAGGAAATCAACTGTTTTACTTTATCAGGCTTACAGGAGACATCAGACACATTGTATTCATTTTTGCCTCATGTCTTGTGGAGAGAAGACTCTCCTTTTTCAGACATGGTAGGGTAGATATATAACATTTTCATGTATTCAGTTCATTGAGTGCATGTTAAGGTTATTCCGAGGTCAAGATACATTGCGGTTAGAAAGGGACAATATATTTCCTATTTCAATCCAAATATTCTGATAGCTTTTGTATGTAAACACATGGGATAATGGGGACTCCACAGAGGTAGTTTTTGAGATTGATATGCGAGTGTCATGTTCTACCTTCTGAGATGCTTTGACTTGTCATTGTCAATGGGTATGGCAGTAGCATCCCCAGCATGGCCCCAGTTTCTCCCTGTGTTCATGGGATTACTGTAAGAAAAGAAGGGACACAGCTACTGCTCCCTTCACCCCACCAGCTTCATTTTGGAGGAAAATAAGGCATGACTATTACATTAATCCAGCACAGAGCTAGCTTTGGAGGTGTGCAAAGGGTACAGTCATGAAGAGTCCTGTGCTTTCAGTGGTCTGCTGCCACCATTTTGATGCTCTTAATGCTGTGTGAACAAGAGGCCTTGCATTTTCATTTAGCAGTGGGCCCTGCAAATTATTTGCTGGTCCTGCCTGTGTAACACTTGTTCTTCTTGGCTGTGTCGGTCTGCCCTTGGCCCCCAGTTGTACTCTGTCACCATGTCCACTCTTTCTTCACATCAATGAAATGAGCAAATAAGAACAGTTTTTTGTTGTTGTTACCTAACTGCTTTTTAAATTAATTTCAGAAGTACTATTTCCTATGCAGGTTTATGACATTGATTTTTAATAAACCTGAGAAAGGTATCCAAGCAGATTACCAATCATGCAATTCTTACTTTAGTACATTTGTTGTTGTTTATGGTTTAGGCTAACTAATTCAAAGTAGTGTTGGTTTTGTTCTTTATTTTTTGTAAGACAATTGAGCAAACTACTTGGCTTATGTTTCTGTACAGTAAAATTTGGGGCATGTTTAAATTGAAATGTGTTTTCCACTTTGATAAAAAGCAGCTCTTTGCCCACACCTAAGAAATAAAGTTTTAGGTTATATAACTTGAGGCATTAGCATTGGAAGCAAATCCTGTTGTTGTTAAGTAAAATATTCCAGTTGAATTGAATGTAATTAACAGTTATGGTGCTTAACGGAGTAACCATCAGCACCCTCCATGCTGTCCAAGAGCCAGAATACCGTGTCTGTTTCTTTAGTGCCACGCTATAGGGCCAGTCTTATTGCCATTCTGGGGGTGTCCTTTGTGCCTCTGGGGTAGATGGAGTCTCCATGTCTCTTAAGTCCTTCAAGAAGTGTTGAGTGTTTGCTCACTGACTTTTAAAGCTGAGTCCCAAAACTTTTCTCTTTACATATACTGAAAAAAATTCAAAGGGCCACGTTTCTTTGTTCTCATCCAAGCCCACAATTAGCTGAGGTTCCTTTCTGTGTAGCTAGAAGGAGGAGGAAAGGGGTGGCCCAGGAGGCCTTTTACTGCCTGTGAGCAAGTGCTTGGTGAGTTTCTTTGTCCTTTTTGTCAGGGGTGGCTGCCTCTCTAATTGTACTGCTGTAGGGGAGCACGCGCCTCTGTGAGCATTATCTGATTCCTGCAGGGTGCTCGGGAGTGTTTTGTCTGCTGACCCTTAACTTGAACACAAGTAGCATGTCTTCAATCCCTTTTCCAGGCTGTTGCCGCAGGCGTGCACACCAGATAACTTTTCCTCAGCCCGGGGTGTGCAGGCATTTGTCCAGAGCCCGGTGGGGTTCCTTTTTTTCTCCCCTAGTTGTCTCACCTTCATGTTGGCCTCCCCTGTCAACAGGGGGAACGGGAGATGGAGGAGAGGAGAGGATGAGGAGCTGCAGAAGGCAGAGGGGAGAGAAGGCAAGACAAACAGCTGCTCTTGTCAGCGTGGGGATAAGTGTAAAGAGATTAAGAGTTATTTGAAGAGCAAATGGGGACGCGGCATTCAGCGGTGGAATGCGAATGTATAAATGTAATGGAATGGGCGTGCGACCGTTAACATTTAGACAGATGCTCTCTGGACTGAATGGAATGGCAGAGGCTGTAGTTTCTCCTCCCTGTGTGAAATACTTGCAGTTTAGTAAAGTAATTTTAATGAAGCTTAATTAAAATTGTTTCCAAGCATCTATATCTTTGTGAATTCTCCATAGTTTTGCTTAGTTGGGGACTCCCAGAGTTCTATGTCAATTGAAGTTTCCTTTCCTTCTCACTTCCTTTATAAAATAAGTACCAACAGAACTGTTTCCTCTTATTGCTTTTGATTTGTTTTCCTTTTGCTAACTTGAAGAAACAATGAGATTTCCATGTGTCAGAAGGTTTCGCAAAGAGAACACTGTACCGAAGGCTAGATTGCCTCTTTCAGAAATGTGTCCAGTTTGACTCAGGTTTAGGAATGACTTGAATTATCTGATCAGGCTGACAGGTATGAGGGCGTGGGCAGGGCCCTGGACTCAAAATCAGAAGATTGGGTTTCAGAATCCCCACTCTTTTCTTTGTTAGCCAGGGTTCGGCCAAATTGCTTCCCCTCTTTGATAGTAACACAGTAAAGGGTTGTTGTTTTTTTTGCAGAATAAATAAGAAGTTAGTTCATTCTTTCCATAAACATCTTATTGAGTACCTGTTCTGTGCCCATTCACCCAGAAGACATAAAAGCATCTGGCATAGGAACTGCATGGCATGATATACTTATGAGTTACCATTTGTTATTTCTCTTCAACATTCTACTTTAGAAAAGAATAAACTGCTACCAGGAAAATGAAAAAAACAGAGAAACACTAGGCTGTGTTTAGATGACATACCAGCATGTAGCCTTTTAAAATACATAGCTGGCTCTCCCAAATCTTACTATCCATGTCCCTTCAGTACTTATGAGTCTATCCCTTGGGGGGAACTCTTGGTACCTTGGGACAGGATTTAGAATTGCAAGACTAAAAGGAAATTTGGGAGATATCTGATTTTGTTCCATATACAACAATTTGGTCATCAAATCCTCCCTAGAACATATCTATCTAGTGGTCTTTCTCATTCTGAATGCTAGGGCAGAAGGAAAAAAAATTAACAAAAGGAATAGCAAGTAGTATTCACTTATTCTAAAGAATTCTTCAACACTACTGAACACTGGCACTTTTTGCCCAGTTGGTAAATAAGCACAACTCCTGCAAATGCTCTTGGGGAGAAAGGCTGCACAGACAGCCATGTGATCTGTGCAGGCCATTACCAAACACACACGCCTCAGACCTCTCTCTGTACCTCATGAGTTGGTCATTTTACCTTGAATGTGAGGCATTGCACACCTGAGGTGGATTTCTAAAGAATGCATGCACTAAATGATGCCTCCCTTGGAGTAATGATTTACAGCTTAAATGGCTAATGTTGGGGTCTCTTCTGGGTGTCCTGCAGCCACAGTACACGAACCTGGGGCTCCTGAACAGCATGGACCAGCAGATTCAGAACGGCTCCTCGTCCACCAGTCCCTACAACACAGACCATGCACAGAACAGCGTCACAGCACCCTCGCCCTACGCGCAGCCCAGCTCCACCTTTGACGCCCTCTCTCCATCCCCTGCCATCCCCTCCAACACCGACTACCCTGGGCCGCACAGCTTCGATGTGTCCTTCCAGCAGTCCAGCACTGCCAAGTCCGCCACCTGGACGGTAAGTGCACCGGGCCCCTCTATGCCCTTAAGCATGAGTAGCAAGCATTAGGATTGTCCTTATCCTCAGGAATTTCTCCCCCACTGAAGATTAGAGGTCATACTGAATGGCAGATATGGCCTCCCAGTGACATACTGTTTTTGAATACTTTAGCCCTGAACCAGAGAGAGAAAGTACCATTTAGTGGGAAAAGCCTGGATCAGGGAATCAAAGGCCTGGTGTTCTGGCTGGCACCTAGCAATTTCAGCCCATGTGTTCTTGCCTGCTTCAGGATGTTGGAAGGTGCTTTGTGTGAAAGTTTTTGGAAAAATATAAATCATTATGCCAAGGAGAAGTAGCATAGTCATAGGACATGTGTTTGCAGTCCCCAGAATGTGGGAGAGTAACCAGTCTTATTTGGGAGAAGTAAAGTCATGTTAAGGTGTGATTTTAAAAAATGAGTAAAATCACAAAGAAGGTGTAATAAGAAATTAGAAGCTCATTAATTAAGGAGGGGCTAAATTTGTTTACATGTGCAAGTTCTATACATTTAAAAACAATCTGCCCCCCAGATAAGCATCTAAAAGTATTTACCAGAGCCCTGAATTAGTGCAGAGATTCTGAATAAAAATGTTGAGAAGAAAAACTTTCCATATATGAATTTTCTAAGAAAGCATGGGAATATTTTTAAAAGGTACAAGAACATTTGTTCTATTCCAAAGTTTATTTTGTAATATATCACAACATGAATAAAGCTCAAACACAAGGGAGACTGTATTTGTTTCTGTTTTAACTGATTGATCAAAGAATGCCCAAGACCAAAGTGGCATGTATGTTTGTCAAACAATATAATGTTTGCCCGGATTATAGTAATATTTCCAAATATCATCATTTTATTGAGAAGTAGCTTTAGAATTATTTTAACTTTCTCCCCTCCTATTTGACAAATAGATGTCTTTGGAAAGAATTTCTCTTCTTATGTCATAGCCTCTAGTTCACCTCAGGCTTTAATTCAGCTATACAGAGTTTATAAAATAATTTGCATTTGTAACATTACATTCCAACATCATTTCGTACATGTTCCCTCATTTTGTCCTTACTTCTTTGTAAGCTTGGCAGGACAGGTTTTGTAATTCCTATGTAGTAGTAAGGAAAGCTGAAGAATATGGGAGTGAAGTGATAGCCCTACAGTGACAGAGCCTTGTGTGCAGCTGGATTTGGTTCTGATCCCCAACTAGAGTGTGTTCTTTCTTTTTCTACCTTTTCACATCAGAATGTCTCAGTTGTCTAAAAATGTATTTCCATGTTTTTCTTTCATGGTGTGAGAAGCAGTTCTGTCGTGGTTCATATTTTAATCATAAAGTCTAAGTATTAGCTTAAAACTTGGTTACTCTTACGTGTGTTACTTATCAATTGTGTCATAATCTTTAGCCTTGTTTATATACTAATAAACCTGGAGATGGACACTAAAGGTGAATGAACTCAAGAGTTGATAGGCCTTAAATAAATATTGATTGACTGATCTACATAATATTTTGTTGAAGAACCTTAGAATAACTGTTCTAGAAGTGCAGCATTGATGCGCTTTAGAGTGGGGGTCAGAACTGGATGTGCACAGTCACTGGTCTTCAAGGCACGCAGTTTCTTATATGCCACAGGCAGAGGGCCACTGTATCAGGAGTGAGCACATTGGAAGGGATGGTGGGCATATTAGGGCTGCTCAATGATGAATCAATTCCCTTCTAAGATGGTTAAAAAATCGTGGGGATGGAGCCTGATACAAAGATGACATTAAATCAGCTTTCCTCCCTCATCCCCTCTTCATACAGAAATATCAAAACTTTTTTCACGTTCAGCACAATTCTGAACCATCCAAGTCACTGTCTCAAAGAAATCAGTTGTCCCACAAAAAAAGGTTGGGGATGTCGACCTAAGTGGTGGGTTAAAAAGTAGAGACAGTATTCTGTGGAGTACCTGGTAAAATTTCCTTACACGTGACAACAGTCACATCAGTACCCTGAAAAGGGGGTAGGCCTTGCGGTAATGGGAAAGAGCACTGGTTGGGAGCCAGAAAACCTGGATTCTAGTTGTGATCGTCTTTGTGACCTTAGCCAAGTGATTTCATCTTTCTAGAATTCAGTCTGTGTTCCTGATGAGGCTAAGGATGAGTATGTTGAGACCCACTCTTTTCTTAAGGTGAGATAGTCTTAATAATCAGCGTAGAAAATTTTTTGAAAGACTGGTTTTAATCAAGTATTGTGTCTGCCCTTCATGAGTGACCTTGGCCAGCTAGTTTGCATTTCTTGGGTTTCTTTTCACTTGTCTACAGTTTACGGGGTAGCTTTTACAGAATAAGGTGATTGAATTATTTGTTCATTCTTTCCCAGTAGGGTAAGACATACTCTTTATATTTTTATTAAGTTCTTTCTTGTTCACAATCAGATTTATTTTAGCCCATTTGCCTATGTTCCAAATCTAGGGCACTTGAACCCTCATTTCAGTGGCTGCTGAAATCACCTAAAAAGATGTAAGTTCTTTGGAACCACAGTATCTTGAGCATAGCAGCATCTAACTCTTTGATCCAAATTATATATCCTCATATTTATACATAGACCTCACAGTTTTAGAAGTATTTTCCCATACATTAATCTCAGTTGAGCCTTATAAACCAAGTTGTTATTTCCAGTTTTATAAATATGGAGAATTCAGAATGTAAAGATTACATAGCTAATCACCAGTGAGGAGAGAGGGGAAGCCCAGGTGCCCCTCACACCCGGTCAGGTCTCTCCACTCTCCTCCCTGGACTTTCTTTCCCCTTGGTTGGTAGAAGGGCAGAGATACAGAGGAGCACAGGCCTGGTGTGGTAGGAAGCTGAGCCCCTGAGACACGACACTTTTCTATGACATATTATATAACACCTGTTTCTTAGGCATCTGTGCATTTTAAGGCAATTTTTCAAAATAAGACACTGTATTTTAAAACTGCCCACAAACTCGAAGCAGCAGAAGCAGCTGTCATTAGAGCAGCCGCGCTGACTGCATAGTCTTCTGGTAATTCTTTAATAAATATCTTTTTAGTACCATTTTATCACTTGTCATCCTTTCGTGTTGCGTTTTCTCTTTTAATTTCTGGTTTTACGCAGAATTACTGCCAAAATATAATTAATATATTTAAAGTATATAGGCACATTTCCTTTGCCTTTGCTGTTTCAAACAAGGAATGTGATTATGTTTCCAGTTCCATGAAAGTATGGGCATTTATTTTAAACTTCTTCCAGTGAAATAAAGTGAAGTGTTGTAACATTTTTCCATATTCTCTATTTCACACACACACACACACACACACACACACACACACACACACACACACACAAACCAACACTGAATTTAGGATTTAGTTTCAGACTTTGTCATTTGTACAGTGTAATTGCAACTACTCATACAGGCTTACCATTTACTATAGTGAAGTGATGGTTTATCCATCAGCCACAGGACAGTTGATGGAATGGTAATGTGGGAAGGGGAAGAAACATAGATGGAGATTTTAACCCTGAAATTTATAAGCAGCATGTAAAAGCTGCTCAAAGAATTCAAACTTCTTTGAACCTCACTTTCCCCGCCTACAAATGAGGTTATTAATATTTTCCTTATCGTGAGCATTATGTGACATATGTGAGTGCCCCTTCTCAGCATCTGGCTAGCCATAGACACACAAGTGTTTACTGAGTCAGAATTTGAATTCCTTAGTTTCGTGAAGGAATTTTATTATAGTTGCATTGAAGGTTCAATTGTACATGTAATAATTTGAGAGAATGCAAAACAAAATGTCTTCTTCTTGTTTTTTTTTTTTCCTTAGTGCTTTCAGACTATTAACGTGCATACTCCAGCCCCAAGGGGCTGTGATATTATCCACTATTCAAATACATGAATAGATGACATAGCACGATAACAGGCTCTCCCACTAGCAGCTTTCTGCAGGTTGGCTGGGCTGCTCTCTTAAGCCTGCCCAAGCAGATGCAGCACGAGGAAGGGCCCTTTCCAGTTTGAAGAACCTGTTGATTTCTGTCATTTATGTCTCATTTTTAATCTGCCACTTCCTTGATGAGGATGTCTTTTTTTATTCCTGTGTTAAATAAAGAATAACAGTGGATCTCACTTATTGAAGAACTGGCATATTAATTTGTGGTGGCAAAGTACTGGTGACAATCTATACACTCCCCAGTAGGGAACTGGTTCAATAAATGGTGGCCTGACCATATAACAAAATATGGCCATTAAAAAGAATCATGTGCACTCATCTGGAATGCTCTTGGAGCTGCTGGAGAAGGAACGATAAGCTTTATATGACACCTACTTGAGAACTGAGAAGACTGGGGGGCAGAGTGTTTTCTTGCACTGAACTCTGGTGACCAGGACTCTGTGAGTATAGATCAGTCTTCCTTGATGATCAGCTGCACGCACCTTTGTCAGTTCGAGAGCTGATTTTTCACAACCTGTGACACACAGTATCCTCTGTGTGCAAATACTGAAAATTCTCAGGTTAGTGTTTTTCTCTTGTGCTCAGTCTGAAATAATGACCCTGGCGTTTCAACACGAAATCACTTTTTGCTATTGTGATTTCTCCTTTCCTATACTTGAAGGTCTTGTAGGGCAGGCATCCTGGTCTAGTGCCAAGCACAATGTCCCGCATATGGTAGGCCCTTAATAAATATTAAGAAACTTTGTTTTCTCCTCATGGTTAAAGGAAACAGTTATCGTTCCAAGCAGTAGCCCTCAACTTTGCCCTTGGCTGCCCATGAGTCTGATGCTTTGGCCTTCACCCATGACTTACAGAGGGCACTCTTCCTTGCCTTTACTCATCATGCCAGCCTCACATCATGTTCAGAGCTTTAAAGAATCTGTCTTGAGTGAATGGAGAGATTAGGGAGGTGGCATTTGAAAGGGGAACAGTCAGTTCCCCAGAGAGTTCCATTGATCCCAGAATTTGGGTCTTGCAAACTCGCTTCCCTTGGTTTCACAGGTGAGCTGAGATGCATGACTGTGGCCCACCCTCCCTGTCATCAGGTTTCCTGTAATGTAAGACTTCCAGAA
Source organism: Manis pentadactyla (assembly GCF_030020395.1). Lineage (NCBI taxonomy): Eukaryota > Metazoa > Chordata > Mammalia > Pholidota > Manidae > Manis > Manis pentadactyla. The sequence goes on from NC_080019.1 coordinate 119,175,804, forward strand.
TACAGCTGCCAACTCTGCAGAAATCTAATGCAAGCCAGCCCATTGTGAGGCCTTCTGGAATCTTGGGCTCTTAAGAATAGCCTATCAAAGGACATGATGTACAAATGAACTTTTTATGGTAAATATGATTTATCAGATCCTTTCACAAAAGAAACACATTTCAAAGTTTGAGCCTTGACTGGGGCTGGAGCTAGTCATACAATTGAGCAGTGGTTAGCTTCCATTCCTGAGGGACAGGAGAGAAACCAGTAACTTGGCTTCTGCCAGTGATACACGTGTTAATCACAAAAAGGCTCTTTTCACTCCTTGCCCTAGCTGTCCTATAAATCTCCTGAGGTACATACAGGAGTGCCTTTTTGTGCCCCTCCCTTGATGAAAAAAATGACATTGAGCATGTTTACCTGTTATCCAAGCTGTCTCTTAGTTCACCGAATATTGAGGAAGAGTGATTTACATAAAGGTTGGGAGCTTCTTGGTGATAGTGCATGTACTTAATTCCAGGTTTTGGATTTACAAATGAGTTTCCACTGGAAGACTGGCTGCAGGGGTGTGGTGTACAGTCCAGAGCAGAATGGCTTAATTAGCATGTTTGCTAGTTTGGGAGTTGACTGTAGGTTAATGCGTTTGTGATAAGCCAGTTCTGCCTAATCTAATGTTTATGGCCTTCCCACATGATTCTGAGTGATTGTTGAGTGCACTGTAGAGTTTCTATCTAAATGAAAAAAAATTATTATATCTAATAGTACAAGAACTGACCACTGATTAAAAAGAAACAGCAGATGTTTTTAAAAAGCTTCCATTTCTTTTTCTACTACAAAAATAATTAAGAGTAAAAATCCTTTTTCTTTTTTTCTTGTTCTTTCTCCTGCTCCTCCTCTCTTGTCCTCTACCCTCCCCTTCCTCTCCTTCCCTTTTCTCCTTATCTTCCCCCTTTTCCTCCTTCTTCTTCACTATGTTACCATTAGTAGTGGTCAGTTTGGTTTCATAGGTATTATCAGCCACTCGGTCTCTTGTTTTTTTGCTGTAACTTTGCTTTCCTGGAATGATAGGTTAATATGGCGAGGGTCATGATACAAATCAATTAGCATGGAAATACCATCAAGACCTGGAATCAGATCATCAGGCCCTTTTTATTTAACAAATTACTTTACCAGTAATGAGCTACCATAGAGGTGGAGAACCCCAAAATCAGCGGGGCTAGGGAGGATGCATAAATGAATCAAATGGTGAGAACAGGATGGTGGCAAGATGAGCTACATACCCCATTTATGGTGGCAGCTGCTGTGCAACCCCAGCCTGTCATCACGGGAAAAGTAGGCCTGGTGTTAAAAGATTAGTTTTTCAGGAGCAGTTAGAAACCTGGATTTGCATGTGAAATTTCAGATCTTTAAGTGACAATAATTCAAAAAAAAAAGTTATAAAACACTGTAGACCAAACAAAACAATAGGCTGGCTGATGTTGTCCTTGAAATATATTTAACAGTGAACAGGGAAGATCACTTGAAGTTTAAATAAGTAAGTGGAAACTAGAACAAGAATCTAAAGGGAAGGTTACTAATAAATATATTTCATTCAGAAATATTCTCTATCCCTTTAAAAAGATGTATAGCTTAATCCTTTCCCACAATAAACTATGCAACACATTGTGATTGTAGATTTTTCCCAATTTGTTTTCTTGCAAAAATTGACCTTTCTACATTCTCATTCTTATTCATAATTTTTATTTTATAAAAAATATAGTGGAATGCAGTGTTGTATCCTTTGTATAAAGAAAGGAACTGATTTTTGTTTTTATCATTGGAGAATGTATGGAACTCTGTAACTTACCTCTCTAAAATTGGCTAAAGCTGCAATCAGAAAAGGGCAGGTAGATTTACAGAGTTTCAAATCAATTTTCTCAGCTCACTAACTAATGACTTATTTTTAATTGGCACACAGTGTGGAGGAACAAAACTCATCTGAAAATTGAGGTATAAACAGGGAATAATATCTTAAGATTTTTTTGACTCAGAAGAAATGCAGTATATCATTAAGCTTGACAAATATTCCTTAAAATCAGCCCCTGGTGATGTGTGCCATTTACTGTGGGATTGTTCTCTGGGTGCATTCCCATGTATGAGCTTTGTGCTTTCTCCTGTTTGCATCCCCCACTATTAGCCATTTCCATACTGTGTACCAGTCAAGTCTTGCAATAGTTGTTACCCACTCTGGTGGAAAAAGGCAGATATATTTATTTTTCTCAAGAAAGGTGTTTAGCAATCAGTTGTCATATCATAAGTGAAAGCAATTGCATATGAAATGAATCCTCATATTTTATATCAGCAATAATTAGTCTATCTACTCAGATCACTGTGACTGGAAGGAGGGTTGAGAAAGCATAGCTTCCTGCTCAACAACTTCCAATTCTTTGAGATTAAAGAAGAGTTTGTTGTAAAGGAAAATGTTAGACTCTTTGAAGCCTTGCAGATGTTTTGTAGTCATGGAATGGTTTTTAGTACAAGGGCTCCTATAATTAGGCACACAGAGGCCTATGGTAATGATCTTAGCAACCATCTCTCACATGGCTTTTAATAATGATTATGACCCCATCATTGTAGAATTTAAAAGTAAATTTGATTTGGCCAGAGACCCACAATTTAATTTATTATGAGGTAAATTAGGGAGGGATTTTCACTTTACAACAGAATGAGTCTTCTCATTTTAGTTTGAATCTGATGAAGACCCATGACTTCTTAGTAAAAAAAGAAAACAGTATAACTTGTCACCTTGTCATTGTATTAGTAAGGCCTGAAGAATTGGAGTGTAATTTCTAATTGTTTTATGCAGAGTTAATACTGACTTTTCAAGTTCATTAATCAAACAGGTGTTCCTTCATGGGTTACTCATTTCATTTTTATTTCTGCTTTAGTTTTTATGCTGTTTAACGAGGATCATCTGCACTAAATCTTGTCAAAAACATAACAAAGATGGGAGACCATTTCAAAAGACTTTTTCTTTGAATAGTCGCCAGGTTGTATTAAATGGGAAAAATAATGATTGCTTAGCTTAAGGGTCCTCATTTGAATCTGAGATGTCATCTGACAGACTTGTAAAGAGCACAGATCATTAAACAGAACACAAGGCTCAGAAGGACAACTTTTGGATACTAACAAGCTGTGTGATCTGGGGCAAGTTGCTCTGTCTCTGACCAACTGTTAAATGGGTATTATAATATTTACTTGGCAGGACTGCTGTGAGGTTTAATTAAAGTTTATGAAGTAGTTTGGGAGTCTGAGAGATGAACCTCTAAAAACATCATATGTTATTATATTATCTTAGGTTTCTGTTTCTAAATTTACTGGTTGAATACAGCATTGTATCCATACTTATAATTCAGGCAGTTTTCTGAGGTTTTCCATTTAAATGCAGACATGAAATGATATCAATCTATCATTTGAAATGATGTCAATATATCAATCCCTAGAAATAAATATGGGATTAAACTGTGTTATACATGATTTATATGTATATTTTATGTTTTTATAAAAATACCCATTCACATAATCACATATGTATATATGTATTTTTTCTAATGTAAAATAGTTTCCCCTTAAAACATGTTTAATTAGATGCTGTAACCATTAATCAATTACTTTCTTACAGTCTCAGTGTTTTACTGGTACCACTTCAGCAGAACAAGTAAAAAAGTTGTATATTATGATCATTTTTACAAGGTCTTTAAGAGAGAAATTTACTTTCCTTTTCATAAAAATACAAAAATATAATATACGTGTATTTTTTACAAATACAAATATGCTGCTGTAGTTAGTAACAACTAAATTAATTTATACGAATCATAATTTGGACTTAAAAGGTATTCCTTTTCTCTCCCTACTAATTCCTTCTACCCTGTGTTAATTTGAAATTTTCATATTTAAGAATACAGAACCCTGATGTTAAACAACATAAACTGTCTCTACATTTTTTTTTACTACTTTATATTCTTGGAAAAGCAAATCTCATTTTCCCATAAGAACAACATGATAATTATGGATTATATTTCTGACCAACGAATTGTCATCAGGTAGTCATAGGTATGATTAACTGTGTGTAATAAAAGCAAAGTCTGACTACTGTAATCCACTGTAATCATTTAAAAGAAAATGAGAATCATAGTCTTATAAAATGTGCTTAAATATCTTGTATGCCTTGACATAGGTGTATTAAGTTTACTTACAACATAAAATTTTAAGTTATTTTTATAAACTTATCTAAAGGTGATATTCAATTATAATAAACAATTTAATTAACATTTTGGCATGCCAGAATTTTGCCACATTTGATGTGTAATCATTTGAGAAACCTATGTTTCTCTAGTCAAATTAGAATGGATACTTACCAAATGTATTTCTTTTGCTAAGAATTACATTTAAAAAATTTCTATAGTGTAAACCATCCTTTGTTTTAAAAAAAACACAATCAATTATTAAAGATGTGATTAAGATTTTGAGGAAGAAAAAGAGAAAGAAAAAACCAGGTCCTATCGAATTTGAAATTACAGTTTTTGTATGTGTGCACTATCCCTGCCTACCGTCACACTCTCAAAAGCACAATGGTCCTGAGGGGATAAAACATCCCCTAGAACAGCTGGTTATGAGAATGGCAAGCAGGGTTAAGGGAGAGAATTCTGTGTCTTTGCCCTGGTGATTGATAGGCCTTTAAGAACACGAGCTGTATATTAGACCTTGGATTTGGTGCTTGCCTTTAGACACTGTCTATTCAGTTTTATCACCTACACTCTCCCTCCCAACCTTTCCGTTACAAAACCATAGAATTAATTGGAAAGGCTTTTGGGAAATGGTTAGTTGATTAGATAAAGTAGATTGGCCAACAGGTAAAATAGAAAGTATTTTGATAATAGAAATTCGGAATAATTTTTTCTTTACTTCCACAGTTAGAATGGATGTGTACAAATTGTATCCTGCTGGGCTAATTAGTAATTTCCTCTTCAAGTGACCCATATAGATAAGTAAACTCTTTCTCCTTTCCTTATTCTTATGCCTAAAATGTGTTGAAGTTATACAAGTATAAATAAATACACACTCTCTTAAAATGCTTTCATCTGACTTTATTCCCTTTGCGTTTGGATACTTGACAAGGAACTATTTTAATCAGTTAAAAATAAACCGTCAACCATGGATAATCTTTAAATTTATACTGTTCTTTCATAATGTTCCCTGGTAATGGATTATATTACATTCTTTCTGTTTAGAAGTATCTTTTACTTGAATTACTTTTGAATCTAAGCTTTCCTTCATTATCTCAGAACACAACCTAACTTCACAGAGTTTAGAATTGTTTCTGACATTCCTACTGTTTGCCTTGGAGTTTTTGCGAGTATCCACATATACAAAGAAATGACCAGAGCTACTTGGATGTCTTTTGTCATTGGTCTCAATAGAGGGCCAGCAGTGCTCACTACATGGAGAATTAGAATAGATACATTTTGCCTGGGTATTGCTCATGCTGTTATATGAACAGTGAGAGATTATATCCTTTTAAATCTTTCTTACAAGCATTCCCAAACTAACAGATTTTCTTTTTATAAATGGTTTAGAAATTTGTTTTGAAGTTGTCACTTGGACATATGGTTGTGGGGCATAGATTAGCTCCTAATTTATTGCTTTCTTAAGTGTTTGACATAGGAATTTAGACTTCAGAAACAGCAAATTAAATACTTTGAAACATTTAAGCAGAATAGAGAATGATCTTTTTTTTCCCAGAAAGTCCTGATTTAAAAATGAAAATGTTCTCTCAACCACTAAGTTGCAATAAGGTGTGATATAAAGCATAATCCTGTAAAATATGGGAGATACATACAGTGTCTCTTTTTTAGTTATCTTGTACGGCTGAAGGTTAAAAATACTGTGACCTACCTTAGTGTTGGATATCCAGCACATCCTTGCCTCTTGCTGCAAGCAGTCTGTGGCTGTTTTACTAAAGCAGGGATGAATAAAAGTGCCTAAGGAGGCAGGGTGACAAGTGGAAAGAATTCAGTCTTTGTGGTAAGATAGACCAGGGGTTGAATTCCATCTCTCTCCATCTATGTGGACTTGGTGAAGAAGACACTGTCTCCAGGGCAGCTTCTTTATCCCTAAAATGGGGCTAATGAATCTTTAAGTAGCACTGTTACCGATAGGATTAAATGTAATGATTGTAAAGTGTGCCTAGTAAATGGTGATTGTTTTTTTGAATGGTTCATAAATTTAGGATTGTAATTTAGACTAACCCTGCCCCAACAGATTCATGGGAAATGAAATAGGAGTCCTCTCCATGGAGTAATTCTAGCTGCTGGTGCCTAGCTTTCTACTATGTGGTGGGTATGGTATTAGAACAGTACTTTTAAACTTACCCCAATTAGAAGAGTAAAATGAATCTCCTCCTTGGGCATCCTGAGGGAATAATGTGAACTAGTCCACAGAAGACATGTAAGTCCTATTTTGTCTTATTTTTCTTATAAAACTTGTTTTAATTTTTCATTTTAATATAAAAGTGTGTTTAAATGTATGTATTTTTTCACCTCATTAAAAAACTAGTCTTTATTAACAGCGTGAAGATGAAAGCTTTTCCTCTAAGATCAGGAACAAGACAGGGATGCCCACTCTCCCCACTGTTATTTAACATAGTACTGGAGGTCCTAGCCATGGCAATATCAGACAAAACAAAGAAATACAAGGCATCCAGATTGGTAAAGAAGAAGTCAAACTGTCACTATTTGCAGATGACATGATATTGTACATAAAAATCCCTAAAGACTCCACTCCAAAACTACTAGAATTAATATCTGAATTCAGCAAAATTGCAGGGTACAAAATGAATACACAGAAATCTGTTGCACTCCTTTACACTAACAATGAACTAGCAGAAAAAAAAATTAGGAAAACAATTCCATTCCAATTGCATCAAAAAGAATAAAATACTTAGGAATAAACCTAACCAAGGAAGTGAAAGACCTATACCCTGAAAACGACAAGACACTCTTAAGAGAAATTAAAGAGGACACTAATAAATGGAAATTCATCCCATGCTCTTGGCTAGGAGAATTAATATGGTCAAAATAGCCATCCTGCCTAAAGCAATCTACAGATTTAATGCAATCCCTATCAAAACACCAACAGCATTCTTCAACAAACTGGAACAAATAGTGTTAAAATTCATATGGAACCACAAAAGACCCCAAATAGCCAAAGCAATCCTGAGAAGAAAGAAGAAAGCAGAGGGGATCTTGCTTCCCCACTTCAAGCTCTACTACAAAGCTACAGTAATGAAGACAATTTGGTACTGGCACAAGAACAGACCCACAGACCAGTGGAACAGAATAGAGAGTCCAGATATTAACCCAAACATATGTGGTCAATTAATATATGATAAAGGAGCCATGGACATATAATGGGGAAATGACAGCCTCTTCAACAGCTGGTGTTGGCAAAACTGAACAGCTACACAAAAGAAAATGAAACTGGACCATTGTCTAACTCCAAACACAAAAGTAAATTCAAAATGGATCAAAGACCTGAATGTAAGCCATGAAACCATAGAACTCTTAGAAAAAAACATAGGCAAAAATCTCTTGGGCATAAACATGAGCAACTTCTTCATGAACATACCTCGCCGGGCAAGGGCAACAAAAGCAAAAATGAACAAGTGGGACTATATCAAGCTGAAAAGCTTCTGTACAGCAAAGGACATCATCAATAGAACAATAAGGCATCCTACAGTATGGGAGAATATACTCATAAATGACAGATCCGATAACGGGTTGACATCCAAAACATATAAAGAGCTCATGTACCTCAACAAACAAAAAGCAAATAATCCAATTAAAAAATGGGCAGAGGAGCTGAGCAGACAGTTCTCCAAAGAAGAAATTCAGATGCCAACAGACACATGAAAAGATGCTCCACATCGCTAGTCATGAGAGAAATGCAAATTAAAACCACAATGAGATACCACCTCACACCAGTAAGGATCACCACCATCCAAAAGACAAACAACAACAAATGTTGGCGAGGTTGTGGAGAAAGGGGAACCCTCCTACACTGCTGGTGGGAATGTAAATTAGTTCAGCCATTGTGGAAAGCAGAATGGAAGTTCCTCAAAAAACTCAAAATAGAAATACCATTTGACCCAGGAATTCCACTTGGAGGAATTTACCCTAAGAATGCAGCAGCCCAGTTTGAAAAAGACAGATGCACCCCTATGTTTATTGCAGCACTATTTACAATAGCCAAGAAATGGAAGCAACCTAAGTGTCCATCAGTAGATGAATGGATAGAGAACATGTGGTACATATACACAATGGAATATTATTCAGCCATAAGAAGAAAACAGATCCTACCATTTGCAACAACATGGATGGAGCTAGAGGGTATTATGCTCAGTGAAGTAAGCCAGGCAGAGAAAGACAAGTATCAAATGATTTCACTCATCTGTGGAGTATAAGAACAAAGGAAAAACTGAAGGAGCAAAACAGCAGCAGACTCACAGAACCCAATAATGGACTAACAGTTACCAAAGGGAAAGGGACTGGGGAGGATGGGTGAGAAGGGTGAAGTAAGGGGAGAGGAAAAAGAAAGGGGGCATTATGATTAGCATGTATCATGTGCGGGGGAAGCACACGGGGAGGGCTGTGCAACACAAAGAAGAAAAGTAGTGGTTCTACAGCATCTTATTACGCTGATGGACAGTGACTGCAATGGTGTATGTGGGGGGAACTTGGTGATAGGGGGAGTCTAGTAAACATAATATTCCTCATGTAATTGTACATTAATGATACCAAAAAAAAAAAGAAAACTAGTCTTAAGAATGAAATTCCAGATAGATGGATATTTATGTTGTGGCTTTGAGTGGCACCCAGGTACACTGCTCTGTATATTTCTGGTGTGCATGTACCTTAAACACAGTACCTTTTTTAAGGAGCACAATTTTGAGAAAAATTGATATCCTCTAGGAGAGGACATTGGAAGAAGTACTTTTCCAGCCTCAACCCCAAAAGAAATAGAAATCATGTTATGAGTGTGTGAAGCTGTTAATCGCTTGTGCAAAGCTCCTCTTTTATTGCTTGCTTTCCTGTAACTGCCCACATGCTGGACTTGTTTAGATGCCCCAGAGGGCACAATTACTACCAAAGAGAGGAAATCACAAGGCCACAGATCCCAGCGTGAAAGTGAAGAATGGTAGTGTTCTATAGGGATGGAATGCACTGCCTCCAGTTTTAGTGAGAACTCAGCCTCAGGAGTGTGTGAAATAGAGGTGAGACTCTGACTCAAGTTTTAGATGAGAGATTGAATCAAGTGTCCTTTGAGGTTCTCTTTGAATAAAAAATTCTGTGTATCCAGAAGAGAAGTCTTTGTGGCTGGACCAGAAGAGGAAGAGGGCAGCTGACCTACTGTGTGCTAGGCAGCTGGGGAAAGTGGGGAGGAGAGCATTCTTCCCAGACAGGGCAGTGGAGTAAAAGCATGGAGGCAAGCATGCTATGCTAGTTCTGAGACAGAAACTCGACTCTTCTGCCAGAAGCTGTGCTCATACTTAGGGAACTGCAGACGTGAAAGCTCAAAAGGTAGGACAAATCAGGCTGGGTAGGTTAATGCATTTGGACTACACCCCACAGTCAGTGTGCTCATATTGGATATTTTTTGAGCACAGGAATTATCATGTCCAGATCTGTATATTAAGCCCATCAACTCAGTAGCATACAAGAGTTTGGTTGGCATGGGACTGGAGTAAGGGAAGCTGTTTGGAAAAGTGCACACATCAGGATGGTGGGGCTGAACGCTACTCAGTGATGTGGCACAGACAGACATGAGAGAGGGCGAGAAGAGCTGGTTGCTGAAGTCACTGCTTCCAGGAGCTACCAGGAGAGGTAGGGAAGAGGGATGGACAGCCAGGGAAGGAGCTGAAGTGGTTAATTCTCTTACTAGAGGAGATCTTTTAATAAAGGGTTGGCAGCCATTTTCTAGCTGGGGCCTTTGCAAATCCCTTAACCTCCCTGGTGCCTCACTTTCCTCATCTTGAAAGGGAAAAGGAGAATGATGCCTACTCTCCAGGGCTGTTGTGAGGATCAAATAAGATAATGAGGCACTAATGTTTTCTAAACTAGGAAGTCTCTCATGCACCTGCCACTGCATAGGTAATGCTTGCAGCTTCCTGTCATACAAAATTAACATTCACATCCTTTTACCTGAGGCCCAAGCTGAAGGTGCCGGTTGAATGAGATGATTCTTATCCAACCTTTTTCAAAACTTCCTACTGTGCTCTCTCACCTCTGGAATAAAAGCCACCAGCTTGCTAGCTACTAACACTTGACCTCCTGCCCTTCCTCTCCCCCTGAGGAGAAGCCCTAGCTTTCTGTGGAATAGAATTCACTCTTCTCCTGGACTGCTGAAATGGCTGGCTGTAAGTGATAAGGGCTTTTGTAGAGAAGGGCTAACAGGTGTGCTGCAGATACGTCCCCGTGCAGACAGGGATTTTCTCAAGAGGGTGGCCCCCTTTCTCAGAGTACTCGATCACAGATGTCTTAACATCTGTGCCTGGGTCATAAGTCATACCTTCCAGGGACTGATTTCCCCCTTGAAGCACCAGAGGGGAGAAGCCTTCATCAGAATTCTCAGCACTGAATCATTGCCATGAGCTAATGTCTCCAGCTTTGTGAGTCAGTGCCAACCTGGGCGTCCTGTCATAGGCAAGAGAATGAAGACACAGGTCAGACTCCCCCACAGTCCTTGCCTCACACAGCGAAAAAGCTAACTGAGCAATCATCAGATAGTGGCATTTTGGAAATATGATATTTGGTTCTTCTCCTCTGTAAGGATAGTGAATGAGTGTAAGAGTTTCTTTAAGGGTTAATAATAATATTTTTTAAATCCTGTGATTTGTCTGTGTGTTTTGCTTTGCTTTAGGCGAAGCAGGTGAAATGATGAGTTTGGGAGATGAATGTGCTTGTAACAGGCAAGATGTAGCTTGCAGGAAGACATCTGCAAAGAACCCACTCTGCATGCGATGGGGCCAAGACTTGTTTGCCTGTTCAAACATGTCTAATTTTAAAAAGATTTGTAAAGTTTTAGAGGGCTCCCCTAAACATGTTATCTCTTCATATAACAATCGAAGTATGAATAGCCTGTTGGTTAGGTATATACCCTGAAGGTAGTGACAGCATTAAGCTAAGAGGTATTAAAACAGTTGTCAATATGAAGTGGATATAAAAATAGTTGGAATATCAGGAATAGTCCATGAATCCACCAATTAAGCGATAAGCACAAATAAGTTACGCTTTCCAAAGTTTCTGAGTTTGCAATAGAGATTTCGTGCAAAGAACAACAAGAGAAATACCTAGATATTTGTTCCCAAATACTTGGAGGTATTGCTCCAAACTGGATCAAAAAACAAACAACAGAAAGGGAGACAGAAGTCAGTGAGAGAGAAGGAGCTTTAATACTATTGACATCAATAACCGAGAGGATTTTTAATTGTCTCTACCCGTCTCTGTCCTTTGTCTTTTATATATACATATATATAAAATAGGAAATGCCCTGTGGGAGAGATAGTGAGAAGCCTGCTTCTTTTATCCCTTCTTAAATCTATGTGCTTTAAAAAGTAGCAAAATGTTGTGGCAAGAATCTACTTCTTGGCAGGTCTTTTGGGGAGAAGCTTGAGGGTATGTGCTGGAATTTATGACAAGTGTGCAGAGTTCCCGAGACCCACTGTTCTTCCCCACCGCTCCTGGGTGACTCCTGCTTTCCCTCACTTTCTCCCTTCTTTCTTTTTCATTCTGCCAAAGGCATGAGCTACATGAGAAAAGGGCAAAGAAAGCACAGAAAGGATAGGGCATGATAATAAAAAAAGTAAGGAAACTTCCAAAGAGGAAAACGTAGTTTCTTTGCAGTCAAATGAATCTCCTGAGCTTCTAAAAGGGAAATTAGTACAATGAAGTTTCTTGCCCATAAAACCTAATCTTTTCGTGCTTTCTGAGGCATCTGTAAATATTGCATGCATCAAAGACAGACACTGTCTTCTATCTTGGATAATTCAGAAACATTTTGTCACTTACATGAATCTGGGTTGATTATATTTGATCAGTTTCTTGGAAAAGGCATTATTAGTTCACATCCAGGAACTGAATTTCCCTTTTGTTCATACCTACTTTAAAAATGGTTTTAGGGACACCAAAATGGTAACAGTGGATCTCTCTAAGAAAGGAGACTGTGCATATTTTTCTTTTTTTTCTTTATAGCTTTTCTTGTCACATCAAGTCACATACAATTTTTGAGGGAAATATTAACAGAATACACTATACAGATCTGTGCGAAATGCCACAGTTAAAAGAGAAAGAGTATTCTTTATCAGTAAGTTTTAAGAAATACCACTTATGTGGGGAGCTCAGTTATTAGGTGGAAAAGGCAGAATTAAACATTTTTCTTGAAATATGTTAAATTTTATCTTCTCTGAAGTTCTAGAATTACTACCCACCCAAACAGGGATGAGCAAGTGTATGCTTATCATGGCTTTCATAGGATTTCTCCATCTCTTGCTCTCTATATTTTGTATCAAATGACATGTCCCCTGGTACCTTTGTTGAAGCTGAATTGAGGACCCCATATTATTAGGCCTCGTCTACTGCAGTTCACTGAACCACACTTTTAATTTCAATGTGCATATTACTTAAGCACCAGAAGGTGCACTTTGAAGAAAAACTACACAGTTTGCTAGGAGGGTTGACTAAAGAAGTGAGCAGACTCTTCTGAGACCGAATTTCCTCCTCTTTCAGGTGTAAATAATCCCACTTGCAGGTTGTGGAGAGTGCAATGTGAGAAGCCCGTTGTCCAGTGGTACCACCGAGCGGGCCCTTGATAATTCATGCTAGTTATCATTAGAGCTAGAAGCTGTAGGGTAATCATATTAGAGATAGGTACATTAGCCCTTCTTCAAAGAGCTCACAATGTATCAGGGAAAACTGATGAAAGTAGCTGTAATTCAGTGTGACAGGTGCCATAATCTGTCTGGAATGTTCCCCGACCCACCACCCTCCTAGTCTGCCAAGGCAGACTCCCACTCATCCTTTAAGAGCCTTAATTGAAAAGGAAGCCTTTCCTTGCCATATTCCCTGCCAACACCCCCCCACCCTCCGCCACCACACACACACACACACTCAGGAGTTCCCGCTCTTCCATTCATTACCCTTTGTACATATATTCGGAATCACAGCGTACATCATGTCTGCCCCACACTTACCGTATGAACTCAGAGGGACTAGCCTTTTCTTTTCATCTCTGTTTCTTAGTGCTGGCACATATAATGGGTACACAAATATTTGTCAGATAATATCTCGTCTGTACAAAGTGTGATGCGACACAGAAAACAGAATAAGTCCCAGCTTTGCAGAGGACTTAACATTTAAATTTGTCTCTCTGTAGATGAGCAGGGGCTTGCAATGGGGAAAAGAGAAAAGACATTCCAAGTAGAGGATCCTGGTGAATAAAGGCATGGAGCCATGAGCATGTGGATGTCTAGCAGGAGGAAACAGCCTGGTAGATCCGGATCACACATGTTTGCAGGAATGTGGGAAGAGCAGGAAATGAGGCTGGAAAGAAGTCCCCAAGGCCAGAAAACGAGGAGCTCTGAATCACCCTAGGGAGTTTGGCTCCAGTCTTGCAGGCACTGAGGAGCTACGGAAGAGCTTTGAGCATGGGCAGGTGCAGGGGGCGCAGAAGGGTGACATCTTACTCTGGTGGAGGAAGATAACTGGTAGCAGTGTCGATGTGAGAAGTCTAAAGACCGAGAGCTGTGGGGAGGCTGTCGTAATCACCAGATAAGAGATAAGGGCAAGGGGAAATGGAGAAGAGTGTGAGGTTGGGAGTGGATTGGCAGTGTCCATTTCAGAGATGGAAACCCACTCGCCGTAGGTGATGTGTTGGCTCCTAATGTTTCATTTCCTACGCCGTTGTTTTAGAACCGCCTCTCATCAGGACTGCAGTGCCAAACACGTCAAATGACAACACTCCTTACGCACCTGGGGGGTACGGGGTGCTGTGCTTTGCTGTCTTCCCTTAGGATTGTTCTTGGCTATTTATCCTCCTGGAGACAACCCACATGTCTGTAGCTGACCAGATGCAAGAAACACTCCTCTTCTCTGGTCTGCCTTGCATTGGCAATATCTGGGAGGACGTTTATTGACCAAAGAAGGAAAAGCTCGGCCCAGGGAACCAGAGACTGGCTTGATGGTTTTGGCCAGGCCATTCTGTTCCTTTGGGCTTCAGTTTTCCTATCAGTGAAACAGATTGGACTAAATCTTTAAGCCTTCTTCCTGTTCATTATCCTAAATGGAAGAATTCATACTTTTGGACTTTTAATGAGTAAAAATAATATGTCTAATAGTAGCTTACAGAAACTGCAAATGTCTTTCATTTCAGTTTTTGGCATAGTGAAAAAGAAAAGCTTGCTATTAAAAAAACCAGCAGTGCTATTTTACAAAATCAGTAACAAGAAAAATATATTTGTGCTTTGACCCAGGGTTGGCCCTCAGTGAATGTTCAGTGAATTCAGTTATAAAATCTCATTCCTTTTTGCTGAGAGATCTGAATTTATTATGAAAGAGAAGTTACTGTTAGCAAACTACCTTTGTTTTTACAAGTACCAAAGAAGGATTCAAAATTCTTGACAGATACCATATTTCTAAATCTCACTGTAAGAACTGAATCAAGAGAGACTTTGCAAATCACCTGCCTAGAGACCCAAGCATCTGAAAAGAGGAATCAGGAGATCGATTAAATGTTCTTTCCTGCTTTAGTGTCTGGAACATGCCATTTCTGAGAAGTCTGCTACAGAGATTGCTCTAATTGACACTAAATATAATATGATTACGAGCTTTAAGCACTTATTCTGAAAAAAAGATCCGTGCAAACAAGTTGGAATCCAACTGTCAATTTTTAGAGAATCTGTTTGCCCTTTTCCTCTGCCTAATTATTAACCCAGATATTAAGGGAGGGGATGGAAGAGCTAGAGAAGAGTCCATGCATTATTTTAAACTTATAACTAGACAGTGTTTGCAATGACTTCACTGAAAATTAGTTCATTTCACTTTATAAATAGAATCAGTGTCAATGATTCCTTCACTTCTCTCACAGTTTTCTTCAAATACTTGTCCTTTTAATCTTTTAATTAGCAACCCAAAATGTAACCTTAACATTTTTCCAGCCAAGATCATCTATTTTTCTGGGGTAAATTTGTATTCATTTCATAGGCATATCATCTGTTATACAATAATTTCTTCTCTAATTTGGGAGTTATTATTCCAATTAAATATTAATTACACTGTCAACCTTCATTTTTCTGGACTCGGGAAAGAAAAGCAAGTGGCCATTTACTGGGATTAAAATAGGAGGGGGAGGGAGATTTGGTGAGAGAGTATTAAACTATTGTTGACACAAAGACAGTTCAAAATAGCTGGATCTCAGATTTTAGATCTGATAAAGAGAATCCGGATGGCAAATAAAGCTAGACCTTTACAAACTGTAGTTAAGAGCTACTTTTCTGGTAGTCTGTCTCAGTTCCTGATACTAAGGATTGATAACTTGTGGGTTTGAAAAATAAAACAAAATCTACTTTTCAATTTTATTTACTGTAACGCCCATTTTCATGGCAAGGGTTAGGGACAAAGTTCATTTTATCAAATTAAAAGAAAAACATTCTGAAACAATCTGAAAATTGGATATCAACATTAATTTTACTGGAGTGAAAAACTTCCATTTAAGTAACAAGAGTTGGAAATCATTAGCTCCTTTCCTTTTCATAATAATGAAAAAGAAATATAACAGACCTCAGTGATGTATTTATTAATCTCAAATATATTTTTTCTTTTACTTTTTTTATATGTGTCATTTCCCTTTACATAGCATGAGATTTTGTTTTTGTTTTATTATGCTTACCACTGCAGTGAAAGATGGGTAAGGCAAGGTCTCCATCTAGAAGTTCAGAGTCTTTTGGCAGGGAAGACAAATGAAGAGCTATAATTATAATAAAAGGCAAATTAATGCGTATTACAGGAAAACATTTTCTCTGGGCTTTGAGAGTATGTGGACAGTCAGTAAATACTGTTGGAATAAAGGAATAGATGTGTGAAGGTGGAATGAACATCATATATAGTGTTTGGAGCAACAGAAACATAAAACGATCACATAGAACTCTGTAAGGTTTAAAATGTTGCATAAAGTTGTCCTACTGCACTACTGGGAAAACAGGAAAAAAACCCCAAAGTTCCTACACCAGCTTTTTCTGGATGGGATGCGCTGGAAGTGCTGACTCAGAGGAGCAGCTTGTCTTCCTGCTGTCCGTGTGCTTTGCCTTCCCAGCTCCAGCGCTGCCAGCGTCCCCTGACAGCGGCTTCACAGTCTAGTTAGGTGAGAATAGGCTTGTCCTCTGTGACAACAACAAAAATCCTAGAATTTTGAAGTGGAAGATTGTCATTAAAATTTGCTGCTTGAGGTTCCGTGGCTTCTGAGTTTTTTCTGTGCCTATTAAATATTACCTCTTGCATGGATTAGTCATCATTATTAATTTTCCATCCAATCAATTGACTAAAAAATATGAATCTATTACAGAGGATAATGTAAGTAGAAAGTTCCACAGTTCTCTTTGAAGCTATTTCTTATTTTTGAAGTAATAGTTTTATTTATACATTGATAATACAAGAAGAGCTTTCACTTTCGTGATACCATTTGAGCTTCACGACACCATTCCAAGTGCAGTGTAGTTATTCTTATCTTTCTGGTGAGCGTGAGGGCACAAAAGGTCACCGGTAAAGTGGGGAGCCTGTGCCTCCAGGCTGCTAGATGGTGGAGTTTGGACCGTTTTCTGATCATGTACTCATTTTATAATAGCAGCGTGAGTCTGTTCCTAATCTTCACTGTTTGACCCCCTCCCCTTTCCTAATCATATTTCACTATTACAGAAGCACTGTAATTAGAGAAGCAAGCATTGGGCCAATAAATGGTAGATTTTAATTTATGACATATACCGGGCTGACATTTTGGGTTTTGGCCGGGAACTTGGTTTGCTGTGAAAGTCACCATGCTCTCCTTAGGGGAGATGGATCCTCAGGCATTGCAAACACTCAGGTTTTTCCTTCTCTTTACTAAGTGACTGGCGAATGCAAACAGGAAAGTTAGCTTTGACTTCTGGGCATAGGGCTTGATGGGCTCTCTTCTTATAGTCGGCCCCAGGGACTGGCAGACGGACAGCTGTTAGAGCCTGAGACCTGAATCCAAGGAGGCTGTGCAGGGCCAACTTCCCTCAATGTAAGGCTCAGGTACAATAGGAGCTGGACACAGTTTACCAGTGAAAACCAGAGATTGCAGTAATGATCTAGCAAAGACAGGTAAAATTTAAAAAGTTGTTTGTTCCTTCCTTCATTTTCTAATAAAACATAATGTTTGACTTAATTTTTTTACCTGTGGCAGTATAGCCAATTATGCTTATTCTCCTGTGTATGGCATTATGGTGTCAGGATTTGGCAAATGCTGACCAACTCTAAAATTTAGATGATGGAGATAAAATTGGTAGTTACCATTTATTGAGCATCAGACCAAGAACCCACAGGATACTTAACATTATGGTAACTGATTCATACCACAGTTCTGCAAAGTAAGTGATTCATATTTATATTTTATAGATGCAGTTACTTACCACTCTAGGCCTAAAGTCATCTAACAAATAAATAGCCAAGCTGTGATATAAACTCAGGAATGAATGACCCTTGAATGAAGAGGCCTTCCTACGAGTATCTTGACTTTCACTGTTTTGTATCTGTGTTTTATAGCTGTCATTTTTCCCTGCCCAAATTTAATTGCTTCAAATGAGATCAAGGGAGCTAGGGCAAAGGTGGGCTGGGTCTTCCTGTATTTGCCATTGGCAGAAATTAAACTGGATCCGATTTGCTAAGGCCCGCCCCCATTCCTGGTTCCTTTACTCTGTCCTCTTCATTCCTGCCCCTGGGGTAGGAAAATAATATGATCTTTCACTCAATTTAAGCCCTGTATCCCTCATTATTTTCTTTCCATTTCTCTGTTCTACCTAAATCAAAGTAAGTATGGTGGGGGGCAGCAGTAGGGATGATAGTGATGGCATCAGGAAGAAAACAGGGCAGATGAGTAGGAAGAAGTGCGTGCTTTAGATCAGTATGTAACAGGTTTATCTCTAGGGTAAAAAACACATTGTACCTTTGTCTTGAAATCTGCCTTCCCAATTTGTAAGCATGTATAGGATTATGTAAGTGCAGTATCTTAATAACAAGACCAATACCTCTCACCCCAAAAATGTGAAGTGCTTTGCAAATAGTAGGATTCACAAAAGCCCTGTGATCTAAGGACACTTTTTTTTTAGTGCTCCATTTTGTAGACTGGGAAGTCAGTTCAAGGATTTCTACTGAACTGTCTATGTAGACAGGATAAATCTCAGACTGAACTTCCTGTCTCCTTAGAAGCCAACCATGATGAAGGATTAACCTGGTGTCAAAGATAGCAATTCTCTCTAATTTCCTTTTTTGTAGGAAGGAAAATGCAAATTATATAATAAATATATTTATTTGCCTAAAGGGCAGGTCCTGAAAATATTGGTTTTTTTAAGATGACCATACCTGTTTCCTTTGAAAAAACAATAGAGAATTCAGATCTCTTTTCCACTTCACTTAAGAGCTAGAGCAGTTTTAACAATTAGAAAAGCTTTTTCTTTTGCACTCTGCCTGAACAACCCATGAGCTCACAGTGGAAAATGATTGATTTTGAAAGATGCACAGGAAAGAAAGAATTGTTAGAAAGGTTTGTTGCGAATGTATATATGTATTAATTACAGGTAAAAGGAAGAAGACAGGTAGGATGCGTGTGTACATGTGTGTATGTGTGCTACAGATAAGACAGATTTGAAGGTTAAGAGACATGACGATACTTGTAAGGTATGAGGGAGGCAAGACCAGAGGCGCCGGGAAGCTTGACTACTGTGGAGTGTGCAGTTGAGACTTGTCTTTGCCCCATGGCCTGCAGCGTTTATGTAGAAATTGGGGACGCTTTTACTCGTTCCAAAGCCTTACCTGATCAGACCTGCCCAGGTTTGAGTTTGGGAAAAAAAGTGTTTGAAGTAAACAGGAAAATTACTCACCTTAATGATGTGTTTTACTGGCACTGACAATGCTTTGATAGTCTGACAGATTCTTAAGTTTGGAGAGAGAGGAGAGACGGGGGAATTTGTTAATATTCTACTTGGACGACATAGATTTTTGTGCTTACTCACTTGCGAGAAAGGAGGGAAAAGTGGGCTTTATGCCATTCAAATTTATAGGACTGCTCCTCCCCCTAGTAAAGTCTAAATCAGGAATTTACCATTTGGGATTTCTACTGAAGGGCAGCCACCATACAAGGCCATAATTCTGCATACTTTTTGCACATGCGTCTCCCCAGTTACACCCCTGGTGTTCCCATGGAGCGGATGCTCCCTCGCACTTGCACGGTGAGTTCCTGGACTTCTGGGTGGCTTTCATCCGTGATGGTGATTAAGACCATAATCCAACTGGTTTGATGAGAGAGTTTGTTGCACCAAACAGCCAGCACACCCTTTTTTTTCTCATCAGGAAATCAATTCATAAATCTCCACTTTTGAAAAAAAGAAAAAATCATGTATATTTTGATAGTTTATTCAAATAAAAAATATTAGATGTCAATTTCATAGATCTATTTCTTCTTTTACTTATTGTTATTATAATTTTGCTAAGCTGTTAAAGCATACACATTGTTCAATTTTGAGAACTGAAAATAGAATCATGCATTTCTAAATAATTTAATCTTGATGGTAATATAAGTATGTGGTGCCACCCCATGAAAGGAGTCCCATGAATCAGAAATCCTGAGTTCCTAAACTGATGCATCCCTGATTCACTGTGACTGCAGTGGAATCCAGTCTGGTGCCCAGATTGGGATCCCACACATATGAAGTTATAGGATTTGAGAATTAAATCCCTTTGTGCTTTATATTCTCAGATTCTGTGCAGTTTATTAAGCTGCATATAGGGTGACTTGTACAGTCTGCAGCAATACAGATGGAGGGCAAAAGTTGATAAACTTCAACTCTTAATGTTAACAGACTACCAGGGGGAAGAATATATTGTAGCTTAGGATAGTCTTTAAAACAAGAGACCTCTGCCAGCTCTCTCACCTTAGTTCTCTGATTGGAAACACCCTGAGCATTTTTTGTTATTGTTTTGTGGTGTTATTTTGTCTAAATCCCAGTTGGAAATAAATCAGGTGCCCATAGATAAAATGAGTGGAAATACTGACTGTGCTGTGTATATACCAGTCTCCTGGTATCTCAGATATAATGAGCATGACAGCATCACAGTACATTCTTACTGCATGCTTAGTCCCTTTCTGTAGGCAGCTTTTGCCTTCAACTAGAGCAAATGTGGGTTCAAACCTTTATGAGATGTTCCATAGAAGCGGATCAAGAAAGAGTTGGCTTACTAGACAGGTGTTCTCTCAGCAGGTCTGTCTTTGAAGCAAGTGCTCAGAATATACATTCCATGGTTGAATGGATAGTGGTATCTTTTAATGAGTATTTGCTGTTTTTCGGTAATTTCACTTGGTTCTATCCACATTCCACATTCAGAGAAATTTCAGTTTTGAAGAAGAGATATTTTTACTTGGTTCTTTTAAGGAGATAAATCAACTTACAATATCAAAGAATCTCTCAGCTAAGAGTAGATACTCTTATTTCAGTTGGCATATGACATGAAACTGAATGTGCCCAGAGTTTTGGGAGGTCTATAAGAATCAGTGTTTAATTTATGAGTTCATGCAAAGAAATGGAATTGGTTAGAAAATTCCTTTTAGCCCTGGGACTAGTAGGCAACTGGAAAGTATATTGCTTCTAGGGTTGGACACACCCAACAGTTTTTGTCCGGTGACTTGCAGAAAGTGTTATCAGTTCACCAGATGATGCCATCTCTCATCTCACTTCTGCAGAAACTTAGAGTTGATGGCAGCTCACTGATTCAGTTTTGGCAATACCTCTTATACCTATTCTCACTGTCCGTCTTCCACAGCAAGCTCATATACCTGTGGTTCAGCCCTGCAATTTGCTCCATCCCTTCTCCTCTCAACTCGTCCTCCACAGTGTTCAGTTGGGGGGATCTTTCTCACCCACAGTTCAGATCAAGGATCTGCTGGCCCATTCTTGGTGACTGCCCAGTGACCTCTATGCATGTCATGCTCTGCTCCAAGTGTTCCTTTTTGGCCCAATCTCCCACTAATAACAGTAATCCCTTTCTGTTTGTAAAATGCTTTATATTTTTCAAAACACACACATGTGTATATTATCATATTTAATCCTTATAACAAACCTGTCAAGTTGGCAGGTATTTCCTTCACTTCTCAAATGAAGAGTTATGTAACTTTTCTCGAGATTACACACCAGTTTGGTGCAGAGAGGAGCCGGCCTCTGCCCGTGAGCATTGTGTGCCTCACAACATGCTGATTCCAGACAGACACTCTGCCCCACAGCCACGGGTGATATTTCACAGTCATCAGGTGGGTTGTGTTTGTTTACCCACCCCCATGCCTGGTCTCCTGCTCTTCCTTCTGTCCAAATATTCCTTTCTGTCCACCCTTATTCCTACCTGTCCAACTCTCCACCCCATCCTGAAGTAAGGTTGACAACATGTTAATAACTGTTGAAGACAGGTGATGGGTATGTGAAGTAGAACACATTTGAAAATTTCAGTAATACAATTTCAGAAAATTTATCTACAGCCTTCTCAATGAGGGTTGTATACGTATGCACACACAGACACAATGCAAGATACCCAGTTAAATATGAATTTCAGATAAACAACAAAAGAATTCAGCATAAGTACATCCCAGTATTGGGGATGTACTTATGCTAGAAAATGATTCTTTGTTTTTGTAATTGAATTTTATCTGGGTGTGCAACCATATTCTCAGCTCAAACAACAACCCTTTAAGTACAGGTGAATTTTTCATCCCTCTCACCATACTGAGTTCAGCATTAGTGAGGTGACAAAAGATTTGTGTCTGAGTTTAAATACAAGCTGAGCTCTCACACTGACCTTTCACAGCCTTTGGGCTTGCTTTCTTCCCTCCTTTCTCTCTCTTTTCCTCCCCTTTCTCTCTCTCCATCCATCTCTTCTTTCTCCCTCCCTTCCTTTCTGCATTCATTTTCCTTTGTAAGTGTCATATGTGTCTCCTTCCTCTTTTCTTTCCTGATCATGTTTCACATTTGTTGGCAAGGACAGCTGCTCTTAACAGGTTTATTATTTTTCTTAGTATTGCTAAAACATTTTAGTAGATATACTCTGTACCTCTGTGGTATAACTAAGACAGATGTATTGCATTCTTTTCCCCACTGGGCTAATTAGAATACTGAGTTCATAAGGAATGCAGAAAAATTGAGCAAGATGTAGCATGTTTCCATCTTAAACAAATGAACTGTAAAGAAATAGGAAGTAACATTATGATAAGCTTTTGAGAGGTGTTGCAAGGAGAGGAAAGAGTTGGTTTGAATCTCTCCCCACCCACCACCTCCTACCCCCACCCCCAGCAAACATAGACACATATATATTAGTGGCCCATGTAGTCCCTAGTTATCAACAATGGAAATAGACATCCCAAAATTATTTTAGTTCTTATGGATTATTTTAAAAGGGGAAAGAGAGAAAAAGTTTAAGACTTGGCTTACAGTTATAAGAGCAAATCTGATCTAATTTATTAAGTTACACCTTTCCTTTCTGTCTGTATCTTAACAGTACCTTAAGGATCTCAGTGTTTCAGCACATGGACTTCCTGTATTCATCTGGAATAAAGAAACTCAGCATTTTGCCTATAAGATGGTGTAGCCTTGAAAGAAATTCATCTTACTACTGTTCACTTAGCACTTTAGGGACAGGTGTAGCTGAAGGAAACTTCAAGTCCCTTAAACTTTTCACAAGTACATTATAGCATTTTTAAAAGCACCTGGTATCTTAAGTGTAATAAAAATACAGTAAGTCGTAGTGGCTCAGCAAGCAGGTCCTCTGTTTATGTTTTGAAATCCATTTGCTACTCAGTTCCCTCATTTTTAAATCCTATTATATTTACACCTGGGCATCCATTTCTCTGAGGGGAAAGGAAAGAAGGATATAACATATCAGAGTAACAATGATTCTCTGAGAACAATTATTGTTGGTACTCTTTCATGGAGAGATTTAAAACTCTTTGCTAATCTGACTTAGTTCCTGTCAGAAGGACAGTACAGTAGAATTACAGTTTAAATACTGTAGGTAGAAGCACAAAGTGGAACGTGTACTGCTGCCTCCCACGCAGATATAATAAAACATGACGTATGATCAGGAACCTCAGAAATGGAAATAAGAATCCAGTTACATTGATTTCAGTTATGATGGTAAAATTGGCCTTCTGATTTCTTTTTTCTGTCTCTACTTTTTTCTTCTTTGTTTCCTGATTCCCCCAAGAAACATACCTTCCCATACATTTGCTAGGACTTGAGTCAGAGATTATTCTTTAGAAGTTGGTTTTGAAAATTCTTTGTGTCACTAAAATAATTTTGCTGGTCGTTGGGCTAGCAATAAAGCTGGGCAGTGGAAATACTGAAACTAAATGCAGTGATACAATGATGAGAGCTGTCGTTCACCAAAGATTCCCTGGGACCCAGCACTGGACTGTGAACATTGCGTGACTTTCCCCATTTGACCCTCCCAGCAAGCTGGTGGTGGGTGGCAGTGTTACCTCTATCTTAGAGATGAGAAGCTTGAGGCTCTGGCAGTTCACAGCATTTGGCAAAAGTCACACAAGGGCTTGCAGCTGATCAGACTGGTCTTTCCTGGTACCCTAAGCTGCTGCCATGCAGGTTCGGGGACAGGCTGCTGCAGTCAGGGGCACTGGCTCTGCCACCCAGGAGCTCTGAAAGATTGGGCAACTTATATAGCCTTTCTGAGTCTCAGTTTACTTATCTGGCAAATGAAAGTAATCATATCTACTGTGAAGATTCCGTAAGACATAAAGAATTAAGCAAAGTGACTATCATGGTCAATCATGGTCAATGTTAGCTTGTTCTTTAATATACAGTAAAGATGCATCCTGTTTCTTGGTGTGCAGAATATTTGAGCACTCATTAGCAATGGCAAAGGCCATGGTTCATTGAAGGGTACAGGTCCTAAATTTTTCTTTTTTTGTGCAATGATCCTCAAAACTATAGATGTCTATTCATAATTCAGTCTACTGATTAGAACCTGAAATTGGAAGTTTAGTTTTAGGAACGCAATAGTTTTATGAATGAATTTTTTATTTTTCTTCTCAAAAGAGAAAAACGGTTGAACACTTGATGTTATCAAATGGAGCCTAACTGTGCACGTGTGTTCAGTGGGGCAGGGAAAAAGAAAGGGGATATGGAGAAAGGGGTACATAATAAGGATTTGGTATTTGTTGCATTGTTTATAAAACTATATCCTTGTGAGGTGATATACACTTTTGTTCAAGGCCTCTCAATAACCTTTTGGGACTTTTGAAGACAGAAAGCACTTTGGTGTCATGCTGCAATATATTTGTGTCTTAATTTTATATTCTGTTGTATGTCAGTAATATTTATTTATACTGACCTTTCTCATGTTGTCAGTTTATGGAAGGCAGGATCCTGGTCCTGACCCCTTTGTGTCCTAGCATATAGTACTTGAACTATAGTACTAGCATATAGTCCTAGCATATAGTAAGTTGAACACAATGGGGGCTCCAAAAATGCACAGGGAGACATCATATAATGTACTGTATGATGTATATACATGAGCAGTAGATGCCCCAGATTTTAAATTAAAACCTAGAGCATAGGCATGACCTCATTTTCTACCCTTGTTTTATTGTAAGCAAACTAGTTTAGCTACTTGAGTCTCTCATGTTTCGATGACCAAAAGAGGATAAAGATGATTTCTCATAGAGTTAGCTGAATAGTGTCTATGAAAATGGTCTATAAACTGTAAAGGACTCCACAGATTGGTGAGTGATGGTGTCCTTTATGGAAACTGATAGAAACTGTTACCCTTCCTGATATCCCTAGATACTCTCCCATCTCTTCTGAAAAGAGTGCCTATCCAGCCTTCCAGTAAAAAGCACGTCCCACAGATGGGAGCAAATCTCTATGACTGGAATAGAAAGTTCACTTTTAGAGTCAATTTACAAATGAAGCTCCAAACAGACAGTGAATCAAACATGAGAGAATGATTGTGCTTGGCAATGCCTTTCAAATGGTGTCTGGCCAATTATGTACAGAAAGGGGTACATGAGTATCTAGCAATGAATAGTGTCTAAATCTGTTTCTGTTCAATGTAAAGACATAGCCTTCAGCAGGGACTAAAGATATAGGAACTGTGCACCGTGAGTCATTTTCTTTTTCTTTTTATTGAAGTATAGTTGATGTACACTCATATTGGTTTTAAGTATATAACACAGAGGCTAAACAGTTACCCATATTATTAAATTCTCACCCCAACTAGTGTAGTTACTATCTGTCAGCATAGGGTGTTACGGAATCACTGGTTATATTCACCAAAGTGCCCATCAGTAGATGAATGGATAAGGAAGATGTGGTACATACACACAATGGAGTATTATTCAGCCATAAAAAAGAAAGAAATCTGGGAGTCATTTTAAAAGAGAGCACAAGAATGTGTGGAAGTATAGACAATTATTGTCATTTTCAGCATCCAAGAGTTAAAGAAGGGCAGCCACCAGGGAGGGACTCTTGCTAGTTTGAAAGCTGTTGTCCTGGGCTAGGAATAGAATGCATTCCTGATGAGCATTGATCTGAGTTCTGTGCAGGACCTGTGCCTTTATGACAAAAGGCTGCTTTCTCCATATGTCAAGGTAGAGGCTCTACCGAAGGAACAGTGGCATCAGGTCTGGGCCCTGAGGGGGGAGAAATGACTGGTTCGGTCCCAGGACTTTGCAGGCTGCTGGGAACAATGAGTCAGCCTCAGGGGGAAGGAAGACACTTTCTCTCCCTTAAGGGCAAATGACGGCTGAAACCCAGAGCAGAGCCCTGGAGGGTAGCCTGGTCAACCAGATGTGGCACTGCTGTAGTAGAAGGGAAGTGGATGGTTGGTGTAGACATGTCCTGTGTAGAGTGTGTGCATGCCCAGGGAGCTCTGTGATGTGCTCACCCACCTGCCCGCCAGATAACACCTCCTTGGAGAGAAGAGGTACACAGTGTTTTACGGAACTGAATCACAAGACTGGAAGTCAGGAGTCACAGGTTTTAATTCTGTCTTATTGCAGACCTCTGGTGTGACCTCCCCTCTGAGTCTGTGCTGTCTGTCATCTGTTCATCTACTTAAACTAGATATATCCAGGGGGTGAAGGGTGTGAGTTCTCTGCCTGCCAGGATTCCCACTAGAAGAATTGTTACTCCACAGATAATTGTATCTTCCTGAATTGCTAGGATTCCCCAGGTTTGTTTTGCTGAGGGACATGGCCTACATGTAGGACAGGCTGCAAGAGAGCCATTTGCAGGAGTTAAATCAGTGCTGAGAAGACAAATCCCTCAAGTTCAGTTCTCAATCCTTCCATTAGTGTCACCTTAAACATTTGAGCCCCGTGTCTACACATGTAAAGCGGGAGCATCTTTTCATGGCTGTCCTGACTTCAGGACACATTAAAGGTAAGCTAACGTTTATTGAATACCTGCCATATATCCCAGTCACTCTGGCGAATGCATCTGCTTTGTGTGTGTGGCTAATGTGTCTTCCAGTTTCTGAGTGGTGAAGGGAACTGTGAATGGGGTTACAGTCCAGCAGGGTTGGCAGGGAGTGGCACTGACAGGAGACACTGAATGAAAGGATATTTTACCCTCCTGGGGAGATAAAGTTGCAAAATTACCAATCAGGACTGTCAAATCTGTCTCAACTGGCTTTCCAAATGCATACCCTCAGGCAACTGGATGGAGGCTGGTGGCTCCACCCCCACCCCTTCCCGGGTCAGTGCCAACACTCTGCCTTCCTGCTGGGAGGCTGTGGCTGCCCCCCTGGCCAGGCCAGTGCCCAGGACTGGCCCCAGAGCGGCCTGTGTCTCTGAGAGAGGCCCCAGGGCGCATTCCTCTCCGCCAGGGCTCTGCAGCTTTGTGGTGCAGCCCCAGTCCCCCCAGCCCTCTTCCCCCACCTGCCAGGCCCCCACAGTCATCACAGTAAGAGGGTAGCAGACAGCCCACCTGCTTGATGTCAACAACTGTGGGCGCGGCCCTGGGAAGAATGTGCCGCTCCCAGCCGAAGCTCAGGTAATTAATCCCCACGACTGACAGGTGGCAACAGGCGGCCCTTTGGCTGGGGCCATCAGGAAAAGTGCTTGGAGGAAAGGTTTTTTTTTCAAACAATCAAGAACACAATTCCTACCTGTCTGGCAGCTAGATGACTGTGGCAGGAAAAAAGACAGGGAGGAGAAGTAGATACCTGGCCAGACGACTATGGGGCCAATTTTGGGACCTCCTCCTGCCCCATCATTATGAGAGCCCCACTAGGATATGGTGGCCAGGTCCTGTCTGCAAGGTCATTTTGCAGATTCCCCCTTCCTTTGAAGTAGACAGTCGTAAGTGGAATGAATGCCTTAGGTATGAATGAAGAAGTTGAAGCACAGTGGGGAAATGACTTGCCTAAGGTGACACAGGAAGTCAGTGGGCAGGTAGAGGAGAAGAGCTCTGTCCTCCTGACTTCCTGTCCACGATCCTCTGGGCCACAATATATGTAGTGCCTCCCTGTACACATGTAGTCTAGAAATTGGGTGCTAAAACTGTGGCCTAGTCAAAGGAAGGGTAATTAGTTGGCTTTTGAATGAAATTTTTAGTGTTCATCTAACCTTTTAAAGTTGACTTTTCGACCCATACCTCAACCTAAAACCATATACATGCTTTCACTCTCCAGTTTTGTTCATGGTATTTTGAGGCACCATCTATTGTAGTCATCACAGAACATTAACTGGATGACTATTTCAAGTAATTTACTTAACTAAAATCTTTGAAATGATCACTTTTTAATTATTGAAAAGTAAAAGAAAAAAACTCTCTTGCTGGACGTAAAATTTATGATGTTTCTCAATTGAGTTTATTGGTAGAGGATAAATCTGGTATACAGCACATAATTAGTCATTGGTCCATATGGTTACATGTGACAAAGTTATTCAATATACTTCAAGCAGATCATACTGAAGAGCTGTGTCTGGCTCCTTCTAGCTAACATTCTTCCTATTTTAGTGAATGAATACTTATAGTTAATTTTCCAAAACTTCTTGATCAAAAATTATGTTTTGACCCTTATATTTTTATTTTCAAGTATTTCTCTCATTTCTTCCCACTGGTGATCTTTCCCCTAGCCAAAAGTTAGTGACCAGACTTTATTCTGTCCCCTCTGAATATCCTGTTTTCTTTCCTACCAATTCCAGTTATTGGTTTCATCAACCTCTTACTCTTATAAAAGAGCCTTTTTAATTTGTCAATTCCCAAAAATTAACTTAGAAAATAAATTTAAAAAACTAAGTCTCTGAATGTTTTAGGATAGCTGTGACTAAATTAAGATAGGCTTTGCACTTGACGATTACTAAGTTTGAATGAATGGAGTTGTGAGAGCTTTTGGGCTTGCCTCCCACCCCTTTCGTTTTCTTGCCAATTATTTTAGGTTATTTGAGATAGTATAGACCCCATCTTTTACATCCTGTAGTCTTTGAACTCTGTAGATAAGAACCATAAGTTAGAAGTACATTGAGTATTTCCTGTTAGGGAATGGTGGTTGTCTTTTAGATTATTCATAAATCTTATTATTTTTCTTTTCTTTTTATCAACTTAAGTATATGCAGAAGGCCAGAAATATTGTTGATGTACTTAAGCCCTGGCTTAGGTTTTACTCTTTTGAAGACCCAGCCATCCTCACAGTAGGTAATTTGTACTAAGTATTAGTGGACCAAAGCTGT
Source organism: Manis pentadactyla (assembly GCF_030020395.1). Taxonomy (NCBI): domain Eukaryota; kingdom Metazoa; phylum Chordata; class Mammalia; order Pholidota; family Manidae; genus Manis; species Manis pentadactyla. The sequence goes on from NC_080019.1 coordinate 119,204,834, forward strand.
ATCTGGTTTCTATTCTAAGGATAATTCTGTGGGCTAGTGGCCAATAGGTCATAATGTACATAGTATTATATTAGAAACAAAATTAACTATTTCCCATGAGTATGCTAACATGCCATCTGTGGATTTATCTGAGAGCTGGCATTGTAGCATCAGGATGGCTTTCATGATAAATTGAGTAGTGAGGTGGGTTATATAGGTATTGATTTACTTATTCTCTGGAAGTTTAATCTAGCCATAGTCTCAGAGATCTGTGGGTCAAGGCAGCCTTGTGATTTGGGATTTGCATAGAAAGAATATGACATTTCTTTTGGGAGAGGTGGAAAGAGTAAAGTTTTTGTTTTGTTTTCTTTCCTTTTTGATGCAGTGGGGAGGGAGGATATTTGCACCTTTAGGAAAGGGAGCTGTTGAAAATTATGCAGGTGTTTGCTGATATTAGCTGGCATCTCTGCATTGTGATACTGAATTACCAGTCTGGTAGCCAAGAGTATGTAATATAGTATGTCTACTGAGGCAGGTGGTGACGGTGGGGTCATAGTTACTGGAATGCTTTTTTTCCCCTTCTCTTTGCAACATATTATTAGTAAAGGAGCTGATTTGCTCTTGTTTTCCAAAATCCCCTGGAGTTATTTTATTTAAACATGATATTTGCTTTGAGCAGCTCACTCCTCAACATGCCAAACTTCCTCCCCTCCCTCCCGAAAGAAAACAGAACTTAGGCAAAGCTTGCTTTTCCATTTTGTCAGGGGTATTGTAAAGCAAGAAAGAGTTTAGTTCATTTGTTGTTTTGAGGCACCTTGGTTCCATGCCACTGTGGAAACAATTTGGTCATGTGGAGGTTCAAGACCATGTAAGAGGAAATTTAGTTGAGGCCCAACAGAAAATATGAATCTTCATTTCTGCCCAAAGGGGCTAGTACTTCTAGGAATAATCATCATGACTGAATATGTGTATGTGCTTATATATATATATATATAAGCACATACACTGATTCCTATTCTTCCTATGTATTTCTGATAAGAAATCAGAAAGATGACTAACTTGTTTTCCATATATATATATATTTTAAGAGTTACCTTGTTAATGTGAGCCTGGTAATCGAATTCTCTAACAAATTGCACCAGCTCATGAAATATTCAGAATAGAAGAAACACTGTAGATCACCTAATAGTGCTCCCTCATTTTCCCTCTATGGCTGATTAGCTCAGGATTCAAGGAGACCATGCAAGTTGTCTGAACTTCCTCAGTTAGTGAGCATCAGAAGTCCATGACCTGTTTTGAGAAGTCAATTAGTTCCATCTTTAGAAGCAAATCCTTACACATGTGCTTTCTTTTTTTAAAATCCATCACAGCATTTCATTTTCTAATTTCACATTAATATTTACATAAATTAAAGAGCCACAAGTTTCATGTGCGGTCTTAGCTAAATATGTAAAAAGATTAGTCTACTGCTGACTTATCAAATCTAGGACCTGATGGAGTAGAATTGGTTCTTAAAACAATTGGCGGATGTTTCATGTTATTCTTATGTTCAAGATCCTAATCTTAGAATATAGTTATAATTTAAGAAAGTAAATTTCAATTCCTAGCAAACTTATTTACTAGACCAAAAAAGATATGATATTGAATCAAAAAGCAGTATAGATTATCCTTGTGATCCAATAGGAAATTGGTGATCACATATTATTTTTTGATGACCTCTGAGTTTTGTACATGTTTTTCTAATAATATTATATGTTATATTAATTCACTCTGGTACCAAATACACCAGTCCCACTTTTGCCCCTTACCTATGAACATTTAGGTCCTATGGTAAATGGAAAAGAACATTGGTCTGTGGTTCAAGATGATCCTTGCTGCTGAGTGTTTTTGAGCAAATCTTGTCTGTGTGGTGTAGGTTCCTCCTCTGTAACTGAAGTGGCTGAACCAAATGATCTCTAAGCTTTTCCTGATCCAACTTTCTAAGAAAAGCTTAGCAACGATATCTTAAACTAAAAATGCCTTGAAACAGGTGACTCATAAGAAGAACATCGAACTAAGGCCTTGATTTAAAATGTCAGTTTGGTTTTCTACGAAAACTCAGTCATTACAGAATGATGTAGCTGTTAAAGTATTAGCCTTCCAGAAGTAAGGAAACCTGAGTTCATCCCCACATTGCCTAGATTTCATTGTGTGGCCTTTGGAAATCATGTTTTCAGAGGTGACTTCCTGACATGATGAACTAAATAGAGCCCCACATTTTTCCCTGTCTCCCTCTACTTTTTCTTCTGAACATATATCACAATTTTAGAAATAACATTTAAAGTCAGTGCTTTCTTTAAACCAATTCTCTTAGGGTAACAGATACTGCTAGTTCCCTAGCACCCAGGACAGAGCCAGGCATGAAGCAGTGCTCAGTAAGTATTTGCTGAATTAAAGAACCAACTTCACCTCTAAGTCTAAGTTCTATATCTTAAAATTAAAGGGAGAAAGTCTGGATAAGACTTGCTATTACGTCCCTTCTGGGTTCTATCATCTTATTTCTTTATCTCTGTCATCTAAAATCGTAAGTCTACAACAATTTGGCAGGTAGGTGCTGCCTATGTGTTCATTAAAGTTTTTAATTAGGAAATAGTTTAAGCATACAAAAAAAGAGTAAGTACATTTAGACACCTAAGTATCTATCAAAATATTAATTATATATATAGATATATATTGCATATTATAAATTGTTTCTATTTTAGGTTTGTGAGAGGTAGACTGACTAAATAAAGACCTAGGGAATAAATTGAAGAGGCAGAATTTAAATATTGTCTTTTGATCCGTATTCCAGTAAATGCTGCTTACAGTTGTTGGTGTTGGTTTCTAATACCCTTGGCTTTGAGAACTAAGCCCTTTCTTCTTTTTCAACAAAATTGGCCTGTTAATTTCAGTATTACATCACGTTTTATTTTCTTTGTCCTGAATTAAAACTAATTATCTTTTCTTTTTCTATTTTAGTTTCTCTATCCATTGACTAAGCCAGGTCTCATACACCCACTGAATATTGGGAGCTCTGTGTTAAACTAACTCTCATTCATTCTGTTTTGATTTTAGAAAAGACATAATCAAATAACTGGTATTATCTTTGCAAGCATCTTTTGTTGTAATGAATAATAGTTCTTGGACACTGTTTTGGTACTTCCATGCATATCTTTCATGATGAAAACTAGAAGACTGAATTTTAGGAAGCATTTTCAGTCTAAAACACTATCTAAATGTTTTTTAGACTAAAACATTTTCTCCCTTTCTCCACCTTTCCATTCATTTCTACTGCCCTAGATTAGGCCTTTCTCATATTTTGTGTCAATAGTTCTTGATGGATCTCCCTTCTTCCTACTTGCTCCAGTCTTACTCCCACTACCTTCACTTTACTTAATACACAGAACTCCTCAGTGACTCTTCTTTGACAGCTAGTAGAGTCCAGATGTTTCTTGTGACATCCAAGGCCACTCAGAAGCTGGTAACTGCCTTCTTAGCTTAGCTCACTCTTTCTGCTCTGACTCTCCTTCCCAGCCCATCTGTATTTCAGCCACAGTTCACATCTCTCCGCTTATACTCACAATGTTCTCTCTTCATGGAAAGCCTGCTCTCAATCACATGGCTGTCCCTTCCTCCCACTCTTGGGTACACTGTTTAGTTGGTGAATAGTTCGTCTTTTAAGGACTAGTTGAAATATTACTACCTCTGTGAAACCTTTTTTCTCTGCTTTAGTGGAAGACAGTTAACTTTTATCTCCATCTAATCCATCAGCAAATCTGGTTAAAACATGTCTGAAAAACCAACCAACTGCCTCTCACCAACTCTACTGCTGTGTGTTACTCTCATTTTTTACTTAGATTATTTGCAAGCTTCCTTACTGGTCTCCCTGCTGGTCTCCCTGCTTCCATCTTTAACTCATAAAGTGTGTTCTTCACAAGACAGCCAGAATCTTATTGAAATGCAGATCAGAATATGATACCTTCTCAAACCTCTTCTATGGCTTCCTATCTGACATCAAGGAAAGCTGAAGTCTTTACCATGGTCCATAAGGTCTTGCAGGGCCCCAGCCCCATGGTCTCTCTAGTTTCTGCCTGATCTTATCTCCTACCACTGCAGCCTGTTCTCATTGCTCTCCGGTGACACTGGCCTCCATGACAGACATACGCACTGTAGAAGCTTCACACTTGTCCCCAGTAATTGGAACATTATTTCCCTCTGTGGATGCATGGTTCATTCCAATGCTTCCTTTATATCTTTCTTTAAATATCAACTTATCAAAAAATCCTCCCCTGAAAACCCTAATGGAATAATATCCTCCTCATACCATGCCCCCAGCTCTTTAATTCAGTAACTCTTTTTACATACCTCTGTTATACCCAATGTGTTTCTGCTGTTTGTGTTTTACTCTGCCTCTAAACTCAGAGCAACTTGAGGGTAACAGCTAAGTAATTTTTTTCTTTCAGTATAGTTTATGTTTCAAGGACTTCCCTACAGTGAAAATACATATTTTCTGCATTTTAAGGTTTTTAAATCTTATTTCTCTCTGGTCCTAGTACAGAGCAGAGCACCTTGGATCCTGCAGTATGTGCTCAACAAATGTCTGTTCAATAATTATTGAATGGATGTGCAAATACAGAAATAAACAGATCTCATTTCTACTTTACAATGGCAAGGAAGTAACAGATTCTAATGTAATCATTCTTAACTTTCCCCTAAAATACTTTTTAATTCCAGAAAAATGTCTAAGTAAATTGGATACTTAAGCTACTGAGAATCCTGTATCAATTTTATTACTTAAAGGGCTTATGAAACTGAACTGAAAAATGTCAGAGAGATAGGAAGGGTCCAAATACTACCTGTGGCTGTATCTTGCTGTCTTCATGGGAAACTACAAAAGTCAATTAGGGGCCTGCATTAAAACAAACAAACACAAAACTAAACTAAAATAATATCATTTTATGAACTAAAGAAAGCAAAAGCATCCTAACAACTGGAAAAAATGTTTAGAAGATTACATCAGGACAAAGCAATAAAATGTAAGCACTAGAGAGTTAGAGAAAAAGATGATAAACCTGGAATAGCAGGCTCTGATGAGAAGATGACTGGATAAGGTACAAAGGTATATAGAGGAGATAAGGAAGGACATACGAAATGCAAGAGGAGAGTTAAAATAATCTGTAGTAGACTAGCACAGAATGAACTCTAGAAAAGTGTATACATGATATGGAAAACAAACTTGAGAAGTTTTCCCAGAATGCAAACAAAAGGAAAAGATGCTATTAGGGTCTGAGTATATAAAATGTATGGTGTATAGAGAATGAGGATCCAATGTAAGACTTGCATGTTCTTAGGAATTAATAAGAATGGAAGGAATAAAAATAAAAGTAAAAAAGGAAAGAAAGTTTTTATTAACTTGAGTTCAAGAATGTAAGTTGAAAGAGCTCACCAATTTTCAAGTAATTTCAAGGAAAAAAAAGAAAAAAAAAAAACTAAGAAACATTCTCACTTTTCTTTTTCCAACAGAACAGTAAGTAAACAAAAGCCTGCAAGGGTCTAGGGGAAAAAAAGCAGCTTACTTAATTTAAAGGAAGAAAATTCAAACAAATTGACCTCAAATTTCTACACAACACTAAAATATGCATTAACTAAAATATGCATTTTCAAGGGATTCAATGAAAACTTATTTATATACTAAAGATTTATGTTCTAAAATGTGCTCCATAGTGTTATTTTTAATATTTCTAAACTGGAATAAAATTTGTGCTTTATAAAAAAAGACATTAAATAAATCATAGTATATTCCTCTTTAATACTATAATTACAGCTCCTTAAAATTATATTTTTAAATTAGAGCATGCTCATGATATGTTAAATTAAAAAAAAAACATTTTATGATATGCTCCAGTTTGTAAAGGGTGTGTGTGTAGGAAAAAGTAAAAAATGTTAATAGTGTGTATCTCTCAGTAGGAGGACAATGTCATATATTTCTTTTTTACCAGAGTTTCTATATGTCCATGTTGTTATTATTATGAGGAAAAAAACAGCCTTAAAAAAAACATTGGGAAGAAGTTTATAAGTTTTTAATCCTTCTAATAGCATCTACTAATGACAGCACTACAGTTTGAGATAATTTATGCCTCCATATGTAAAATTTGAAATGTTTGATATGTCTGCTATCCACCCAAAAAGTACTGGAAATTCAATGCAATGGACTCGTTTCATCAAAGAAGCTCTTAGCTATAGCAGATTCTCTTTGTTGCAGTAAAATTAAGTGTGTTCTTGATTTGATACCTGTAAATAGGAAAAACCTAGCTGGAGATAAAAATAACCTTGGAACAGCAATGAAAGAAAATCAGAATGGTTAGAATGTGCAAAGGGGATAATAAGTTTGAACTAGAAATGGAACTGCTGAAATGAGCAGAAAGCCTAGATAAAGAACTAGTTTTCTCAGTAATGGAAGCATGGTCCTTTATTACTTTGGATATAAAGACTAACATAGCCTCCAAAACAAATGCTTCATATGTTCCTCCATATTAAGGTATAGCTAAAGGAGTGCTTAAAGAAAACTCTGTAGAATTAAATGCTTATATTAGGAAAATATGCAAGTCTAAAACCAATGACTTAAGATACTGATTTAAAAAAGGAAAAGAAAACAATAGCAATTGACCTATAATTCAATTCCTGCAGTTATGCAAGAATACAAATTAAAAGTCATGCATATTGGAAAGGAAGAGATAAAACTGTCTTTAGTTATAATTGACACATCATCTATGTAGAAATCATAAAATATCTACACAAAGCTAGAATGAATAAGTTTTGCAAGGTCACAGGATGTATAGCCAATATACAAAAGTCACATGTTTTTGTGTTCTAGAAAATTCAATTCGAAATTTAAACTTTGAAAGACTATTTACAACAATAAAAAAATACTGAAGGAGCAATCTAACAAAAAATGTGAAAAATTTGCACACTGGAAACTATAAAACATTCCTAAGAGAAATTAAAGCTATCTTAATTAAATGCAGATATAATATGTTCATGGATTAGAAGAAACAATCTTGCTAAGATCAGTTCTCTCCAAAATGGCCTATATATTCAACATACTCTCATCCAAATTCTATCAGGCATTTTTAAGGGAATTGAAAAATTTCTTGTGAATTTTATATGGAAATTCAAAGGACCTAAAATAGTCCAAAATAATTTTGAGAAAGAATAACAAAATTGGAGAATTCATATTACCTGATTTTAGACTTGCTGTAAAATTAGATAATCTAGACAGTGTGATACTGACATATGAATAGACATATAGATCAATAGAAAGAAGGTAGTGTCCAGATTAAGACTGGAATATATATGGTCAATTAATTTTCAAAAAAGATGCCAAGGCAATTTAAAAAGGGGAAAAATAGAGATAATCTTTTCAATAGCTGTTGCTGTTAACAATTGGACACCTGTTAAAAAAAGAAGAGAAAGAGGAGGGGATCATTTACTGAAAATAAATATACGGTTAAAGGCAAAGAGCTAAGACTATAAATATTTTTCAAGAAAACATTGAAAATCTTTCTAAACCTGGGTTAGATCAAAACTGCTTAGGACACAAAATCATGAGCCTTACAGAAAAAAAATATTGATACGTCCTCAAAAATAACTGTTTTGGAAAAGCACACAGGGTAAAAATGGCCAACTACAGACTGGGAGAAAATATATATTAAAAATTATATCAGATAAAGGACTTGGATCCAGAATATATAAACAACATTTTCAATTCAAATTAAGAATACAAACAACCCAGTTAAAAAAATTTAAAAAATATGAAAGGTTTGAACAGACATTTCAAAAAAGAACAGCAAATATGAGAAATATGAACTAGGTATGCGAAAAGATGGTCAACATCATTAATCATCAGGGAAGTGATCATTTAAATCACAGTGAGAACCACTATACACCTGCTGGAATGGCATTAGAACTGACAATACCAAGTGACGAGAAGGATGTTAAACCCTCATTTGTTGCTGGTGACAATGTGGAATGGCACAGCCTATTTGTAACACAGTGTGGCAGTTTCCTATGAAGTTAAGCATACACTTACCCAGCAATCACCCTTCTAGGTACTTATCCAGGAAAATGGAAATATATGTCTCACTAAGACTGGTATATGAATGTTCATAAGAATTTCATTCACAGTAAATACAATCTGGAATTAGTTGAATTAATAAATAAAGAAATTCCACTAAATAATAAAATGGAATGCTGATACCTGCAAAAACATGGGTGAATCTCAAAAGCATCATGCTACGGGAAAGAAGCCAGGCACATGAGATTATATGCTACATTACTCCATTTCTATAAAATTCTAAAAAGGCCAAAGTGTAGTGAGAGAAAGCACATACATGATTGTCTGGGAAGGGTTTATGTGGAGGGGTAACTGCAAAGGGGCCAAAGACAGTGTTGATGAGCGGGGTGCAGGGGCGGGGATTAGGGAGAGGGGTGTGAAAGGGTGGAAATAGTCTGTCTCTTGACTGTGGTAGTGGTTACGTAAGTGTGCACTTTTGTCAGAAGTCAGCAACTTGTGCATTCAAAAACTGCAAATTAAACTTTGAAGCTAAGTAAAGAAACAAAGTATACACACCACAAAAGGAGAAATTTGGCCTGAAAGTTAAGGAATTCATCAATGTTGGGGAGGAGTTGAGAGGTAGACCTTACTAGAAATCCCAGAGAGAGACAGAGACATTTAAAGTAGCCAGATGTGCTCCAATCTGCAATCTCTGCTGACTTGAAAGCACCAGGGCATTTTATAATCTTGGCATAAATCAGATCCCCATTTTTTTTGTAAACTTGCAGAAGCCTCAAAAATTGGGGCTGATAGCGGCTATTTGGTAAGAGATAAGGGAAGTAGACAAGTCTAAGGAATTGTAAATATACACTGGGCCATGGAGACTCAATTTAGTACTGGATAAATATTAAGTGTTATCACAGAACCATTTATAGACAATGAAGGAAACAGAGTAGCAGTAGCTCCACTTTGTAAAGAACTGACTGCCGACTGCCTCAGTCCCTCTAGTTACTGAACAGCAGGCCTGGTAGTTTAACCAAAACCTGTAATCAGAGTATGTCTTAGCCACAGTCATATATTTATATTTAGTCAATATGAAACCCTCATCATTAAAATTAGAAAATGTGGTCTATAGAACCAGATGCAGTCCTAGCTGAGGAGTAATGGCTAAATGTCTTGGCATGGTGTGGAGAACAGAGGAAAAACACAAGTGTTCCAGACAGGAAATAGCGTGTTTGAACTGTGGGTGACGAATGTATGGTGTGTGTGAAGCATTAAGAGGTTTGCATGAGTAGAGCATGGGGTGGGGGTGGGGTGGGGTGTGTGTGTGTGTTTTGAGGGAAAGGAAAAGGAGAGAGATCGGGCCAGAGCACAGAGGGCCATAATGAACCATGTAGAAGAGCAGGGCTCCATTCATGAATCCCCCAGAGCTGTACTAGAAGTCCGTATCGTACAGCAGGTACCAGACTCCAGTCCAGGATTTTTTTCAGCTTCCTCCTAGTTCAGGATTTTGCAATTCTATCGCTTGCTATTCCTCCCTGCAATTAAATTGAGCCAACATTATACTGAGAAATAAAGAGGAATCACTAATGGCAAGCAGACCACTTTCAAACTCTGTTTTAATGTTAGCAAAGATTCTTTAACTCTTAAGTTGGTTCAGAAAATAGCCACATTGTTGGGAATTAGAAAAATGTAAAATTTCATAAGTTTGCAATTCTGAGCTAAGAGACTAGAGATGAGGTACTGTTATTTCAGGACTAGGATGGACTCTTAAATCCTGGTTGCTAAGTGGCTGTTCTCTGTGACCTCAGGCAAGTCCTCCCTCTACCTCAATTTTCTTATCTATACAATGGGGGTAATAATACTGATCCATTATCTGTTATCTGTAGTTCTGAAATTCAAAGAGCTCTGAGAAGCAAAAGTTGGTTTGGTTTGGTTTGAATTTCTTAACTTTGTGGCAAATTCATTTGGTGGTGAAACTTGGCCTGAGCTTTGAGGCTCTCTAGTCACCCAGTTGGTGTGAATATTCATGAATTCTAAAGAAATGTTAATGTCTGATTATGGGTATGGACCTAAATTCTTCTGGAAGGGTTTATAATATATGCTATATGAACTCTACTCCCTTTCTAAAATCTAGGCAATTCTGGATTCTGAAACATCTGGCCCCAGGAGTTTCAGATAAGAGATTGTATGCCTGCAATACCTTCTTCATAGGCTTGTGTGAGGATTAAATTTCTTACAACAGAACTCAGGAAATGGTGAAGCTATTATTATTTATCATCATTTAAGCCCCGAAATCAGACCCCCACTCCAGTCCCTGAGAACAAGTGAGGATTAACACCTGATAATGCCTAAATTTATTCTTGGTACTTATATTGCAGTCTGTCAAGTTTGATTTATGGTGTATCAATTATTGAAATGGAATGTTTCTCATACCTGTTCAACTCTGAACACATCCTTCTCTTTCTGAAATCTGTACATATTTGGGTGGGTGCCTTATTTGCCTTCAGGTATTAGCTTACAAACTTATTTTTCAGTCATCTTTCCTTGGATGCATCATATAAAACTCAGAGTTAGATTATACAGCTAGCTAAAACACAAATGGATATGCTTATTCACTGGGAGTTCTCAATTAAAGTGAGTTCTCAACACATCCTAAGACAGTGTCTTTGTTTGTAAAATCTTTGGTTAAGAACACTCTTTAGAAGGCAAAAATAACCTTCTAAATTTCATTCACTATTTGCCAAGTAGAATTTTATCTTTGTGGTCAGTTTTTGGTGTGTTTCCTATTTCTTCAAGCTATGTAAAACCCTTTTGCTGTGTTTAATCCTTGACCTGCAGGCAGGAGAAATGATTACACAATACATTTCTAGAACTGGGAAATTTTCAACTGAAAATTTTATACACTGAAATGCTTGGGATTAAAAAGGAAGATTATTTAAATAAATATTACATTTCAAAAGGAAACAATAAAGCAATTATTTTTAAACCTCTTTTTTTTGTGGAACACTTGCCTTTAGTCAGTTGGGTCAGAACATATCAGTAATGAATCCCTTTGCTCTGCTGGCTCTGGCTCCCCATGTCTTTTCCCTGAAAGGACGTTGCTGCCAATTTATGATTGCAGCCTGTGTCTGTGTGTTTACCTTTGTTTGGGTAAGTGTTCCTAGGTGCCCCACTCTTGGCTGGTAATTCCAGTGCCTGGGGGCTTTCACTCCAGCATCAGAATGAGGAGGTCCTCACTAGGGACACTGACCCAGAGGACCCAGCTGCTAAGGTTCAGATAGTGCAAGGATCAGGTGGGGACTTTCTGTAGCACTTCAGAGGTGGGAAAGGGGAACTACACAGGATAGGACTTTTTGCTTGTATTTGGTTCTAGTTATCATGCTTTCTCCACCCTGTTTCACCAATTCTACAACCAAACAACAAACGACCGAACTTCCTCTCCCTGTAGAAGGAAGTATGGGAAGGAAATGTTTCAGTTGCTTGTGAGTAAAAAGACCCACCCCTTGACCCTTTTGCTGTGTTACTATAGGCCAGTCCTTCTTCATGAGGGTGTAGCTGAATGGCCCCTTCTGGATCTCACATTGTTATAGGCTGTCAAGTTGGAAGATAAGTGTACAGTAGTTGGGGGAACTTCTGCTTTGCAGTTCTCTAGTTGGCTGGCTTTGGATAAAATCTTTTCACTCTTCATCAGATATTCTGTCTTGAAAACAGTTCCATAAATGCTAATTGCTGTGAGTTTCTCTAGAGTATTTGTAAAAGCAGAATAAATGATAATCTGTTTAATACACTCAGTACATGAGAACATTGTGTTTCCATGTAGTTTCTAGTACTCTATAAAGCTGCTCATGGCACTAATTCAAACACCTCTGAGACACAGTTTCTTCATCCGAAAGAAAAGGTAACAGGAAATAAGGACACAACTGTATTTTGGTAAATGTGAAACCTTTTGTAGATGCAGTATTTTATTTAAAGTAGGAAAAATGATTAACTTGATTAACAAATATAAGTCTCTCTAATAAGACAGCTAGATGTCAGATGTTATACATATAGTGACCAAGGGTAAGTGTACAGGTATAAAGACTGTAAAAGTAGACATAGTTCCTTGCTCTGATTTGGCCTGTAACAATATCTCCTGATGGTTCTTTCCTTCCTTCCACCACTGGCCCATCTCTAAGCAGTATTCCACTGAACTGAAGAAGCTGTACTGCCAAATTGCAAAGACGTGCCCCATCCAGATCAAAGTGATGACCCCTCCCCCTCAGGGAGCTGTCATCCGCGCCATGCCTGTCTACAAGAAGGCTGAGCACGTCACTGAGGTGGTGAAACGGTGTCCCAACCACGAGCTGAGCCGTGAATTCAATGAGGGTAAGGAAAATGAGAATCCGTGGCTGTGCAACTAAGCTCCAGAAAAACAGAGATCCTGCAGAGATTCCTGTTTGGGGCCCATGTGATGGTGGCTCAGTCTACCTTTTTGCTCACAGAGTGTCTGAGAATAACGATAAATAAATGTGTGGCTCTCACAATGAAGGAAATGTTTAATATTGATAATTACTAGGTGACCTAGATTTGTGTTTTTACTTCTTCCTTTTTTTTTTTTTTTAATGAGAGGGTGTAAGAGGAATCATGCAGCATCTGGCCCGTTCAGACCAGGGTAGAGTGTCATTCAGCTTTAGTGCCTTTCTCAAAGCGACTGTCAAGGCTAGACCAATTGAGAGCTGGAAGGATCAGAGCCCACTGTAAATAAGAGCTCACCATAAAACGTGAGAAATACAAAAAAAGTAGAAGAGGAAAGTAGGAAAGAAGGAAAAGAAATGAAAATGAATAACAGACAGGAGGAATAAACAGATCTAGAACATAAACTTGGAAGGGGAGACAGTAAAGTGAGGAACTGGGAGTCAGGTAGCAGGTATCTTGAGGCCACCTTTAAGCCCTGTGTCCATGCATAAGTCACACCCTCTGTTCTGAGCCTCAGGTCCAACCACAGCTTTAGAGAAGAGCTCACTGTCTGGAAGGATTCCCTTACGTCTGATATGCTAAGGTTCTATGAAGGGAAGTACAGACCACAGAAGTGGAAAAGGAGGAACAGGAGAAACATAAGGGCTCATCAAAGGGGTATGAGGGTGTAGGAGGACTGGGAGTTTCGATACTGTCTACAGAAAATATATTAAAAAATAGAAAGATTAGTAGGTAGGTAGCATGTGTGAATATAGGAATAAATGACAGAGAAAAATTAATGGAGGGAGAAAGAGGGCAGATCGAAATTTAAAAAGAGAAAATAAAGTTAAAATCCTTCCACCTTCACACAACTATTTTTTGCATATTAATTTCTAGTCCTTGTCTACATGGCCCCATTATCCATACCTTTGTGTCTTGCTTTTCAACATTATACCACACAGCTTTTAAACAATATGCCATAAAGGCTATTTCTTGTAGCTAGGCTTTTATGGCAGATTTTCCAAACTGCCCTCGATCCATCAAGGTGACATAACTGCTTTTCATTTTGTTTTGTTTTTTCATTGTTTGATATAATGGCTGCTTTTAGTTTGGGCTATAATAGGTGATGTTTCAGAAAGCATCTTGACACACTTCACTTTTTGCTTTTATTGAATATCACATTACTGAACGGCAGTACATGGCCAAAGGTAAAGAACACCTTTCTGGTTCCCAATTTTCGGATCAACTCCTTTCTTTTGGAACTCTGTCAAGTATAATAACTTGGTGAAACTTTGCCTAGGCTTCTTCTAAAACATGGTTCCCTTTTCTCATCCTCCAACCTGGGACTCTTTCATCACCACAAAACCAGTGTTTTTCTCATCTTTGTGGCTGCAGCAAGGTCCAACAATGGAGCCTGTGAAGGAGGAAAGAAGAGGCCAAGTGAAAGTTATGTCCTTGCCCTCTCTTGCCTTTTATTTAGTATTTTTGCTGGTCAGTTGTTAGGCAGCAGCATCTCTCAAGCTGATTTTTTAAAATTAATTGTTCTTTTTTCCTTCCATTTCCCATGGAACGTAGCAAAATCTCCTGGGTGGATCAGGTCAGAGATGTAGTTGTACAGTTCTGTGAGAGCCTGAATCATTAACCTTAAGCACCAGAAACACAGGACTGTTTTCCTAAATGCAAATGAGAAATTCCGGGCCTTTCTGTTGCTATAAAGGTTGTGACACTGTCTTGCATTAGAGATCTAACAACAGGATCAGTTTCTTTTCTCGAGGACATATATTTCCTCTATTAAACAAACCATTTTTTGCCACCAATATTCTGTCCATGCAGTTTAATTTTGTTTTATTTTGAGGGCAAAGAACTAACCATTTTGTCTTTCTCTGTTCTGCAGGACAGATTGCCCCTCCTAGTCATCTGATTCGAGTAGAAGGGAACAGCCATGCCCAGTATGTAGAAGACCCCATCACAGGAAGGCAGAGTGTGCTGGTACCTTATGAGCCCCCCCAGGTAAAAAGATAAACACTAGGCCGACTTGGGAGAGCATTTGTTTTTGGTGGTAGGGGGTGTTTCTAGCATCTATCTCTGTCTTAGTCTTTGTCATTAAATACATAAACTTTTCTATTTCTTCTCTTCCTTTTTCCACAGACTGCTTCCTATCCCCTTCAAAACTCCTAAATTGGTACTAAATGAACTTGGTAACATGACTTTAGGTCCACTTTTCCATCTTAAAGGCCAATAATAATTGAACGTGCAATTGGGTAAACACATAATCCTATTGTATCCAGAGAATATACCTAGAAATTGAACTAGTAGTGGACATGCCCCAACACTGGATGCAAGTATTTGTACCCTAGTCTGCAAGTGACCCTAAGTGGTACCTCCCAGCTGAAGTTTGAATGAACAGGTGGCAGATTGGAAAAGCAGAGTGAAACCAGTCTTTTAACTTGCTGGCTTACTGTGTGGCCCTTTAGCTTCTCTGGGCTTCAGATGCCTAACCCATAAATGAGCACTTTGGACTAGATGATTTAATTCTGAGGGTCTTTTATGCTCCATAATACTATTTATAGACATGTACATTCAAATCTGTTACACTGTTTTATCCACATGGGGGAAATACCCTTGCAGTATTGCTGCTATTTTTGGTAATGCTTTCAGCTCTTCCTTTTCAGTGATATGATATATATGATGACCCCTGTGTGAATGGGTGGTACGAATCAGCTGAAGAGGGTCAAAGATCATTATTTTTTAAAGCCTATCTCATCTCATGTACCATCCAATGTTGCAAGCATTAGTTTTCAGCTTCCCAAGAGGCAAGGCAAAGAGGAATCTATAATGGATTGTAGAGCTTGCTTTCCTAGAAGAGAGCGTATCACTTCATCAGAAGTGTGGTTATTTAAACAGAGGGAAGAACTGAGAAGCAAGAGCATCTGTTCAAACCATTGCTAACACAAACTCTCTTCCCCGTATTCAGGTCGGCACTGAATTCACAACAGTCTTGTACAATTTCATGTGCAACAGCAGTTGTGTTGGAGGGATGAATCGCCGTCCAATTTTAATCATTGTTACTCTGGAAACCAGAGAGTAAGTGGCATATGCAGAACTGTCATTCTGCAAAAATCATGGTCAGAGAGCAAAGTGAAATTGTTTGCTTTGTCATAGAGTTTGCATGTGCAGCAGAGCTACCCTTGATTTCATCCTTTGTGCTTTGACTCCTCCCTACAGACACTTACATAAAAGATCTAAGAAACTGGAGACAGAACTGGGTGGACAAATGTAGGGGGTAAAAAAAGAACTGGGAAGGTATGCAAGTCACTTCATACCTGAATTCTTGACATTTGACTGGAATAGTTGTTGATTAGACAGTGTTTGTTTTCACGTGGCCCCCAAGGCATTTAACAGTTTCTTTGAGTAAGTCTGAGCTGCCTAAGGGGATTTTATCCAGAGACATCCACTGGCTTCACTTAAATTTCCTTCAAAATATGTAGCTAAATACAGCTGTTCAGCTAGTGGCTTGGAGGTTCTTTGCAGAACACATGGAATGTTATTTACTAATATTGCTTGTGGCATGTGAGCACTTCTGTGTTCTGCCAAGTGCTTTTGGGTCCACCCTGAAAGCAGCCATGACTGAGCTGGTGGTGGTGCTGGCTGGTGGTGGCCAGCAGCACAAATGGGAATGAGAGATCTCCACAGGGCTTTAAAGATTCCTTTCAGTTTAATCCTTTCTTCTCCTCTTCTCTAATTCCTAGTGGCCAAGTCCTGGGCCGACGCTGCTTTGAGGCCCGGATCTGTGCTTGCCCAGGCAGAGACAGGAAGGCAGATGAAGACAGCATCAGAAAGCAGCAAGTCACGGACAGCACAAAGAACGGTGATGGTACGAAGCGCCGTAAGTAGCTGTAGTGGCCAAGAGGGGCAGGGTTGAGTCTTCTCCACATCAGGGAGTGACATCTGAGAAGCTGAATAATAAGAGTGAGGGCTAAGGGGCAAGTATAATGTGAGGCCCCAGAGCCAATTGGAAGAACCATCATATTGATGGAGGCGCTGAAGGGGCTCCTAGGATGCACCGGAGCCCAGGGTCTGTGGCTCTGTGCTCTACCTGCAGCCATCCCTTGCCCGTGAGGTACACTCCCGCAGAGGCCTAGACCTCTAGGTAACAGTGTGAAAAACACTGATCCACATTTTCTTCTAACCTGTGAGCTTTGATTCTAACAGTTGGCTTTCACTGGTTCTTTCTCACCTAATCCCACCTCATTATTGTTAAATTTATACTTAATGCAAACACAATCACCAGGAATTAAACGGATGCTTAAAACTAGAAGCTCTAATCTCATGGGGTTTGCTTGTGCTACTGTCAGTTTAATAAATGTGTTGCTGCTTCAGAAAGGTTCCCAGGATGAAACTCGTGTTTTCCCTCCACCAGCTTTTCGTCAGAATGCACATGGCATCCAGATGACGTCCATCAAGAAACGAAGATCCCCAGATGATGAACTGTTATACTTACCAGTGAGTCTCCCTTGGGTATTCATGACTGCTTCATTTTCACCTTTGGCCGAGCCTTCCCCCGATTGCCATCTTCTGATTATGTGTGACAGTGAGAAAGGTGGTGGCTAGGGAGAGGAAACAGAGGGAATATGGTTTTGAAAAATCAGGAAATTATCACTCTCCTCCACCATTTTGTAGCATGTTAATAGTGTGGGTTCCTTTACTTACTACTCACCCAGTCAGAGCTACCCTCTGTGTAGAATTTTTCTCACCCAAATATTTAAAATTAATTTGCAGTTCATTTTCTAAGAATGATCATTATCCTAGACAGCATGGCCATGCCAATTTAGGACTAAAATCTTGTCAGAAGGAGTTCACAGAGTTAAATAATATATACCAATTATAGAGCATTTGTGATATCTTTTAGGGAGTGCTATAAAAAAAGCCAAGTGAGACAGAATCCTTACTAACATGAATGGCCAGCAGACTCAGCCCAGTTGTTCAATTGCTGTGTAAGAACTTGTTTCATTCCCACAAAAAACATGAGTCCTTTCAAAACCACTAAGGTGCCCTTTTTCAGACTGTGGCCACAGTTCATTGAATTCTTACTACTTTAGATCTTTGCTATCTAGAGTGGCAGCAAAGGTTTGGTAAACCCTTGCTGCCATCTAAACGAACTGACATAAGACAAAGTCGAGCAGGGCTAGGATCTGACCGGGAGCTACCTGCCCTGCGTTGAAGCTGAAGCAACTCAACAGGTTTGGGTGTGCCTTCCCTGCTTCCCTACCTGCTTTGAGCCCTGACCTGCAGGACAATAGACTGCTGCCTGGGAGAAAAGACGGTGGGTTGGTTAAGATTCTCTGTCTTGTTTCTCAGGCTACCTATGGAAACTGACTTGTAAACTTTAAGTTACATTATCCTGATACACCAAATACTCCAAGGACCTAATACTTTTTGAGCTGCTGAGATAGGAACACTTTGAAGAGCTGTTTTTCAATGAAGTTTCAGTTTATACTAATGAAGGAGGTACCCTGTAATCATGTTACATCTTAAGTTTAGTGAAGAATTAGCCAAACTGAACTGTGTGAATTAATAAATAAGTCTTTCCATTTAACATAAATCTGATTGGTAATGGGTTGAGTGGCAAATGTGCTAGATCCTGAGCATTTAAAGATCAGTAGGATACAATTCTTACCTGTAAAGAGCTTGCTTTCTGAGAGGAGATGGTTATATCGTAATAACATAGGATATATCGTAATAACACTAGAGCTGGGCAGGACGCTGTGGGAGCACTGAGAAGGGACAGAAAAGTCGCCTAGAAGACAGAGGTCAGGAAAAGCTTATCAAAGGTGATTCTAGAGCATAAGGTAGAGAAAATCTTTCCATTTCTGAATTCTGACAAACTCCGCATTTCCTACTCAAAAAGGGGACTGGGATGAGGCAAGTGAAGTGCTTAGGTGATTAAATGTAAATCAGTGCCCACTCTCAGGGCCCCCAGGTACCCAGATGCCCTCAGTGCCCTGCTGGCTTCACTCTGATCCTGCCCATCCTTTGTAAAGCCCTTAAGAGACCTTCTTAAAGAAAGAAACACATTTTACCCTGGCTGAAAGCTTATGTCCTTCCAGAGATAAAGTTCATTCTCATCTTTTTGTGATTGTTCTGTTTTATAAAGTCACTGTGAACACTGTGCTAGCAAGTACTGAAACATTGCTCCCTAGGGGAAATTCAGGGTCAGGTTCCTGTGAGCTCTGGTCACAGTGATTTCAGCAGCTGATCAATAATTTTGTTGTATGTGTGTTTCTCTTTAAAGACACCTCATATAATGTATACTGTTGGTTCATCAACACTGACCTCTCAGCCAATGGCACTATAACTAATGCCTGAACAAGGCTTATCTAGAGCATATTTTACTCACAGGGAGTGTCACAGTCTTTCGCACATAGGGACGCTGGACAGCACTTCACTGCACCTAGGGACCATTCTAAATGGCAAATTCACCAATGTAAAAACACACAAAAGTGAACAGTGTTGCACTAAATAGACCGTGGAAAGGACGCTCACCTCAGTGTGAGAGCTGGACAGGAAGACAGAGTGTCCCTGTCTGGCCTCAGCCGGTCACGTGCACACGGGACCGAGGTTCCCGTCCCCCCGCATGCCCACACATCACCCCCCGCATCGCCCGTGCACACGGGGCCACAGCCCTGCAGCGTCTATGCTCCGTCACAGATAGATGCTTGTGGGAGGGCAGGCGGGCAGCGCGGATCCGCACAGTGAGGCTCGGCGGTGCTTCACATTCTACAGTTCCTCATTTCACCTTCTCTGCCTTTCCGTGTGCTCCTTTGCACAGGTGAGGGGCCGAGAGACATACGAGATGCTGCTGAAGATCAAAGAGTCCCTGGAACTCATGCAGTACCTGCCCCAGCACACGATCGAGACCTACAGGCAACAGCAGCAGCAGCAGCAGCAGCACCTCCTTCAGAAACAGTGAGTGGGGCAGGGGTCAGGAGTCGAGGTCGGGGGTTGGGGTCAGCCCGACGCAGGTGGCGATGTAGGAGGTGAGGGTTGCCAGCAGGGCATGAAGGCTCAGAAGCACTGGGGTGTGTCCTGTCCAAAGTTTGAACAGCCTTTTATGTCCTAATCATACCCTCCCTTTGAGACGGTCCACCAATATTCTGAAATTGAATTCAAACTATTTCAGGTGAGTCATAAAACAACTCACACAAACAGTTCTCTCTACCCCCGATCCATGCACATCCGTCAACATAAGAATTTTGAGTACATACTCTATTCTAGTCATAATGTATATACCTAAAAACTGCAATCTTTGCTTATCTCAATGGATTATCTTGTACCTCTCCTGGGGTTTACACAATTCATTATGGGAAAATCATTGCAGACTAGGGATAGCACATAGGTTTTACTAGGAGTGACTTCTTTGAGTGCTGTGTTGAGGATTCTGAGACCTAGTGCATGCTCCTTGGGAAAATGTCTGGGTGCAGAAGGGCGGCAAAGTAGCATCATATTGCCATGTTTTAGCATCCCTGTACTGGGTTGTCTTCCAGCTGTACATTTTGACATAAATTAGGCCAGATTTTGCAACCATATGAGAATGTCCAGATCTATTTATTTGTTAATTTTTACTTTGACTCTTGTATCTTTTATGATGATAACTGTTTTATGACTAACCAGAATAAAATAGCTCTTATAAAAGGAAGGGAAGTTGGCAAATCAGGACTCTGTTTATACTTTACCCTTCTGTGGTTAAGAATAATCACTTGTTAGCTTAATTAAGATACTGTGTCTGTACTGGAAGTATTGCCAGAGTCTGTAGATAAATATAAAATGTATACATTTGGGGTTCAGTTGAGTAATTCAAACATTTGACTTTACTGTTCAGGCAAAAAGAAATGAAGCTAAAACCATCTTGTAAGGCAAAGATTGTCCTTTATAATAGAAATGCAAATAAATGATAGTGATTTTTCTCCCATTTATTAGCTCCTATAAAGAGATAGCTATGGGGAGTGTAACAAAGAGGGCTCGTTACTCTTTTTTAACCAATGTAAATGCAGTTAAGGAGGTTGGACTGCATCTCTGATAGTAGGAGGCATCCTCTGAGCACCTTTGGCTATGGAGTGTGGGGTGAGCAGCTGAGAGAGAAAATGAGTGCTCTCTCAAGTTCTTTAGCCTGCTGAGAATTAAAAGTCATTTATGCCCGAAAGGGATCTCACCATTTACTTTTAGCATGAAAGTTTTGTAAATCATAATTATACAGTTTTATAGTAAGACTGAGTGGAAAGTTTAATCAGGAGGTTTTTTGGCACACAGAGTATTCCAAAGGAGAATTATACCTAAAGGTTGCAGACAGAATTTCCATTGCCAATCCTATAGAATCTTTAGGGTATCAAATAGAAATGAATGTTAATATATTCAAGTATAAAATTTAGGTCTTATAAAATCAACAGGGATCAAAGAAACAGACCTGTAACATCATTTATAGACCCAGAGGGACAGTTGCCTTCCCCAAGATATGCAAATCGTGGTATTAAGAAACACTCCCAGATTGCCTCCAGTTCATGCTGGAAATGCTTGGCTCACCAAAATGACCTCAGAAGAATTACACAGCTGCATATCATGCTGAACTAGTTACTTCCTGTTACTCTTTCCCATCAGTTTTCCAGTTAATAGGGGAAGTACCATCAGGCCAAATTCATACTTATTAAATGGTGTGGTTTAAAACGTTTGAACATCTAGTACAGGAGTTGGTAAACTGTAATTTTTTTCTCTGTAAAGCACCAGTAGTAACTGTCTTAGGCTTTCTAGTCTACGCAGCTACCCAGTTCTGCCCTAGTGATACAAAAGCAACTACAGGCAATATGCAAAGGGACCAGGCTATCTATTACAGTAAAGCTTTATTTTATGGGCACTGAAAGTTGAATTTAATTTAATTTTCACGTCTTCAAATATCCTTCTTCTTTTGAATGTTCCCATCTTTCAAAAATAGAAAAAAGAAAACTTTCTTAGCCTATGGGCAAGATTTGACCCATTCACTGTAGTTTGCTATTTTTTGTTATAGGTAAATAAGTGGCTCTTCCTTCACTGCTTCTTGAGGCTCAGATTTTTTATAGGAATATTTTGAAGCTAATACGTGTGCTCTAAAATAAAGAGGTATTAAAAGGTCTTAGGAAATCCTTAAGTGATTTTTAAGGTGACATTTCAGCATCTAATAAAACGACAGTCTTTCACAGTGATCTCTTTTGTCTGAGGAAGAGGCATGCCCCTCCAGCACAAGATATGGTTAATGATGCAACCCTATTGTCAGCTAAAACTTGAATAGTTAAGTCTACTCATGTCACAAATTTTTATTGAGTACCTGTTATGTGAAGGCTTTAAGGATAGGGATGAGGGAGGTGAAATTTCCCACCTTTCCATAGTTTACAATTTAGTGGTGAATTCCTAACCAGAACACCTTTTGAATCTTAAGAAAGCTCTGGAAATTTATTCTCAGTATAATGTAAGTTAAGAGGATAATTTTAAACAGTTCGTCTAGATCATACAATAAGGGGATAGTTAATTTTCAGAAACTTTGTAAGCCAAGAGGATCTTCCTCAGTCAGGGCCGTATGCTATTTGTGTTCATTAACATGGCATGTCTGAGAATACATAGCCCCGTAGGATGAGTTATCTGTCCCGTCCTTATTGTCTGTCTGACATTGCTCTGAAGGGATATTATTTTGTATTTCATGTATCATAAAACAATCTATTTCATCAAAGAGGAAAACATATCTTAAAATTGTGTTACTTTAAAATACCCAGAAGGTTTTAGAGACATATTGTCACTTTTGTGTATGTGTGCACAGATAAAGAGTGAATTAGTGACCTAATAGTTCCCTGTGGTGTCAGTTTAGAAGTTCCACTGCATGATTGGAGTTGCTATCTACAGTGTACAAGAGCTAACTTCAGCTGTGATTACTTGTGCATGGAAATCTAACAGACTGCAAAATTAAGTCTTTGCAAAATATAGACATTTGGTCCAATTATGCCTTTGTTACATTATATATACATAGTTCTCCAATGATTGATATGCATTTATATAAATTCTCCAGTTGATGCATTATTCAGCTGAGTTTTCAGCTCTTTTATTTTCATGCAAATCTTCAAGAAAAAGCATGAATGACTAGACAAAGAAAAATGGAAATCTAATTCTCTGGCAATCATTTGAAGAGAATAAATCAACTTGGAAAATCTTATAATAGCCTGTGGTTTCCCTTCCAAAAACATAGTACCAATTTTATGCTGGTAAGGAATATATTTTGTGTTTTTCTTTATAGCAGAGGGAAAATTAGTGGGAAGGGAATACACATTCTACAAGGTGGCAATGAAATATTTTTAGTTTAATTACTTCTATTAGTTTCCTACTATGTGTTTCTCTCTGCTTGCTTTGCATTTGTGCATGGTTTTCCTTTTCTAAAAATTCCTTCACAATTACCTTCATGATCATAGACTTTATGGAATATAGATTTTACACTGAGTTTTTAAAATCAAATTATTATAGATATAAATAGGTTTTATATCATTTAAAAAAGAAATTTGATTTTACTCAATTGGCTCACATTGGGATAAACATACGGGTTATGTTTAAAGAAGCCAGATCTCGTAGAAGGACAAATTGAACTTATTTTTGACATTAGATTCCTGACTTTCATATTTTCAAGGGACATTAATTCTTAAGACAGCTTTGCAAATGCCACTTGAGACCTTTTTTAGCAATCTTTTGATGTGGATACTTTAGACCAGTATCCGTTTCTTTTTATTTATTTATTTATTTATTTATTTATGTAGTTTATTGTTCTTCTTCGCTTCCATCCTGTTCTCAGGTCAACTTCACTTTGTTAAAATGTTACTTAGCCTAACTTTTGCTTTCATCTGGAAAATTATTTTTGAGTTTCTACAGTATAGATACATTTTAATTTTAACACAAATATTTGACATCCTAAGGAGCCTTAGTAGTGTTTCTTCCTTCTTTATGGTCACATGATGATTGTGACTCATTAATAATACAGGTCAGAGAATATTGGAGCAGAGCAGGATCTTCAAGACCATAGTTCCAATCCCTTCATACCATAGCTGGGGAAACTGAGGCCCAATGCACCACGGCTGAGAGTCCACAGCCAGATCAAATTCAAATAAGTCAGATTTGAAAGACACAGCTCATTGCAATGTTTGGTCTGCTTCATTAGTTAAGGAAATTACAATAATAAAACTAAAGTAAACATCTAATCCCATTTTTCCCTCTGTATCAGTCAGTTGGTATTTCTCCTTGAGGTTTCAATATGAAGTTATATCTCTTTAAGTTAGGATTTTAGCCAAGAATGTTGTTAGTTTTTCCTTAGATGCATGTGTCTGAGGAAGAAGCAAGAAATGTTTTCAGGATTACCAATGTAGGACATAACAGAGGACACAAATCTCTCTCTCACTGATAACTGTGATTAAGACCATGTTTGTAAGTTTGACTCAGAATTCCTCCACATTTTCTAGATATTTGTTTGAAATTGCGAGTTTCATATAGAAACAACAACAACAGGTGAATATTGACAGTTTCATTTGGTTCAGCCTTACAGGTCATGGAAATGCCTAAGCTTTTAGAGTTTATACAGTGTTCCTTTTTGAATTTTAGAGCTGTGTAAGGAAGTTGTCAGGGCAGAGATTTAGTAGCTCTGACTTAGTAATGAGGAAAAACTCAAATTAAATTCAGATAGATTAAGTAACTTTTCTAAGTTCTCATATCTTGTTGCAAAACTGATCTCAGTTCTAGGTCCTAAAGTTTGAACCCCATGGTCCATGTATTCATATCATAAAGAAAACATGATTTCTGCATGTTGTCTTATTCAGCCTTCACTGCAAGAGAAGCCCCAAAATGTAATATCCAAACAAGGGGTCAAAGCTATAGTTCTTTAGTTGACAGAAAATTGCTTCCCTCCTAATTATATTTTGGCATATTCTTTAAAATGACCCCAGTTCATGCCAGTGAGGTGATTGACAGAATCTCTTCCCTAACCAAGTAACAATGGCTTTGTTCCTTTGCAAGGAGTAAGCGACTGTGATTGAAAAACTGTCTGGGAAACAATTCCCCAACAGTTCATGGGGTTGCACAATCTTTACAAAATAAAAGGATTTGCTTCTGGCATCCTTGTGGCATAATTGATTTCTTCATTATGCAGAAGTTGCTTTCTTGAGTTTGATTTATGCATTTATAGGACAAGTTTGTGACTGAAAGGATTAAGATATTTATCCATTTCAATCTGCACACATACAAAACGCTCATTAATAGTTCTTTATAAATGCATGATGACACAGTCCCCAGACTGATAAGATCCTATTTCTTCATACTTCATAGTTGGGCTAGACAGGAACAGTAATGAGGTATCATAATTGGGCAGATAACATTTTGCAAAAGAGTTAAGGTAACTCTTGTCTCTCCATTCTGTGTTTTAATTAATCAAGCCCAATATACCAAGCACAGTGTTAAGCTCCTGGCCCTCCCTTGTCTCTGTAATCCTCAACTGAAACACTCCTGGAACGTGTTACGAATAAATAAGCTGGGGCCCAGCCTGGTCTCAGAGGGGATCTGGGAAGGTGTTTTTTTTGTTTTGTTTTGTTGTTGTTAAGTTGCACTGATAATTCCCAGTTAACTACCACTATCTCATTTCTTCTTCATAAAAATCTTAAGAAGTCATCTCTGAGTCATTTTAAAGGAGGGTAGATAAGAAGGAGCAAACATTGTTTTACAGGCACTTTGCTCTGTTTGCACTATGATCATGAAGGTAGAAGGATGTGTTTCTGTATTCAACTGATTTGAATATATGAAGTCCTAAGCCTTCATCTTTTCTTTTCTCTGGTTCCTCTCTGCAGTCTCCTTTCAGCCTGCTTCAGGAATGAGCTTGTGGAGCCCCGGAGAGAAACCCCGAAACAGTCTGACGTCTTCTTTAGACATTCCAGCCCTCCAAACCGATCAGTGTACCCATAGAGCCCCATTTCTGTATTTTGAGTGTGTGTGTGTGTGTGTGTGTGTGTGTGTGTGTGTATCGTGGGTGTGTGTGTGGGTGTGTACGTGTGTGTGTGTACAGCCCTTGTAAGCAGGACTTGAAGACACTTTGGCTGAGAGACCCAACTACTCAAAGGAACACAGCCACTAGTGAGAAAATCTTTTGAAGGGACACAAAATTTTACAAGAAAGGATATTTTCTGGAGATTGTATCCTTAGATCTAGCATTGGTCCGTCAGGAACCCCTGCATTTGTCTATGAGCTTTTGTGTTGTTTCTTGGGAGTGGGGAGGGACTCTGGTTGGAAAGAGGGGCATTAAGATGTTTATTGGAACCCTTTTCTGTTACCTTCTGTTGTGTTTCTAAAACTCATAAAGAAGCTTTTGAGCAGGTCTCAAACTTAAGATATCTTTTTAAGAAAAGGAGAAAAAAGTTGTTATTGTCTGTGCATAAGTAAACTGTAGGTGACTGAGAGACTCAGTCAGGCCCTTTTAATGCTGGTCATGCAGTTATATTGCAAATAGTAACAAACTAAGGTATCAAGTGTACTGCTGGTCAGAAAAAACTACCCTAAGTAGCCAACGTGGGGGATGTTCTTTTCTTCTTTTTGAGAACTTGCTGTTTTAGTGGTATTAGCAGCTTCCTCTCCTATGTAGGTAGAAAGCTCATCAGTGCTGTGTCAGGTCCTACCACTGCCACCGGGGAGCATCTGACATGATAGTCTCCTTGCTCTTGGAAGCCCCAGACACCTACCCCTCAAACTGTTGTTCGGACCCCAAGGCAGGTAAACTTATTTTTGTCATTTTAATAGAAGGGTAAAACCACATCAGTAGCATTCTTCCAGACAATTATATATGATTCTTCAGTGCCCCAAGTGGAGGTCAAAGTCCTCTCACTGAATTCATTATTTGCTTGATTGACGTTCCTATCCCTCAGTCCTACTGTAGCACTAGCCAGATGACTGACACTGTTCAAAATCCTTTGTCCTGGAGATTTAAGTTTTAAATGATGTTCAAGCAGACACATGTTAAAATCAATATTCCTGCCTAAAAATGAAACATAGAAAAACATAGAAAATTAAACATAGATGACTTTATTTTGGCTCAAAGCAAATCTGTTTTTCTTTCCATTAAAAATATATATATATGTTTTAAAATAACAGTATGAAGACTTTAAAAAGCTCCTCCCCTCCTTGCATCTCCCATACCAGATCACCAGCTCTTTTTTTCTGTGTCAACGCAGCAATGATTTCTTGTTATTGAGGCTGTTGCTTTATGGATGTGTGATTTTAATTTTCAATAAACTTTTGCATCTTGGTTTATCTTGCAGTTTTTCTTTTCTGTCTCTTTTGCTTTTTTTTAAATTCCTTAAACACTAGATATTTTTATTTAAATGCCTGAAGTACATGTAGAAGTCTAAAGAACAAGAAGAAAACAGTCACTTTGGTTCTGTCTACACTTCTGTCAGTATTTGGCACTTTTATTTAAGATATTCTGTATCAAGGTCATTAATCCTAAAAATAAATTTCAATGCCTACACTCACCTGAAGATGTTTTAGCCCTATGTGTGTTTAAGGTCATTATAAGGAGCTAGACACTATAGTATCATTTGTTAATATATCTTAAGTTACAAATTCACCAGAGTTTAATCAAATCCAAATTTATTAACTAATTTGGCTTCCATGACATAGGCATTAGCAAATGTTCATCCAGAAATCTGTAGTAAACCCTGTTATCTAATGCTTTAAAAAAATTACGGTATGTTATGATCTTTGAATAATTATTTTAAAAGCTTCAAAATAATTGTCTTATATAAAAATAATTAATCAAGGAAGGACCTTAGATAAATACCTCAGAAAAAACATTTTTTATGTTAGCAATAAAAGTATATTAGTAAAATTAGATCTTGTTATATTGGTAAATTGTTTTCAATTAATCTAATAACTTTCTAATCATTTTTAAGGGATCCAGAAATCCCTTAAAGGGATAATAAGTGTGTTTAGTTTTTTAACATTTAATTTTTCTTTCAGAAGTATTTTTTCTTTCATGCTATTTTTATGTAAGTTTTCAATGTGTGTATAGTATATATACATTTTATATAAATGCATTTGAACTGATGGAATATATGCTACCTTTTGTCTTTACAAGTAAAAATACCCAATTAGAAAGAAAGGTTACAAGCGAGGTACTGAGCAAAATTTAGAGGGAAAAAAATTCCTTTTCTGATATTCCATGTCTTCCCTTTTTTTACCTTTCTCATACCAGAGGTATTTTGTTCTACCCCAATATCCCTTTCTCCTCTTTGAAATGGTTTGATTCTGAGAGAAAGTATGTACTCCAGAAATGGTTTAGTGAAATACTTACCCAGAGGTAGTACCAGATTCTACTATGGAGTTGCTTTTTAATTGGCAATGAAAGATTTAAGGCAAAAGAAGGAATATGTGGTTGAATTCTAGGCATCTCCAGTCAGGTGAAGATGACTTTACATTTAGGTCTTCTCAAAAATGTTGACTCTCTACCACATAGATAGCCACTAGACTTGATATCAAGAAACTCATTTTCTAATCCTGAATGATCTTAAGATCACTTAGAGTCTGAGATACTGACTTTTATTCTGCGCAATGTATATAGACAATTAAATCATTAGTGTTAAGACCTGGGACTTGACTACTAGGATTTCTCCTCAAAAGTAAAAATTACATGGAACATGCTTCTCTACGTCTCTGTTATATTGAATTCCTAGAAAAATGTAGTACACCTCTAGAGAAAACAACTTGAGGCTTACACCTTGTTATTTTTCTGAGAAGAGCTGTGTTTTTACCTTGTTTGTTTTGGGGGCTATTTTTGGTGGTGGAAGGGCAGAGAAAACCGTAATGGCACAGGTCCTGCTGTCCTCAAAAACTTCTTCCATCTCTTCAGATTCCCTAGCAGTCTTTGGTATTATCTACTCAAGGACTGTGATGTATTGGAAAGAAAAAAAAATGTTGTTCTTCATTACAACAAAGGTATTCAGCCTTGCTCCCTTTTCTGCATTACATAGCAATTACCAGAATGCTCCTTTTATTTCAGACATTGTAAGCAGTAAGTGACTGCCCTGACCTTCCTCCCTGTGGCTTTCATACTCACCTCTGTAGTAAATGAGACACATTCAGAATTCCTGGCCTTTTCAGACTGTCTTATCCCCATTCATCCACTCACCTAATGCCTGGATTTGCTCCATTAAGAATTCTTGCCACTTCCTTCTATTAATTTTTAAACTGATGCCTCTTATCCCCTTAATCAAATTTGGAGTCATAAACATTTAGGTCTGGAGGGAAAGAGGGAAGGGAAGCAATTTTTTGAGTACTACAAGTTAGAGGGCAATGTCCATCTCATTTAGTCATCACACCAACTCTTCTATGGTGCGTATCACGCTGTCTACAGATCTGGAAAATGAGACTCATGAGACCTGCATAATATATCCAAGTCATTCAATTTATGTCGGACCTAAAAGGTGAACCTAGATGTTTTGGTGGACTCCAAAATTTTAGTTCTTTGTTCATCTGCAATTTCTGACCTAACTTCCTTCCTTAAAAGTAGTTTAGATGGACTATTGTAAATGAAGTGATAAAATGTTAAAAATGGAAAGAGAGAAGGGAATTGTAACAGGATTTGGGAATAGGCATCTACTAAAACCAAGGGTTCAGGGAAAATGCAAAGCTTTTTTATTGACTTAAAATAAAAAATCAAAGCCTTCCTATATTTATATTTTTATAATGATGGACCTTAATGGTTCAAGCAATGCTTCCCTTAGATCTTCTGTACACTTGATTGATATAGGGGAATGAGAGAGATGAATAGAGGTTTCATTACGTGACAGAGGATCAACCTGTCTCTGCGGTCTGGGCAACCTGGCATCTTACATGGGAAAAGAGAGAAGCAGCACCAGGCAAAGCTTGCCTTGGCTGCCTTGCCCTGTGCTTTTCTGTACTCTGATAAGGACTTGAGGTGTTCCTAAGCATATCCAAGTGTGTTCTTATGCAAGACTCCTACACGGGGAAGATTTGATGACAGTGTGGGCTTCCTTTACTCCTTCCCTTGCTCTTTGGTCTGTCTTGGTCTCCTACATTTCTCTTACCACTTTACCCATTTCTTGATTCTATAACCTGTTGCCCATCACTGTCTTATTTCTGGGAAGGTGCTATAGAATGAAAGAAATAACTCTTGGGCTAGGACCCATGTGACCTCTCAACTCATCATTTGGCAATGTGTGGCTTGGCCACATTTTATTTCCTAGATCCTTATATTTTCCCATGTGTATATAGGCATAGGGATTTCTGCCACCCCATGTCCTCCATGATGTGCCAATCATTCAGAAAATAGATAAAGAACTTGATAATCTGAAGAATCTTACAATTGGGAGGGTTTATTATATAAATACCTGTTTATATAACATGGATCTCTAATGTGAGTTCTTGAGAAGAGTTAAAATTAAAAAAATCAGTATCTTTCTACCTTAAAGGTAATGCTTATGAAATGCAGCTAAATTGTAACTGCACATTAATTATCATACTCATTTATGCAAATACACATGCAGTATATTGTTTGAATTCCTCTAGTTGTGACTCTACAATGACATGGAATGGGGCCCTCCCTGGCTCCTGTAAATATGGAGAATACGGACGGACAGCTTCACAGACCAAGCATACCACTGCAGCACTCAGGTGCTAGAGCCACTTTTTATTATTTTTTCAAACATTATTATACCATTTTGGCACCTCAGTTCATTTATAGAGGCTTAAAAATATGTGTGATATATATGCAAATAAAAATCAAACATTTACATTTTTTTCTCTCTCATCTAATATAAATATGGCTACAGCAGGAGACAAAATAATACATTTTGTTTGAGGAGTGTAAGAGGGGAACGTCTCTCACCATAGCTTAGAAACATGCTCAAAAGCCAGCCCTCATTCTATTGTCACAGTAATTACTCATTCTAAATGCCTTTAGTCTATAAAGTTCTTCCTCATCATCTTTTTCAGTTCTCAGCATACCCTTACAAGGTAGCTTGAATTATTATACCTGTGTAGCCACTAATCTATAAGCTGCTCTAAGATGACACCATTTCTTATTAGTTTTCCTACCTTTAACATCTAACTCATGCAGTAAATGTATATGTATTTAGTTTATACAGTTTTCATCTGAGAAAACAAAAGCGGAGATTTTTGATGGCTTGCACAGGGACCTGTAGCTTCCTAAAATATGCTGGAGGAAGACTTAAACTTCGATTTTCTGACTCTATATCCTTCCCTGATTCTAGCAGAAATCACTAGTTCTGTATGCAAAGGAAAAGTCAGGAATGGCAGCTGAGTAGGGAATTTCATATGTAATGATGCATAGTATGACAAACCAATTCTAGTAAGTTTCTAAATTGAAGCTATGCAGAATAGAAAACTGTTCTGTTTTTTTCCCCTTTGTCTCACAGGAGACTTGTAGGAAGTCAACAGAACAGTCTTTTGGGCTCCAGGGTTCTCTAGTGTGGAGAGACTGTTGGCATATTGGTGGGCTCCCTCGTGGTCCATGAACATTTAAGCTGAGAAAGCGTGCTTCTATGTTGGGACCTCTGCATGACGGCAGGGTGTGCTGCTGAGTGCCCTGTGCGATCAGCTTTGCAGTTATTTCCTGCGTATCCCCAGTGGCCTAGGAAGCTACAAATGAAATGCCTCAGCTGCAATTTGAGCTGGGGATCTCTGTGTCTTTCTAAGCCACTGGGTCTTCATTCAATTCTTTTCCCTTATTGGTTTTTCAAGCTAGTTTGAGTTGAAAATCAAGAGAGGGGAAAAGGGATAGAGAAAAAAATAGAGGAAAAACAGAGAATGCAATTATTTTCCATTTTACAAAGGAGATGCATTAGGAAGATATTCACCTTTGTACTCTACACATTCAGGAAAAATAGGATTTGATGATAGCCTTGTGACCACTCCATAGTCAGAAATTTCTCAGATGCATACACAAATAACTTGTCATCAATCCTGGAAGAATAGTTTTCAAGGGTACAGTTCATGGCCGTGTTTTAGTCTGAGACTCGTTGGAAATGACCTGTCCTCACTCATCTCTGTCCGTTGCTCACCATCATTCCCATGTTTGTGTTCCTAGGACCTCGATGCAGTCTCAGTCTTCGTACGGTAACAGCTCCCCACCTCTGAACAAAATGAACAGCATGAACAAACTGCCTTCTGTGAGCCAGCTTATCAACCCTCAGCAGCGCAACGCCCTCACTCCCACCACCATTCCTGATGGCATGGGAGCCAACAGTAAGAGCATCTCCTTGTGGCTGCAGCTGATGGACCAGCAGGGCTAGTGGAGGGGAAGTCTCTGCTCCGGGAGGGGGGAAAAGCTTGCTCTTAAGCTAAGTAAGAAGCTCAGTGGGACAGAACAGATGGAAGTTGAGGGGCTTGAGCTTTTTCCCACTTTTGAGGTGTGTGGTTCATTACAAAGCACATTGGTAGAGATGGAGAAGGCTGTTCCTTTCCAGGTAGGGATAAGGATCTCTGTGAAAAGAAAAGCCCACTTCTGGTCAACCTGGAAGGGGCCTACATCCTTTGAGATAGCCAAAATGAAATATATCCAACATGTGCGAGGTAGCATGGAGCAGTGGACTTAAAATCTAAAGAAATAGATTGTAGTCTGGACTCTATTGCAGTATTAGATGAGTATGTAACTAAGGACATGTCACCTCTCTGCTTTAATGCTCAGTTTCCCATTCATGAAACGATTACTCTGCACATTTGACACGGTGTAACTCTGAGTCCCTACAGTCTTCGTCTTCTCAACTCACTTATTCTATACCATCCACCGTTGTTAAGGAATTGACATAGAGAAAGGAATTTCCCTTTTACTTACTCACACACAAATTCCTCATATCAGCAAAGTATAGCTATAGGAGACAATGTGAGAAGTGGGCCTTCAGTGGATGGTGACTGGAACAAAGCTTTGCTGTAAATATACCTGCCTTGTCCACAAGAACTAAATACAGCAAACTTGATATGAAACTAGAAATTAAAAAAGGATGGTAAAAATGCAGAAGGATGTATAATATCCTCAGAGATGCAAAAGGCTGAGCACAGTACATGTTATCCTGTAATTCCCAACATAAAAGAAAGCCTCAATCTTGTCCTTTTAAATCCTTCATTATTCTGATCAAGCCTTCAAATTTGCACTTCAGTGTCATCTTGAAGAGAATGAGTTTTCTTAATAAATTAAGAAGGCTAGGATTGTGACTTTCTATGGTCTGATGGCTATTTATGTTTTAATGAGACAGAGGCGGCATGGTTCCCTGGAGAGGCGACGGTGACCTTAGAGCCAGTCTGCTCTCTCACTAGTGGTAAATGCACCTTAAGGCTCAAAATCTGACCCCTTGACAGGTCTGCTACTTTGACCATAAAAGGACCAGGAATCAATTATTTTTTTCACTTTCTTTTCTTTTTTGTGGTACCTTAGAGTCCTCAACTTTTACTTGGGATGACACAATAGTGGTAATGGTGATGATCCTTTACATTTGTGTCACTTCCATGTTGCCCATTTTTTCTCATTTATACTTCACGATTTTCCTTGGATGTCCTCAGGGAAGTCAGAGGGGAAACCAGTGAGACACGACAAGCCTGTGTGCATTCGCTGGCCAGGTGGCATTGGAGGCCTTCTCCCTTTGGCACACTACTACCATTCACTAAAGTAGAGGGGAATTACATTCATCTTTTTGTAGTTATGTTACTATTTTGCTCTTTGACCTGAAGACATTTGCTTATTTGTTTCATGAATATCATGGATATTAAACTTATCTTCTCTGTAAAGGAATGTTTATAATTACAGTTTAGAAAAAAAAACAATCACTGTAACCCTGAAATGGACAATAAGAGCTGAAATCTTTAATTGCATCCTTCCTTATTAGGCCTCTAGTCCCCTACAAATATTACAATAAATATTCCTATTCCCAAACAAATATTCCAAAGCTCACTCTGTCATTCACAGATTTGTTCATCTGTTCATCTAACCTAAGTTTTCTGAGCATCTGCTCTGTGCCAAACATTGTGTTACAGTCTGGGGGTATCTAGACACATATAAGGTCTAAACTCCAGGCTTGAGGAGATTAGTCTAGTGAGGGAGACAGAAATATAACCCATGAAGGCAAAAACAAAGGGGGCTACATTAACCTCAGGAGCAATGAACAACTGGACTGTGCCTTAGAAGTAGAGAAAGAAGGGAAGAGATTGTCCTAAGAGAATGCACAGGGATCAGGAAGTGTGTAATTAGTTTGGAGATTGGTGACTGCTTTGCTCGTTGAGATGCAGGATGCTTGAACAGGTACAGGGACAAGACCCAAGAGGAAAGCTGGTAGAATAGGTCCTTGTAAGTGTAAACCAGGTCAGATGGACCCCTGGGATGCTGGGATGTGATGACTGCAGTAACCCTGTCTGTTCCTCCTGCTTCTGTTCAGTTCCTATGATGGGCACCCACATGCCAATGGCTGGAGACATGAATGGACTCAGCCCCACCCAAGCCCTGCCTCCCCCACTCTCCATGCCATCCACCTCCCACTGCACCCCCCCACCTCCGTACCCCACAGACTGCAGCCTTGTCAGGTGAGTCCACAGCATGTGCCCCTGCGGGCCTGCCCGAAGCATCTCTGGGTGGTGGTGGGTGGACGCTGTCAAAGTCAAAAGCACAGTTGGAAAGAAAGAAAGCAGCCCTATGGTTGAAGTTCCACCACTGTTCTCTCTGATCTGTGGAATGATCACCAGTGTTTAATCAAGGAAAAACAACTATAATTGCATGCAGAAAAGTGAAAATGCAGGTTTATAGGCATAATTTTTCATGCCTGTTCTCCCCATCTTCAGTTACTCCCTCCTGCCTCCCTCAGAGTTTTACATTGTCTATTGTGGCCTTCAAATTGGTGCTCAGGGCTGGGGTTCCCACAGAGGGCCATGAACTTGCTATCTTGCTCCCTTTCCTGCTCTCTAGGCCTCATAGCTCTCAGCCACCATGGGATCATCATTTTGCAGTTGTCCATAAAAAAGTTTTAACGTTAGCAAAAATGGCAGGCATTTTCAAGAACCTGACGGTCTCCACTGCTTTTCCATATGGAAACGGGTACTTCCTAGGCAGGGAAGTTTAGGTAGCCAGAAGACAGAAATGCATGGAACCTGACAGATATTTCCCATAGAAGCATGTATCATGCCTTGTGCACATCGTCTGCCCCTGCTTCATATGCAGAATGATTCTCTCATTTGTCCACCGGAATCATGTGTGTCGATCCCCATGTGACTGACACAAGAGTGCCAGCAGTGTCCGTCAGCGAGATGGCGAATTGCATGGCTTATTGCGCCCAGCATCTGGTGGCATCAGCAGTGTGAGACCAGCACTGATAAGGAGGTATCTGTATTCTGAAGAGGACGTAACGTTGAAAAAGAAGTATTTATGACTTCGTAGTACAGTGGCCTGCAATTTTTTTCTAAGCCATTCTCAAAAACCCCAAATACGGTTAAAGTAGAGATGATGCTCTTTTGGAAGTGAGGAGCCAGGAGGTGAGCAGGCAGAGACACTGATGACTGGACTCCTTCCTTTCACCCCTGCAGTGGCCCCTAAGGCACCTCCATAGAACCCCTAGAATTCTATCAGTTACCACTTGAAAATCACTGCTCCGCAGGAATCCTCACAGTTGATTTTAATTTCTGTGGACCTGAAGTTCAAGTCACTAATCATCCCAAACCTCAAATCCAAGGCCCACTTATTTTTTTCCTGCCCCCAGTCACTCTTATAGGGCGTCCAGGGAAAAATGTTGCGTTTTCTTTTATCTCGCCAATGCCATTGGGGTGAACTTTTCTTTTTCTGTTCCTCCTTCCTCTTCCCTCCTCCCTCTGCAGTTTCTTAGCGAGGTTGGGCTGTTCATCATGTCTGGACTATTTCACGACCCAGGGGCTGACCACCATCTATCAGATTGAGCATTACTCCATGGATGTAAGTAACTGTTAGACTTTTCTCTTGAGTTTCACTCCTTCGTTTCCTCCCTCTGGTGACAGCCACCTTGTAGTTCAATTCCTCTTGGTTTTAAAATTTGTTATTGTCATACCCCTGCCCCAATCCTCAATTTTGATGGGACCCGTACCCATATCAGAAACATTCCTAGGCCTCAGCCTGTACACATGAGAAGCTTAGCAATCAGACGTCCTCAGCTTGTCTGAGGAGCCGACCATTGTCCATTGCATGCATACTTTATGCAGAGTGGGAAAGAGGACATCTAATTCCCACCTTCAAGAAATGTGTAATCTCTAAAGAATTCAGATAACATTTTGGATGTTTAGACCCCAGGGAGGAAAGCAGGAAGCAGGTGATTTTATTCTCACTTTAAGGCATGGAGAGATGGTAACAGAGTCATTTGCCATGATGAGCTGATGAGGGAACCAATACTAGAAAACTGAGGTGTAAGCTTCTGATCTTTAACTCTATTAACTGGCCTGTTCTGCTTTTCTTTAACACAGGACTTTCTGTAGGGGTGGGGGTTTCATCTGTTTCTCACAATGAGAGCCATATGCTCACTCATTTTCATCTCTATCAAAGCAGTGAACACAGGAAAAGATCACTGGTCAGGGGCTCAAGTTCCAACCATGCTTTTTAGTAGCACTGAGAACGTGAGGTAATCAATCACTTTGCCTCTCTGGGCCTCAGTTTATCAAACTGGGTTCAGAACCACTCCCTTCCAGCTCTGATATTCTTCCATTTGTTTTTTGTTTTGTTTTGAATGAGCTGGATGGATGGGGACTTTTTCTTGCTTCCTACACCTCTTCTTGAGCAACTTTGCATGGGGAGCTCATATTGTTCTGGTTGATGGCAAACTGGTTTTCCTCCTGGGCTGCTCTTCATGCTTCTCTCTTTGGGGTTTACTGTCCTCTCTTCCAGCTTCCAGAGGGCCTCTGGCCTGGTGGAAGAAGATACTCTGCCTCTGCTGCCGCTTCTGTAGTTGGGACCTCTTTCTTCCCCTCCTTGAGCACCGATACTAGAGATGCCCCTGTAGCATGACAGTGCCCAGCCCTGTGGTGCCAGGAATGTGCTGTGCTGCCCCTATGCCCAGCCCTCGCTACCCCATAAGTCATCCCTGTCTGCTGCTCCCTGATGGAATAAATGATTACTAAAAACTATAGAGAGAGAGCTTTGCAGTAAGTTCCAACAGGTTTCAGAAAACTTTACAATGACATCCATCCAGTGAAGAGAGCAGAGTTACTCTGTGTTTGAGAGCCCCACGTGATGGAACGGGGCATTTGTCCCTTCCCTGTGTTTTTAAAGTTTTACCTTCCACATGCCCACTTGTTCTGCCTGGGGAGTGTGTCAGGAGGCTCCCTTGGCCGTTGAGATCCACAGATACTCTCCACAAGCCCATCTCCACGGGTGTTGGCCAGGTCTTGGGCCAGTCTCTGGGCCACAGCTTTCTCCTCTGTCATTTTTAAGTTCAGATCTATCCAGAGAGTCATGAAGAGTAATGGAATCTAGTACACACAGAGTTTTGGGCTTATTGGGACTTATTCCAAAAGCATAAGGATCTATGCGTACTTATCTATTTCTGGACTACCTTCCTTATAATGTATTCTTCTGCTGGAACAGGACATCGGGATGCCCATACTGCAAAATTCTGAATTGGAAGATACTGGGAAACTCTCTAATTTCTGCATCCTCACCTCAGCTTCTTCCATCTCATTACTGGAAATAGATACCTCTTTTCAGCTTGTCTAAGTTGTTTGGTAGCCCTTTCAGGAAAAGGGATGTGGTTAAATTTGGGGAGTTTTCATTAGGTATCCCCTCTAAGAGGCAAGGATGGGTTAATAATAATATAATATAGTAATAATATAAATGGTTAAGATTTATGTAGTGTGCTTTATAATTTGCAAAATGTTTTCATACTCACACTTACGCATGAGTCCACAATATATGTTGACCAAGAAAAGGAATTGTATCCCAGTTTACCACTGAAGGTCAGTAGAGAACAAGTGACTCAGTGAAGGTCTAGAGTCAGTCAGTGACAAGAGAAGAACCTCTGTCAAGTTTTCTGACTCCAAGCACAGTGATTTTCCTATCCACAATGCTGCTCCATAAAAAACACGAGCCATTATTGAAACAAGCTAATGAAGGGCTAACACAGATAAATGTAAGAGGTGCCACTGGGAAGATCACCTTTCACCACCATCCACAGAACACTGACACATACTTTGTATTTTGATACCCTGATTTATCCAAACACCAAGAGACCTTTTGGCCATTAGGGCAGTTTTAGGCTCAGAGGTGGTCCTGAATCCCTACAAGTCATTCGCTTAGTTGTACACCTTTAGACTTGTTAACCTCTCTGAACTTCAGCTTTTCTATCTATAAAATAGGTAGTAAGATCTACCACTAATCTGAGCACCAAATGAGATCATGACTATAAAATAAGTTAGTTCAGTGCCTGGCATGTACACTGTGTTCAGTACTGACTAGTATCTTTTCTTCTCATTGCCTCCTTTAATTGGTGGTGACATTTCATTAATGTCTGTCTTCTACTGACTAGAGCCATGTAGATTTGTGAGTGGGAAGGAAAACTACCTTGCACTTTTGTTTTGGGACTTTTTGCCCTCTGATCTAACTCTTCTCCCTGTTTACCAATGAAGAAACTGAGATTGGTAGAGAATAAGTGAACTGTTATCCACAACAGAGATGGCACCTAGAGGCTGTGCCTTTGTGCCTGGTTATGTATAGTGCCAAAAGTCATGAGAGAGCTAACTTGATTTTACAATTGAAGGTTCAATATAAATTCAGGTCAATTAAGCCAGAGCACTGGGGGGATGACCAAATGGTGTGGACTAAACGGCCACTTGTCTCTTGGTCCTAATTCTCCCTGATGCCCTTCTCTATTGCTCAGGATTTGGCAAGTCTAAAAATCCCTGAGCAATTCCGACATGCCATCTGGAAAGGCATCCTGGACCACCGGCAGCTCCACGATTTCTCCTCCCCTCCCCACCTCCTGCGGACCCCAAGTGGTGCCTCTACCGTCAGCGTGGGCTCCAGTGAGACCCGGGGCGAGCGTGTGATCGATGCTGTGCGCTTCACCCTCCGCCAGACCATCTCCTTCCCTCCCCGTGATGAGTGGAATGACTTCAACTTTGACATGGATGCTCGGCGCAACAAGCAGCAGCGCATCAAAGAGGAGGGAGAGTGAGCACTGCTGTGTGAGCTCTTCCAGTCTCTTCCCATCTGCACACCTCCCTGCAAGGCACTACTGCTTGGCATTCAATGCATTCTTCCTAGTTCCTCTCCTTCCTCTTCGCAGTCTGATTTCTTAAGAGAAGGAGAGGCGAGCGGCTACCTTTTACCTACCTGGCATCTGATTCTGATTCTGGCTTTAAGCCTTCAAATCTGTTGCTTGCAGGACCGAAGTTGTCGTGGGTAGGTAGAAGTGAGCAAAAAAGCCGATGGTGTCTCCCTAAGCTGCAGAGCTCTCTCATGGACTTTCATAAAGCATTTTCACCTTTATAGTCTAAGACTATATATATAAATATATAAATACCTGGTATATATTTTTGGGTGGGGGCATTGAGTATTGTTTAAAATGTAATTTAAAAGAAAGGAAATTGAGTTGCACTTGCTGACTTATTTTTTTTTAGTTTACTTGTTTTGGATGGCTTATCTATACTTCTCTCGAGAAATAGCATTGTACTAATAGGTACCTAGTGTTTTATGGCACATGTGAGTGACAAAGCTGTATTAAGTCCCTCCAGTTATTTTGATGCTAAGCACATGCTCTGTCAAACCTTTGGATAGATTCAGATTGTACTGACCATTACTTATTATGTGGGTGAGACTATATACATATGTACACAATTCTCTATGTCAGTGTACTTCATGCTACTGACATCCCTACTCTTAATGATGGTTTACCTTGGGATTAGGTAGTCCAATTATAAGAAAAAGTCCATGTTCACACTATCACACACTAGAGGTAAGGAAATATTCTCCCTTACTTTTAGTTGGGATTGTGGAATGTGGGTCATGGCAAAAATTCTTGAAAGTCCATGCAGCCAATTCAAAAACACCCAGTACCATATATCTGGGTATATTGGCAATGCACCCCCACCACCACTTCTGCTTCCTATTTAATTCCAGATGCCTTATCTCTTTGTATATATTGGAAAAACATATGTTGCCATTATAAAAGCCTTAAAATTAAAATTTACTATTAGACTGACTAACTCAGTTACAGATATGCTGCCTTTATTTGAATTAAGGTTGATTTGATTGGAATGAATGCCATCAATCTAGTTCTTACAGTAAAGTTGTAATGTCTATTAAAAATACCCAGGAAAACCAGGAGTCATACAGAAATATTGAATCTCCACTAAGCAGTATGAGATTTCAGTAAGCCACGATCTGAAATTCTTAGAAGACTTTTTGAAATATAGATGATATTTGGCAAATTTTTCATTTGAAGACGCTCTTATTTTATAAAATTGTCCAAGTAGAAGCTTGTTTGTCTTTCTCTTTCCAGGGTTAAAATAGGAGCAGTGATTCAGAAAACATAAGATTATGCGATCAATTTTTTAATGGCATCAGTTACACCATTATATCACTTTTCTTTTTTTGATCAATAGGCGTTTCACTTTATCTGACAGAACCAGATTCCTCATTCAACTCTCTTCTGGACTGTGCATGGACATAAAAATGTCCCCACAGATCAGGGGTGAGCCTTCCATGAGAGGGGTTGCTTGAACCACATAAACCAAGAGTTGTTTTCAGACTTTGGAAAAACATGAAAATGACAATATTCCCCTAGATCTGCCAAATACACTTGGTAGCAATTTTTTTCAGACCATAAACAAATATTTTGTATATATGCTAATGAGCTCTAAAATCCTTCCATGAATTCTAGTAAGGGGCTATCATTGCACATAAGCTTCCATTTTTAATTTAAAGTGCAAAAGGGCTAATGTGGCTCAAAAATATAATGTATGAGTTTCATCTGAAAAGTGTATATATGTTTTGTTTGTGAATTTGCATACTTTGTGTTTTGTGAAGTTGCATACTTTTTTTTCTTCCTGGGATAGCGGGTTTTCCAGAACCACAGTTGAAACTTTTTTATTATTATTATTGTTTTTTATATTTTTATGGAACCACCATTTAGTGAGACTACAATGTCAAATAAGAAAAGATACTGTAACTGTCAGATGGGGGGAAGGGGAAGTAATTTTTTTATTATTTTTTTTATTTTGTGTGTTAAAGAGAGTGAGTCCTTGATTTCAAAGTTTTTGTGCTTAAACGATAATAAGCACTGTTAATTTGTAGAACAAGCATGCAGCTTTGAAAACCTATTAGGGGAAGAATGAAAGCTGTGCCTTGGCAATGCTTTGAGGACAGTGGCTTCCTCTACTGTCCTGAGTGTTTGAATAAACCTAGGACTTCTTTTGCGCTATTTCAGCACTATTTGGATGGCACTAGGGACTCAGAAATTCCTGTATTGTATCTTATGGGTTTGGCATTAGCCAAGGCTAGGCAAAACTACTGATCTTGTGTCCTGGTGGCAAATTATGCAATTTGAGTGTATGAATAGCTAGGATAAGGGGTGAAAGCATAATAAGGACAGACAAGGGGGAGTGGGCTTAATGGAGTTCTGCTGGCCTCAGCTAAATGCAGTTAGCTGAAGGATGGATAGGTTTTGTTTGAAGGTGATTAGAAACAGAAATGGAGAATAGAACTTCCTTCATTAAATCCATTTACCTTTTGTTTTCTTGATATGCCCCTAAAATACAGTATGTGGGATGTTGAATGTTAAAGGGTTGTGTTTTTTTTTATTATTTTTATAATTGTACAAAAATTAAGTAAATGTCAAATGTTTTATATGCTTTATTAATGTTTTTGAAAGTTTCTTTCTTATAGATATAATACTTTTTTTAAGCTTCAGTTGCTTGTCGTTTGGTATTTTGTGTAATGGGCTTTTGGTGAGCCAGAGGCAAATCTATAAGCCACTTATGTTTGCCAGGACATGCAATAAAATTAAAAAATAAATAAAAAATGCATTGAGAAATGGTGTTTGTGTGTGTGTGTGTGTGTGTGTGTGTGTGTGTGTGTGTGTGTGTGTCTGTCCATCCATCCTTTGGTCTTATTTAAATCATTAAGAAAGAGGAAGAGACACTGAAAGAAACTTTACCACATCTCAGAATAACTAATCATTG
Organism: Manis pentadactyla; assembly: GCF_030020395.1. NCBI lineage: Eukaryota > Metazoa > Chordata > Mammalia > Pholidota > Manidae > Manis > Manis pentadactyla. The sequence goes on from NC_080019.1 coordinate 119,246,568, forward strand.
ATTTATTATTTTAGCCAATCTGCTAAGTAAGAAAGACCAGGAAGGTATCATTTGGTGCATGAGATGCTCACAGTTTTAATACTCTATTTGGTTGTGATCAGAATGAGTTTTTGGGACAGGTACTTGACTGTAAGTATACCTAAGGTCTAATTTAGTGACCTTCTCATAGTGTTCAGCAATGACCTCCTCAGCACTGCAAGGGTGGGATACAGATTACCCTGGTTGTATGTGGGAAAAGCATTAATAAATAATTTTACAGAAAAACATTGTGGATAATATGTAGTACTGATATCGTTAAATTTATAATGGCATGTATCCACTCTTATATTATCATACAGGAGTCTCACTGCTCTAAACTTCTTTGGTACTCCACCTACTCATCCTTCTCTCCCCAAAAACTCCTCGTAACCACTTTTACTGTCTCCATTGTTTTACCTTCTCCAGAATGTCATATAGCTAAACTCATGCAGTGTGTAGTCTTTTCAGATGAACTTCTTTCACTTAGTAATACACATTAAACTTTCCTCCATATATTTTCATGGCTTAATTGTTCATTTCTTTCTAGCATTGAATAATAATCCATTGTCTGGATGCACCAGTTTACTTGTTCCTCACCTACTAAAGCGTACCTTGGCTGCTTCCAAATTTTGACAATTATGAGTAAAGTTGCTATAAACATCCATGTGCAACTTCTCTTGTGGACTTAAGTTTTCAACTTCTTTGGGTAAATACCAAGGAGCATAATTTCTGGAATGTATGGTATGAATATGTTGTATAAGAAACTGCCAAATTTGTCTTCTCAGTGCTGTACCATTTTGCATCTCCATTCGCAATAAATGAGAGCTCCCAGTGCTCCACATCCTTCAGAGCATTTGGTGTTGCCAGCACTCTGGATTTGGGCCATTCTAATAGATGTGTAGTGGTATCTCATCATTTTCATTTGCAGTTCACTGATGACATATGTGAAATGTCCTTCCCTATGCTTATTTTAGTTGACTGGTAAGGTTTGGGGCCGATTTTTTAGCTTGTTCTATTATTGAACTTTAAGAGTTCCAAAACTACTTTTTTTAAAAAAGAATAAAATTTATTTCTTAACAATTATCATAAGGTCTGTGACACCCTTTTATAAATTTAAAATGTACTATGGAAAGTTAGTGATTTTGTTTTTCCATATCTTAAGACATTTTCTCTTCTTACCATTCTAGGCATCACTTGATCCCTACTTAACAGTCATCAATTCCAATGAGCCAAAGCATAAAAGACTAACATTTAGGAAAAAAGGAAGACTGGTGGAATTGTCCAAACTGTGCTGTCTGACATGGTAGCCACTAGCTGCATGTGACTACTGAGCACTTGATATGTGGCTACTGAAAATTGATAAGTGCTGTTAAGTGCAAGATACGCATTAGATTTCAGATACTTAGAATTTAAAAGAGCTCATTAATTATTTTTATTATGTGCTAATATGGATTAAATAAAATCTATTATTAAAATTAATTTTACCTGTTTTTTATATTTTACATGTCTACTTGAAAATTTTAAATTATGTGTTTTTCATTATAATTCTATTGGACACTGGCCTAGATGATGTAATAAGAAACCTAGAAGGGTGATGAAATTAACTTACTATTGTATAATTTTCCAGTTTTCTTACTGTGTTGCACTAATGTAGAATAATAGAATAATACAAGAGATATTTATCTTTGTAGTCTGCTTTTAGTTTCCCATTAGAATTCAGAATTTTTCATTTTGTCCCCACAATGGCAAAGAGAATACAATTGACAGAGGAAGATGTTTCAAAATTGTTGTCAGAAAATGAATACAAAGAGACTGTGCCTAGATCTGGGCTCTAATGATGACAGTTACATGCATTTTCTAAGTTAACTCTCAGATTGAGTCTACATTCAATGATATCCTAAATTAAGTTTCTCAAAAGGCTCAGGGGTTGAGAATAATAGTTCTAAGGATAAAAAGGATATATGGTAGTCTTGTACAGCTTTTATTCAACAAGTAGAATTTTACCGTATAAATTCTGGTTCAAGAACCTGACAATCCTACTTTTCTAAAAAGACATGTGACAGTATTCTTTAGTTCTAATGATTCTTGTACAGAATTTACTTCATATGCTTCACAAGTGGACAAATGCTGAAGGTAAGTATGTCTCTAAAGTAGTTCAAAGAAATAGATGTAGAAATTTAACTCACTGAATTGATCGTTTTAATTAGTGTTTATAAATGTAAAAATTAAAATATTTTGCAGTTTTGGTGCAAAGAACATAATCATCCTCTCTTCAACAAGATCATGAGCTTTCAAATAATTCCAGTGTTTTTCAAGTATTGCATTTTGATGATACAAAGTGAACATCAGAAGTAATGATAAGCTGCAATGTGTCAGAGATGTATTTGAAATCAACTTTACAAATTGGTTATGTCCCAGACTGCATGATAGTTCATGAGCAGTTAATAGCATTTCATTTTGTGTATGTATAAAATAATGAAAACAAAAAATTTGATTTACTATACTTCTTATTAAAATTTCTGATGATTTTTTTGTTATCTCACTATTCTGTATTTCAATCCTAAAATTACTGTAACAGTTTTAAAAGGATTATTTAGACCCAGATGATAATGGGAAATGGCTTTCTTTTTCCTGTTTCAATGTTATTAGAATAACTTACCTAATATTAATAACATATACAACACCAAAGACTTAATGTCAATTAAACATTCTTGAATTATCTAAAATTTGCAGAAGACTTCTAAAAACCAGGGACCATGTATCTGCTTTTGGGTGCATTTAGGATTACCTAGGAAAGAAATCCATGGATCCTAGTTGGTATACAAGACTCTCTTGATAGAAAAATAAAAGTATGGCATAAAGGGCTGTACATGACTGGTGGGTACATTTTGGAACCTTCCTGACCCAAGGAAGGTACCCTTAATCTTGAGTCAGGGCACCCACAGACTGGCAGGAGGAGGTGTTCATTCTCCAACTCTCTTTTTCATACTCCACAGTTCTCCTACTAGGTAAACTAGGACATAGGACACCACCAGTCTTGGGTATAGATTTCCCAGCATCCTCTTTGTACCCATAAAAGCCTTAGTATCCATTATTACTTTTCTGAACTTGATTGACACTGTCTTTTTTCCTCGTGCTTCAGACTCCTGGTGATGATTATGCATTTAGGCAAAGCAGAAAGAATATTGGACTGAAAGAAGTCTGGTGATAGGCCAGTTATTTAATCCTCTGTGCTTCGGTTACAGCATCTGTAATATGAGTTTGTTAGTATTTCAGTAATATCCTTTAGGAGAGAGCTGAAGGATGGCATAAAACAACTCTGCTGACATAGATATGAGGCTGTAGTTTTAAGAGAAATTATAGTCTCAAAGCTCAAAAAGTATATAAATACTTACATATGTATTGATACAATATTTTTTTCAGAAAAGAATAATTTGTTAGTTTAAAGTGGTACTTTTAGAGTCTATGTTGCATATGTACTTTAAAGTTACAAGATTTGTAACTCCTCACGCAAATCCAGAATCTACGTGCCAAGTGGGTGGCAAGTACTGGCAAGTGAACTTCTCTTGCAATTCTGATCAGAAGGCTAGGCCTCAGACCTTGGAGGTACAGCATATTGTAATTTGAGTAAAAGTTAGATACAGAATACGGAGAGGCAGGAAGAAATTTCTAGCAAAGAGAGCTTGGCATAGGGAACAACAGATAGTAAATTAGTAATTTTGTGGCACTTTAACTCATCTGATATTTGCTCTGTAATTTTGGGAATGCCACATTTTATCTGTAAAAGAAAATATGACTTTGATTAATGGTTTTATATTCCTAAACTCAAGATACTACCTTAAGTTGAACATTCTGCCTTACTATTTTTTAATCTAGGTTCACATCAGTTGTATCCTTTTTTCTCCAATTTACCAATGGCTCCTTTAATGAGTCAAAGTTAGAGAAAGCCCTTGGAAGTACTCTCAACACCTAGGATACAGAAGAGCCAGTATTTTAAGTGAGAATGAAAAGCAGAAAGAGCACAAAGATCAGCCCTTTGTCAGATTCTGGGCTGTGAAATGAACAGGAATTGTGCTGTGTCACTCCGCAGGGCCTCCAGCCAAATGCATTATGGTTATGTCCAAAATGTTTGTTCTCAAAGACTCTGGAATTACCATGTCATCAAGGTACCAGCATGTTTGGTATAATAGAACAAATTCTGGTATTCATAAATATCCAACAGAAAGGTTGTAAAAGAATGTTTTAGGAATTTCACTTTTGTGAATCTCACTGAGGCAGGAGCAACCCTAAGAAATGGTGTTCAAAATGATTCTCAGGCCACAAGAAAGTTATGTGTGTGTGTGTGTGCGTGTGTGTTTCTTTTTATTATTTTTGAAACAGGGCATCTCAATGTCCTTTTCCCTTGCCTTTTGCTGTTTTCAGACTAAGGTGGTTCATCTTAAGTGGTTTATTCATAAGCAACACAGCCTTAGCAAAATGATGTGAATAGTTGTCTTTGGAACATTCCCATTTCCTTGTCTGTTTCTCTTCCTTCTCTCTACTGAAGACATCCACATCATATTCCTTTCTGCACTCCAACTTGATGTTCCTAGGCAAGTGGAATTCCTTCTCTGCTAGGTAGGGCCAGGGACCTTTGTACTTTGCCAGAAGTTTCAAGCCATTCCTTGGAGGGAGTGGCCTGCCACCTCATTCTTATTGACGCCACCCCTCAGACCTGTGATACCTTCAAGAGTCACACACAGGGGAGGAAGTCACGTTGAAGTGTAGTCTCACCAGTGCATAGCAGATGGCATCATATTGTCTCATGGCTGGCTAGAAGTCAGTGAGGATTTGGCAATCAATGGGAGTTCTGTCTTCACAGATACTGCCTTTCTTCTTCCCTTACATAATATCCTATTCATGAGAATGTAGCTTTGCTGCCTCTGCTCTCTGTCTTTCATCTCTTCAGCCTCATTACTTCTAGTCCTGAGGTACAATACCACAGCCTTGCTCATCACCACAGCCTCCGTAATGCTTTGAACTCCCTTGCTGAGGGTGGCAGGAGTGGTGACTGTCTGCCTCTCTTCCATGATTATAATGCGTTTTTTCCTTCCCTGAGGAAAAGAGCTTCCCTGAGGAAAAGAGCTCCCCCTATAATGCGTTTTTTCCTTCCCTGAGGAAAAGACTGTTTTCTTATGAACTGCACTCCAGTTATTTCTGTGGCACTCCTGTGTGACGCCAGGCTCTCCTCCTCATGATGAATGGATTGGGTGCATTCACGGTGAGGAAACCAGAGGTGGTGAACTTTGGACATGTGTGAGAATCTGACAGGACAGCCTGAGCTCAGCACAAGTCTGCCCAGAGGTGGCATGTGGCTTTCGTCATATGAGGCTTCCCTTTGTGCTTCCTCTCCAAGGGGTTGCTCAGCTTTCCTTGGTACTTTCTGGCCTGTGCCAAGGCACTGTGCTAAACTCAGGTTTGAGAAAGACACAGTACTATGATCTTAGAACTGTAGACGAAAAGGAATCTAGGAATCATCTAGTCTAAGATCTTCATATTATGGGGTAGGAGACTGAGGTCTAGGCAGGAAATAGGACCGCCCATCATATCTCCCAGAAGGGCGGCATCCAAATAGCCAAGTAGCAAGGAGGAGCTGACTGGTCCCACCCCTCTCTTTCCACTGTTAGTGTAGCAAGACCCAACTCTACTTGGAAGAGGTCTCTTTTTCATGCCACAGTCTCTTTTCTTTGTTCGTGTTTTTGTTATTTTTTGTTGCTCTTTCTTCATAGAACTTGGCAATGAATACTTCTGCATACTTTTTACAAGTGGAACTTTCTCTCCTTCTCTCCTTGCTTTACTTTTTCCCCTCCCCCATGCTTTTGTTTAGACACAAATAGCCCTGGCCTGAAGCACTCTCTGGAAATCAAACAATAGGGGCATTGGAACCAATAAAGGCTTTTATGCTTTTGGTGCAGAGCAAATCACATCACCCTGCCTCTGCCACCTGATTTGATCTTTTTTGGTTTTTTTATTTGCTATTTGAATCAAAAAAGAATGTTCACTGTGGTTCCTGAATTAAGGGTTAACAGTTTCTCTGACTACACAGATTGTTTTTTAAGGGAAAAAAGAGCCAAGTCCATTGCCTATCAAAAATTCCTTTTGTAAAACTTAGTTGCTCTTCAACCCAAGAAAGACATCATTGTTGCTTTATGCCTGGCCCCCCCTTAGAGGGACTGAGCAAATGTCCTTCCCAGCTGCAAAATGTCCTGAAGCCAGAGAATGCTTAGACCTAATGATTTCATATCCCAACTCTCACACTATAGGAAAATTGGTGTTTTGCACTGAAGACTGTGTATAGGAAATATGTATTGAATGAAAAGGCAAATGAGAGCTTAAGCTCTGAAGCCTGACTTCTTATACTCCCACTCTACCACTCACCAGCTGGTGACCTTGGAAAAGTTACTCAACTTCTCTCTGCTAGTTTTCCTCATTTATAAGATAGAGATAGTTGTGGTACTTTGTAACTTTGTTGTGAGACTACATGAGTTAATATCTGCAAAGCATTTTTTGAATCCTAAGGCATAGTTAATGGTCTTTTAATGTCAATTTTATTTTATTATTTCTTTTTAATGAGAAGACTGCTCTATCTCTGTCAAAGATGAATCCTGGGCACCTCTTCTATTCAGGCTCCATATCTGTATCAAAGTTTTGTACAATGCCTTTCTCTGAGAAAAACCCTTCCCTTTCATGGTCACAGGCATCAAGGAATCTAAATCTGGGACAATGAAGAGATAATAGTATAGGAAGAGAGGAGCTGCACAACAAGGAATGGGAGTGACACCGACTGGACATTCCGGAGCCTGGGCTCTGCTGTTTACTCATGAATCCCTGGACAATGTCTATGTCTCGGTCTTTCCCATCTTTAAGAGAGTACAAGAGCTCTAAGTTTCCTTCTGTCATTAGTATTCTAGAAACATGTAATTCTACATGAGGCAGCCCACTGTTTGAGGAAGACAACAAGGACTTTATATACTGATATTACATAGTTAAACTTACAAGGCCATGGTAATTAAAACTATTTAGGGAAAAGCTGTGGGAATTACTGGAATAAAAAGAAAAGATTTGTGCAACAATTATAGGTATTTTCCATGCACTATCCCTTCCTATCATGCCTTTCCCACCCTTATCCATCCCAATACATCTTTCACAGTTACCCATCTTTCAAAAATTAACTCAAACATCACCTTCACAACAAAGCTTCCTTAATTCTCCACTATGGGAATGACTCTGCTGTTTGTTGTATTTCTGTTTCCATGATACAGTATGGATGACCTCTGCCACCCAGTCTCATCTTTTTGTGTGTGGGGGGGGGAGAAAGAGTTTGTTTCTGAGTGCTAAAGAGCATTTGAATTACTGTTTTATAGAACATGAACAACACTTTCTTTCCCCTCTGGGGAAAAAAAAATGGAAAAGAAAACAAGACAAGTATAACATTTCCAATTACCAATCTGTCAAAAATGCCTTTTGAAAAAACCCAGGTGCTCCTTAACACAGGAAAGATCATTCTTGCTTCAGAACCCTAAATATTAATTCTTTAGGACAGGCACCCATTCTGATTGGTCAGTGTGTGTGTTCTGACTGTTCTGTGCCCATTCTGTATGGATTATTAAATAGTCTGAATATAATCCATGCCTTTATGGATGTCACAACAATATGCTCTGTGTTTTTTATTTAGTGGCCCTGTATCTCCTGAAAGTTGAAATGGCACAGTGGCCATTTAATATTCAATATTTTATCCTAACTCCTAGATAAGATGCTTAAAACATACTAAGTATAAAATAAAGATTTGATAGATTGTTTTTAAGTTATAACAAATGCTGTGCAAACAGGAAAAACAGGTAATATGTTTTTCTTTCTCTGAGTGTCTTTCAGTGTAAGGAAGTAAAAAGATAGAGAGATAACTGGATGGCATAGCCAAAATTTATCTTCATAAATATTATATATATTTTATTAAGTAATATATATATTATATATTATCTTCATAATTTTTCCTTGATGGTTTCCTTTTCAGTCACAGTAAATGAAGCATCAACTCTTCAGCTCTTATCTGTTATAGAAGGGAAAGAGCTGTGACAATGGGGTGACTCCCAATTCTTAGCTGGATTAATAATAATAATAATGTAGAAATGTATAAATTTGATAATTTTTAAAAAATAATCACTTGAATTAGAGATCTAACCTGCTCTTCCCATCTGCATCTGTGTTTTCTCCTGCATTCTGAAGCTCCACTAACATGTACTCAAGCTTCGCCTTGATTGGCTATTGGCTTGCCAGATAAATACTTCCTACTGAGGATAAGAGAGTGCCAACAAGGAATACCTTAAAGCCCTATGATGTATATGGAGATTTTTCTAGTATACATAGATTTTGTACTTTTAAAAATATAGAAAGTTTAAAAAAATAATCTGATACATGCCCATGTACCTATGCCCAGAAATCATGATTGTTAGCATGTTTCCATATTTACTACAAACCTGTGTGTTTGTGTTTATGGATCAAACATTCTACAAAGTCCCCTTTATCTCCCATCAACAGGCTTATACATCTTTCCTTGTCACTCCCACCATTACATTAGGCTAAAAGCAATCTGTATCACAAATTTAGGTCCAATCCATTTTTATGTAATTTTCCATAGTGCAGATAGATACATTTCACAGAAACAAGTAATCATAAATCCAATCCTAACAGTTGCTACTGTTTATTAAGATACAATCCTGTATGTTACATGATGGCATTGCCATGTTCCAGATGAAAAAGCAGAGCTTTGACTATTTGAAACTTGACCAAGGCCATACAGAGAGTAAGTTGAAGGACTAGGATTGAAACATTACTTTTCTGAGTCCAAAGTCTTTGTTTTTTCCTTTGCATCTTGCTGCCTCTTTTACAATTGTTGAATAAAACACGTGCCAATGCTACTGAACTCTGAAGTCCCTAAATTTCAATGTGTTCTAAGCTCTATGAAGTATATTTAGGAGCAAGATGGATATGCATAAGACCTGGTCTTTGTCCTTTAGGTACATGTAGTCTAGAGTTTGGGGAGAGGGTATGGAAGATACAGAAGCATAAACAAATATCTGTAAGGCCTTTCACAGTGGGATTATGGCATGAACCACTTGGGAGAGTCTAGAGGAAGAAGAGATGCTTTTGATTAAAGAGATCTGAGGCAAAATCAGAGAAGCAGCAGCATTTGGATTACCCTGTGTGATAAACATCACAGGCAAAGCCATATCGGCATGAAAATATGAGAGGCAGTCAATAGGTGGCTTCATTAAGCTAGGGATAAAAGTGGGAACAGGAATGAGAGATCACTACATCTACTTAAGGGTTTTTTCCTCTGACAGGATTACAGAATTTTAGAAAAAGTCTGTTTTCCTGGTTCTTTATAGCTTAGTTAATCAATTAAAAATTGCTAGTGGGGTTAGCTATCCTTCAGAACATTCAGATAATTGCTCAGTTCCCCTGGAATAACTTGCAGTTTTTACACTTTCCAAGATAAGGAGTGGGAAGCAGGAAAGCGCTAATGTGTTGGAATGAATGCCATATGGGGAAGGGCCTGCTATGCTGTAGTAAATCTAAATGATGAAGGACTCATTCAGTGTCCATAGAAGCACTGGATACTACTGAGAGAATGACAAAATCATAGAGCAGTGGCAATGGTGAGCTTACGGGGACAACCTCATTCTACAGATGGGGTCAATGTTGCCTAGGATATTTGAGTTAGTATCCTGAGGTCATACAAGTAGTCCATGATCAATCTGGATTGACTTCTCAGGTGTTGGCTTCATGTCCACTACAACATTCTTCCCATATTTCTCTTGTAATAACATTCCTAACTGTTTCTCTGATTTTCTTGTGCAAAGCATGCTCTAGTTTGGTTTGAGCCAAGCAACAGTTCAAGATGTCAAGAATGGGAATTATTCCCTAGGAGATGAGGTGAGGGCAACCTCACTGCTCCTTTTATGTGGTTAAGAGGAAAGTCTGTTCCCTCCTAAACTTCCCTGGTGTTTGAGAACCACCCCCATGCTTCAGGGGACAGGGCCTGACCCAGTTATCTGATGGAGTTAGTTTGCACCACTGCATCCATACACAGCTGTTTCTAGGTTTCTATTGCAGAGACAGATATGACTCAAGGCAAGGTGACTTCTGTGGGCCCAATTAGAAAAACAGTCCCATCAGAGCTAGAAAATACCTGCCTTCTTCTGCTTTCTTCAAAGGTCTTAAGTATTCATGTTGTTCCAGCACAGCCAAAGGCCCAACTGAAAGGAGACCCACAATGCTTTTATGCAAGAAAATTAATCCCACTGAAAGCTTCAATTAAAGCAAGCTCTAGGAGCCAAGGAACAAGCAAGTGAATTAAGCCTTAGTGACTCAGCTCCTCCTTCCTCCTTGCCCTTGTCTACCAGCCAGGAATGTGAGGAGGAATTGAGTCAGGTCAAATCTGTGCTTGAGTTCTGTGAAACAAAGAACTAGGATTTATACATGCCCAAAGTGATTTTGCTATGAAATGTTATTTCTTCCTAGCACTTGGCTCCAGTGAATAAGAATCTTACATTTGCAAATCTTGGAAGAATGTGAATGGAGAGAAAGGCATGAATGCCTACTGAAAGGCAATTGAGGTGTGGCCAGAGTAGTCTCATTTGTCCTGAAAGGGAACTGAGTGACTCACTATCTTAGGTAGATTCCCTACTGTTAGGCCCAGAAACAAAAGTTCATAATGTACAAGTGATTTATTGACAAAGTGCCCCAAGGGAAAATAGTAAGTGGGGAAAGCAGGACAGGGAGGTGTAGAACACCAAACAGGCAAGGGTACAGTATTAGGCAAAGTCCTGGATAGAACGGCTGCAGCTTGAGGGTGAATTATGGAATGTCAGGTTGCCTCAAAGAGATCCCCATCTGAAGCGGGGACTTTGAGGTTCGCAATCCCATACTTGTCATTGGTAAAGCGTTCTCCAAGACATTTAAAACTCCTAGGCACTTCCAGCTCTCTGTGTGTTCCAGTAAAAGGTTCCTGTGACACAAGGGCAATCCTCCAAAAATAGCCACAATTTCAGGCTGTTGGAAATCAAATATACCAAAGCCTGGACACAAATTTAAGAAAAAGTTTTTTTTTTTAAATCTACAAGCAAAAAGCAAAATTATTCTGGGGGTACCTAGACCTTAACCCAAAGGCATACTACCAGCTACATTCTCCAGTTTCCTTTTGACCTGGAGATCTGTGTTCAAGGGATCATTGACTAACCTGCAGGCACGATGCCAGTGCTTTTCTGTATACAGCTTTTCTGTATACAGCAAAACCACTGTAGCTTAACCATCCCAGATTTAAACGTTGTTTCATCCATTTTTCTAGCTGAGTAATTTTACAGAAGTCACTTCACCTTTGTGACTCAGGGAGCAAGGAAGTAGTTACAAGGAATAAATGAAGTAACCAAGTAGAACCTTCAATAACTAGTCCTGGCACAAGGGTAAACTCTTAATAAATACTGGATATTAGTAATTATAATGATAGAAATGATGATATCATTCTTAATTTATGTACTCATTTATACAACAAATATTCATCAAGCACCTATGGGGTGTCAGAACCTCTTCTAGGCCAGGAATTACAGAGGTGTTAGACAAAGACCATGCCCTCACACTCAGCTTACATTCTAGTAAGATAAATAAATAATAAACACACAAATAAGCAATTAATACAATGTCAGTTACTGACAAGTACAATAGGGAAAACTGAAGCAAAGCAAAAATAAAGAAGAAGGGTGGGGTGGGAGATAGAGATTATAATTAGGTATTGTGCCCAAGGAAAGCATCTCTGGGAAGAACAACTGAGCAGAGGCCTGAATGAGTTGCATAGGTGAGCCACAGAAAGATCTGAGGAGTGGTGCTGTGGGAAGAGGCCGCAGTGAGGGCAGGAGCTCTGAATGGTCATGTACACTTCCTCTCTGATGCTGAAAACTTCTGGGGTCTGTAGGAAGCCAACTCTCGTCTCCTTTCAGATATTTTGTCTCTTATCTAGACTTAAGAAACTTATCTATCTGAAGTCAACAACACTAGAACAACTATTGTTTTGATTAAGCAGGTGTGTGGAGACATGTAGATAAATTGCCAAGAAAAATAATGGTCATGGATATAAAATATTATCCTACCACAATTGTTTCAGTAAGTTACACAAACTTCTTCTTCTCTTCCACCAAATCCATCAGTTTTGGAGTCAGTTTAGACTTTTTCCTCTTACCCCTATCCATTAGTCTTGTTGGATACCAATACCAGAGATAATTTGCTGGCTTAAAATGAAGTCCAACAGTACCACTAAGCCCTAGAAGATTCCGCGTGAGAAAAATAGAATGAATAAACTAATCCAAAGACTCAAAGTATAGATGGGTTAAACTGTAAACAAAGAAGAGAAAATGTGTCCTAGACATTCAGATGAAGAAGAAACCAGTTTCCCTTTTGCAGTCCCTCATTCTTTCCTATTTCCTAAAGCTCACATAACTGCCTCCATATTCGAGATATGCTCTAGGCCTTTGTTATGAATCATGATACAAATCATGATGTCCATTTGAAGATCAACTTATAACTTTATTTTATTTTATTTTATTAAAACTGGAATCTGGTGTTGTTTATAGTAGAGCACATACTCCCTTTCCAAAAGCCCACTGCATGTAGTTACTCAGGTTGAACATCCAAAGCTGTGGCTTTTACTATAGGTATCACATATGTGTATATTTGTTACCACAATTTATTATAGAGACCATACAACGGCATATGTGTGCCCACAACTACAGAGAGCTGGAAAAAATGTTTTTTTCTAACAAAATCAGTAAATAATGACAATATCCCAATAGAAAGAAGTAAAGAATCTGAAGTAAAGGACAACATTGTATAATATACACAGTTTTCATATGAGCTAGTGACCACTCTTAGTCCTGTGTATCATAGGGCTTTCTAACTTGGACCTCAAAGTTTTGGCCTTAAACACTGCCCGACCTCTTGATTTCATTCATACCAGTAGGCTTTCAGACACACCATCATTTAGTGATAAATTAAAAAACAAAAACACAGACAGACATCACTCCTTTCACAATCATGTACTAGTGTATGCGAAACATGGTATTAGGTACCCACCTGGAAAAGGTTCCAAAGAAAAATGAGGGACATGCATCAGACCTAGTCATCACCCTCAGAAAGTCCACACTGTAATTTATGAAATAACACAAAGACAAATAGTTGCAGTATAATGTGAGGAGAGGTATAACTGCTACAAAGTGCTGAGGAAGCACCAAGAAAGAAGTGACTAACTGCCCTAGGGGGTAGGAGAAAGCTGCAGTGAGGAGGTCACACTTGCCCTGGATATTATGGGATAAGTAGGGACTTTCCAGGCAAAAAGGGAGGGAATCCTTCCCAGAAAAAGGAAATAACACATGCCTATTTCAGGGAAGTCAATGATTCTGTTACAAAATAGTAACTGAGGCTGGATCTTAGGGTGTCTAGGGGTGGAGAAGAGCAATGAATGGCAAATCTGGTAAGACTGGTGGAAGGCTGGTAAGATGGAAGGCACTGTCTGCTTGGACTTCCAATTTTGTATGAATATGAAGCAGAAAAATGCAACCTGTAAAGGAGAAACTTCAGAAGTTTGTCTTAATCCTTAGTATCCAAGGGAGTTGGGACAGGTGTTGGGAGGGGTGAGGCACTCCAGGAACTGATCTTTAGACATGTTTCTCTGGCCAGAAGTCAGAGATGGACTAAAGGAAAGCAAAGGACTGGTGAAGGTGCTGGTCAAGGTAGGAGAAGGACAGAACTAACCTTTGGAACCTCTTGGGAACATCTAGCCTTGTAGGACATGATGGAAAAGTCTGTCTTGAGAACAAGACTCTCTAACTCTGCCTCCTGCTCTGTTCACAGCACTGAGCAGCTCATGGCACTCACTGCCTGTGTGATATCTACTCCTGAGGTTCACAAAGGGTAGGGGTGTTTTTTTGCAGTCCCTTTATTATTGGCTTTCATAGAACTGTGTTTCTTATTTCAGAGTATTTTTCTTACATATGGAATTATTTGTTCATATGCATGATTATTCAACAACTAGCTAGTGATCCTTACCAGACTCACCTCCAACAGATCAGTAATTATGCCTGTATTTTGCTCATCACTCTCTCTGGAGGCCAGCAGGGAGGCTGGCATATAGTAGATGCTTTATAAATGTTTGCTGATGGAACGTTGGCTGAAATATTTAGACACAGTAGAAGTGATGCTTGGGAAAGTACTTGGTTTTTCTTGTTTTTCAACATGGTAAGCAAAATATTCTATCTGTGATATAATTACTATATAATCAATTGTTTTTTGTACTTTATATCCAAATTTGCTCTCCAATACTGCATGTGAATCCTAACTATACACGTTAAGTTCCAGATGTGAGATTCACTTGGAGTGGAAACAAATTTGACCAAGATGTTTTATTCTCTGCACTTTAAGTTTGTAAAATAATAAAAACTGCTTAGCCTGGTTTTAATTACTAGTATTGTCCTTTCCTTCCTTCCTTCCTTCCTTCCTTCCTTCCTTCCTTCCTTCCTTCCTTCCTTCCTTCCTTCCTTCCTTCTTCCTTCTTTCTTTCTTTCTTTCTTTCTTTCTTTCTTTCTTTCTTTCTTTCTTTCTTTCTTTCTTTCTTTCTTTCTTTCTTTCTTTCTTTCTTTCTTCTTTCTTTCTTTCTTTTTCTTTCTTTCTTCCTTTCTTCTTTAATTTTCTTCCTTAGCTAAAGAGGACTTTTTAACCTAAGACAAACAATTTTTCAATAATGACTTTAAATTTGATGAGTTTCCATTAAGAAACTCTATGCATGTCCTACATCTAACAGGCATACATGAAAAGAGACAGTCAAAGCAGTTCATTAAAGCCAGAAAGATGAAGGAAGCAGATTACACAACAAAACCACCCACATTCAGTTCTGCAAGTTTAACAGTCATCCTGAATCATCACCCTCGAGCAGCCTGCATTCTGTTCCAACTCATGTTTCAGCTTTCCATTCAGGACCCAAGAAAGTAAAATATTAGTATTGGTGACCAAAAAGGCAGGTGTGTTTCTCTTTCCTTGGTTACTCTTAGTCCTGGAGGCAGGAATTGTTTCTTATTTTTTACTTAGTAAACACAGATAATTAAAGAACAAGCATAAATCTTAAAATCACCAGAGAATAACATTTGGTCTTATTTCTAGCAACAGAATCACTGGCTAAATAATCTCAGAAATGAATTTTTAATCAGTCTCACCCATTGCCGGCTCATTCCCATAACAATATCCCCCACTTTTATTCATCCCATCTTTCACCAGACTCTTCTCTTAAATATCTTATTTTTCTCTTATACTTTTTTTCAGGTTAGAAACTTAACCTGAAGTGATGGCCCTCTCGTGGTAATCCTTCTCATTCTTCAAGTGTCCACTCAAACCCTCCTCATTCTAGGTGAGCCATATTATTCCTTTGCATTCCCATAGCACATGGTTTATGCCCTGTTACATAGTCTTCCCACACTCTCCACTCCAGTCATCTTTTTGTTTTTTTCCTATTATTAGGTCATAAGTCCTTTTATGTCAGGAAATGTGGAACTCATCCTTGTAGTCCTACTTAGAGCCCATCCCCAACTTGTGCCCTAAACAGCTGATAATAAATGAGTGAATTAATTCTTAAGAGTATTTGAAAACCTTTACAATAATAGACACTGGTAAATAAGACAATTAAATTACAAATAAAAGAAATATTTGTTATAGGAATAAGAAATAAAAATACAAAGCAAGGCCAATATAATTATTACACTTGAACATTGAAATTAACATTATCTTTCTGGCAACAAATAGAAAAAGAGAACTAATGGATAACATTACTCAAGTGGCTTGGTTAGCAGTAAGGGGAAACGAGATAGACCAATCCTTATGAAAATTGAAAATGAACTTCGAATTATCAGAACTGAGATGATCTATATGATGTATAGATGATATCTAGATGATCTCTGATATATCTGTAGGCCAAAATAAAATAACCTTCAGAAGAAAAAAGAAATACACAGAGATGCAGTAATTTTTATACACAATGTTAAGCATTCAATCCGAAATTATTAGTTAAGCCAGGAATAAGATAAAATAATGAAGAGAGGAAAAAAAAAATCCATTACAAATAACCCAACAGATGAAACATATACAGAAAAAAAAAGTCCTTCTCAAAACTGAGAAAATTAATTCACAGATTCAAAAAGCTCTATATACCTCAGTCAGGATAAGTACAAACAAGACCATGCTTAGACAAATCAGGGCAAAACTACTAAAAAAAAAGCTGAATTTTAAAGTATCCAGAAAACAGATATGTTTCTTTCAAAGAAATAAAATATTGGTAAGATACCTCTTCAATGGAAATGACAGAAGACAAGAAAATGAATGATATTGTAAAAGTACTGAAAAGTAAACTCAAAATCTAAAATTATGTACCAAGTGAAATATCTTTCAAAAATAAACATAACATTTTCAAATAGAGATAAAATTCATTGTATTCAAGAGATACTAAAAGGTATCCTTTGGGCAGAAGGAAGCTGATCCTAACAGGAATGCAAGAAGGGAATTATCTTAGATAGAAACTTAAATATAGGGGGAAAAAAAGAAGATCACTGGAAAAGGTAACTGTGTAACTAAATAGAAATGAATACTGATTTATAAAACAATACTGGTAATGTATTGTGGGGTTTAAAATATATATGTAATTAAAATAGTTGACAATAATACCAATAAGGCTGAATAAGGGTAAATAGAATTTGAGTGTCTTCATTACTCACATTTTCTGAGAAACAGCCTACTAACTTAGGCACTAAAAAGTCAAGGATTCATGTGGTAAGCACCAAAAGAAGAGAAAAATTATAACTAATAAGCTAATAAATGGGAAAATGGAATGATAATTTTTTAAATGATTAATCAAAAAGAAGACAATGAAAGAGAGCGAAAAGGAACAGATGGGGCAAACAAAAAACAAATAACAAAATGGTAGGTGTAAACTTAAAAATATCAATGATAAATTATCTATAAACCGACTGCATATTTTAGATCTGATAAAAATTAAAATGCACATTCAATTTATGAGTCACACCTTAAACACAAATATGTAAAGAGGTTAAAAATAAAAAGAGTGGAAAGAGATATACCATGCCATTATCAACTAAAATGTGTTTAGTGTTACTCTATTAATATCAGGTAAAGTAGATTTTAAAGCAAAAGTATTATTAGAAATAACAAGAAATAAAAAAATTGCAGCATTTATAACTCTGTATCTAATAACACAGTCTCAGTATATAGAGTAAAATATGACACAAGTAGAGTTATAAGATTTAAAACTTTCTCTTAATAACTGATGAATAAGCAGACAAAAGTCAGTATGAATGGAGAAGGTTTGAACCATACATATTATTAACAAACTTGATCTTAATGTTTCAAAGTATTAAAATAGTACAGAGTATGTTCAGTAGAAAAATATACTATAGAGCATATTTATAAAAATAATGTAAATGTGTCAAATGTTTGCACATTAACCAATAACTTCTAAAATAACTCATGGGTTAATAAATAAATCACAATATAAATCACGATATTTTGATTGTAGTATACAGGTGAAACATAAAAGAAAAACATTTGGCTTTACAGGCATGTATTAAAAAAGAGGAAAGGCTGTATATCATATCATGACTTAAGTTTTCATCTTAGGACATTAGGAAAATATAATTAAAGAAAGAACAAAGAAAACCGAAGGAAGACAGTAAGTTAGCACAAATTAATGAATAAAAGCCAAAAGAACAATAGAGACTATTATAAGGACAAGAGTTGGTTCCTGAAAAAAATTACTGAAATAAACCTTTTAACAAATTGATCAATAAAATAAAAATATACAAATTGCCAATATTAGGAAGAAAAAAAGGGAATGTTTTTATTGATACAGATATTAGAAAGTTAATAAGAGAATTTTAAGAACCATTTTTGACCAGTAAGTTTGAAAATGAAATGAAATGAACAAACTCTTGAGCTCATCATTTACCAAAAACATACACAAGAGGAAAAAAAAATATAACTAGTACAACATTTTGATTTTTAAAAATGAGTTTGAAATTGAAGACATCTCACAAACATCAAGGAACAGACGGCTTCAAAAATAAATTTTCCCAAACATTTGTAAAAGGAACAAATTGAAGGTAAATAAAATATTTTCTTTATCTCTTTCTTAGTTGATCTATAAGATAACTGCTTAACATATAATAATAACAACGTATTGTGTAATTATAGCACATGGGTAGTGAAATGGATAACAACGTCATAAGAAAAAGGAGGGAGGCGTTGGGAATCCTGTATTACACACCACCTGCATTACATGTGAGATGGTACAGTGCTATTTAGAAGGTAGACTCTTGATTAACTTGAAATGAATATTACAAACACTAGGGTAACCATTAAATAATTTTAGATTTGCTAAAAGAAGAAATAAATACAATCATATAAAATAATTAACCAAAAAAGGCAGGAAAGGAACATGTGTATCAAGTAGGAAACAGTTAGAAATACAGTAGATTTCAACCCAATTATATCACCAGTGTGAATGGCCTCAACACACTAAAGAAGATAGAATGTAAGAATGAATAAAAACAAAAGATGGCACAACTACACATTGCCTGCAAGAAACCCATTTTAAATATAAAGACTCAGGTTAAAAGTAAAAATATACTATGCTAACTCTAATCTTGCTAACTCTACTTGTGTCTAATCTAACTCTAAAGATGTTATGTTACTTTCAGATAAAGCCAACTTCAGAATAAGGAAGAAGAACAAAGCTGGAGGACTAAGATCAGTGGAACAAAATAGTCCAGAAATAGATCAAATATAGTTAACTGACATAGGTACAAGCCAATTCAGCAGTGAAAGGATAGCTTTTTGACAAATGGTACTGGCGGTCCATGCCAAAAAGGAAAGAAAAATTAACCTAGATAGATCTTATACTTTTCACAAAGATTAATCCAAAATGGATCATAAACCAAAATGTAAAAGGCAAAACTGAAAAAAATTCAGAAAAAAACAGAAAATCATGTGATGAATTTTTATATACAGCACCAAATGGACAACCCAATTGGGAAAAAAATCAATTGGTTTTCATTAAAATTAAAAATTTCTCTGTTGAAGATGATTTTAAAGAATGAAAATACAAGCCACAGACTTGGATAAAATATTGGCAAAACACATAACTGATAAAGGGCTTGTATCCCAAAATTACAGAGATCTCTTAAAAATCAACAATAGGAAAAGAAACAAGCCAATAAAAATGGACAAAGGATCTGAACAGACACCTCCTCAAGAAGATATATAGATGGCAAATGATCATAAGAAAAGATGATCAACATCATTTGCTATTAGAGAATTTCAAATTAAAACAATGAAATGCTACTCTACATCTATGAGAATGGCTAAAATTTAAAAAATAAAACCAAACTCTAACAATACCAATGCTGGTAAAGATGCAGAGAAATAAGAACTTCTGTGTAATGGTAGAAATCCAAAATTGTTCATCCACTTTGGAAGACAGTTTGTCAGATTCTTACAAAGCTAAACTTAGTCTTACAATATGACCTAACAATTACACTCCTACATTTAATTGATTTGAAGAGTTAACAACTTAACCAAAATCTGCACAGAATGTTTTTAGCAGCTACATTCATATTCACCAATCCTGGAAGCAACCAAATATTCCTCAATAGGTAAAGGTATGAACAAATTGTTAAAATCCATGCAATTGAAGACTATTCAATAATAAATGTAAGTAACCTATCAAGTCTTGAAAAGACATAGAACCTTAAATGTTCATTGCTGTGTGAAAGAAGCCAGTCTGAAAAAGCTACATACTGTATGATCCCAATTATTTGACCTTCTGGAAAAAGTGAAACTATAGAGAGAATAAAAATATTGGTAGCTGCCAACGGCTCAAGAAGAAAGGGAAATGATTGAATAAGTGATGTTCAGGTAATGTTTAAGTCGGTGAAACTGTCCTGTATGATACCGCATAGATACATGACATTATGCACTTATCAAAATCCATACAACTTTAAAGCACATAACATGACCCTTATGTATGCTAATTAAACAACATTTATGAAGCCATTTTGTCCCCAGGAAGGAGTGCAGATTTTGACAGGGCAACTTAACTGTATTACAAATATGTGAAACAACCTCACTGAAGGGTTTAGAATAAGAGATACTAATTGAATGAGATTATTTAGAAATTAGTTGAGAGTGTAAAACTAAAAGCAAAAGGAACAAGTAAATATGCATTGTACTCTTGCTAATAAAGTTATTTCCAGTGTAGTAAGTTATCAATTCTTATTCTGCTATACGTGTATACTAGAAACGTACGATTAAGTAAATGGATGGCAGATGGTGGGAGCCAGGTTTCTCACTGTTGGCATGAGACTTTACAGATAAGCAGGGAGAGGAGATTAGAGTTATCAATGTGGTAATGGATTATATTCGGAAACATTCATCTGAACTCAGGTTAAGCTTAATTTATAGATATAGATGGTTTACATAGAAATACTTATAAATAGTATATATATGTTTATTCAAGGCATTCAAACACTCTGTTATCTGCCAATAAACTGACAAGAGAAAGGAGTTCACTATGGGTGGCAAGACTGGTCTAAGGAGGCTCACAGTTCATAGACAGATGAACAGGGAAAAAAAAGAAGCTGTTCTCCTCAAAGGGTTTCAAGGACAATCTTCTGTGAAATTTCCCCATCTTGGAGTAGCTTGATCAACACTTTAGCCATTCAATAGGTAAGACACTGATGTAACGACTGCTAACCAGAAGCTAAGCTCTAGATTTCACTAGTTGGACTTTCTCTGTTAAGATTAGGGTTTTGTTCTCTCTGTGAATTCTTGGGATCATTCAGTCCTTCTTATTTATTATATTCTAGGCATTATCTCAACATAATGGCTTATATTTTTAATTAATGTTTTTCTTTCCATCATCTTAGGTTGTTTACACAGATGCATAATCTATTAACTGAAAATAACTTTATAATTTTATAATACCAAGTAATATGTCATACACACACACACATGTCTATATCTATCCCTACATATATTTCACACATACACATATAAATTTTATGGCATTGTTCATTGCTTAGTGTGAGCTATAAGCTCAAAGGACCCAGTAAAGATTTTCTGAAGAGTAATGATTTTTCCTGGGATCTCACCTTATAATGACACTAACCACAAATACTAGCAATCAAAATAGCCATTAAGGAGATGTTGGTCAAATTGTGGTACGACTATATAATGAAATACTTTTCATCTAACAAACATGTTTATGAGCAAATACTATGAGAAAATGTCATCATTATGTATAATAGGTGCTCAAAAATATTTGTTGAATTGATTTGCATTTCATATATAGTATTGGCATAATACTATATATATACAGCTTATATGCTGCTTTTTTCCCATTTGTCATCATGAACACATGTATAAACATTCTTTGAAAACATGACTTTTAATTGATTGCATAGTATTTCATTATATGCTAGTAAACAAATTAGGACTAACTATAATAAAATACATTGTATTGATCCTAGGAAAAAAATATACATATTTCCCCAGATTTCTTTCATTATACAAAACCATATTGATAAATATTATCAAAGGAATTTTCTCTCAAGATTTATACATCTGTGTCTATCAAAAAAAAAAGAAAGAAAGAAAGACTACTGGGAACTAAGTCTAATTCTCCAAGGCCACCAGAGAAGACTCTACTGGTCTAGTATGAAATGATTATATTAATTATTATACAAAGCCCTTTTATAATGAGTACAGCATTTGAAACTTACAATAACCTTGTTATGTTGGTATGGCAGGCATTAAGCCCATTTTAGAAATGAAAATACTGAGATCAGAGAGGTATTTACTCAAAGTCACGTGGCTAATTAATGTGGAAGCAAGCTCAATTCCTCTGACAGTAAATTCAGTCAATCCTCTTTCTAGTACATCTTGTTCTGCAATAAATAAAGAACACCAATAATGGTTTTACAAAGGAAACATAGGGTGTTTCTTAACCACATATGACCAGTACCTGTATATTAATTCAAAGAACTATTTTGGTTTTGCTACAGTTGTGGTTTTATGCTAGGTTTTTCTGTGTGACCCTCAGACATACTGAAATTCCAGGAGAAATATTTCTAATGCCTTAACTACTGGATTTTGAGAAGTGCTCTAGCTTCTTGTTTTGCCACAGAATTGGTAGAAAGGCTTAACAGATTGCTCAATCCTATTCTAAATCCCAGTGCAAGCTATCACTGAATTGATAGTGGGACAAAGGGAAGTGCTGTTTGAAAACTACACTGTGCCATGGTTATGCAGCTTCAGTGGACTTGAGAATCACCTTAGAAAGTTTTCAAATGTAGATTCTTATGTACTATCTCTGACTGATCATATCATATTCTGCTGGGTTTAGGTTTTAAATCTGGTTTTGAATACAATCTCCAGGTGAATTTAATGCAGATACTCAGAAAAAATAATCTACACACCTGTAGATTTTTTTAACGGGATATTTGGCAAAAAAAAGTGAAAAATCTTCAGAGTCTAAGTTCCTTCACAAAAATTAACTTTCATATAATCGTGTCCTTTTAAGCATGAACACCTCCACCTAATTTTTGTCAATCATTCACCCCAAGGACATTAGCTATTAAACAGAAGAACTTAGAAACAGGACATTAGCTGCAGACAAGCTGTTTCACCTTGATACCTTCAAAAAAACAGAGAATAATCCCCTTGGACCAAAGCACACACTGTTTACAGCAGTGAAATTGGATAGTAGAAATGAAAAAAGCTTTGAAGACCAATTCCTGAAATAAAAGATAATTTATTAGATGAGTTCTGAAACTGCTTCATATCAGAACCTGGGGAATCTTGTGAAATTTCTGATGCTCAGGTACCTGTAATTTCTTAAAATTCCTTAGGTTATGTTGAAGTGCAGCCAAGTTCAAGAATAGTGGATTAGACCTATCCTTGCATTTTTACAGTCTTGAATGGTTCAGTCTCATTAGAAATGGCAAAGCATTGAAAACCACTGCAATAAAATCAATTCACTGGACTCTCTGGGACCAAGTCCATTCTCATCAAAAAGCATCAATGTTTTATGATGGTCATAAGTACAGCTGCCAAACAGTACGTTTTTAAAATTGTCCTTTAACATAGGTTTAGGTACTGACGGGGCTTGCATTGAGGAAATTGGCACCCAAGTCAGGGGAATCTCAGGAAAGCAGCTGCCATACTGTACATTGCCACAGGGGAAAAGATCAGCCCTCCATTTCTGGGAATGCTTAGTCACAAACCGCATGTCATCAACCTCCCCAACCGAAAAACAACATTTTTCCCTTCAGGTGAAACTGAGTCACTTTTCTAGAATGATGACAGCAGTCGAAGATGGTGGAAGGAAGTGCTATGTTACGAAGGGATAAGGATAGCTTATCTCAATTTATTCAACCTACATGCCTCTGGGTACAATTAGTTCAGAAAACCATTAAATTATGCAGACACCAATCTAGATAAAGTTCTTTACTTCATAAAAGATTCACTTAGGTTTAAGGGAGGCAATGGTTTGTGTCTGATAGAGATCAACACATAATACCCAACCCTGACTTGAAATCAAGAAGTGTCATGTGACTAAGGGAGCATGCTGAACCAAACCACTCTCAGCCCTTTGAAGTTTCAAAGACATTTGGACCTTCCACATTGCTCAAGGTCTGCCTTATTTACCTGCACTAGAGCATCAGTCTTACAATTCACTCCCCTCTCTGTTCTGGCAACTTGGAATCATCTCCAACAGCATTTTGTCACTACTGCCACCATTAATTCTCACTTCATTATCACAAAATGGCAGCTTTCTTTTCCATGCTCTCTTCCTATTTAACTTTATACCAGGAGTCTGAAGAGCTGTATTTGAGCATAGCCTTAATCCAGCTGTATAACTCTTACATGTTGTTTACATACTGTGTCTGAGTCTTATTTTCCTCATCTGCAAAATGGAGCTAGTAATTCTGATCTGTTAAAGTGTTGGGAGTTTTCAATGTCATGATAAAGTAAAGAAACTTTCTAAACTATAAAATTGTTACAAATGAGATTATTATTATCACTGTCCAGAAACCCGGGATACCCAAAGAATTTCTCTCTTCTTTTAGAATATCATCTTTACATCCAGTCTCCTACAGAGATCTCAGTGTGTCAGGATCTGAAACAGAGTATGTCCTTGTGTTTGGAGCTCTGTGCCCTCTTGTGTGTAAGTTAAGTTAGTGTGACGTAGTACAAGAGCAATGGATTCAGTCAGAAGACCTGTGAGTTAGTCTTGTCCTTGCTGTAAGTAATGTAGGTTCCCTGAGAAAATTCCTCTTTTCTCATCTGTGAAGATGGGTATCAAAAGATCTATCCGAAAGGCTTCTTTTAGAGTTTACATGGGAAAATGTATGTACAATTGCACATAAATAATATTTTTAAACTATGCAAACATCAGATTACGATGCAGAGTAATGGTTCTTAAACATTGTGATGCTGGTTAAAGATTCTCAGACAAATCTCTGGGATAATCATGTCAACTATTTGGAAATGGTGATTTCAATATTGAAGTTTTAGGATTCAGATATGGGGTGACACAGAGTCAGAGTTAATGGCCTTTGAATCATTCCAAGACCATTTTCACGCAGGTAAACACACGCGCCTTTTACTGCACCACAGGTCTGGGCTCCTACTTCCTCCCTGGCTTTCAAGGCACTTCATTCTCTAGACTTCCTGTTAATTTCTTCCCTATCACTATTTTAATTTTGTTCCCTAAAAGTAATCACTAACATCATATTTTATCTTTTAACCCCTTTTTCTTTCTTCTCCTTCCACACGTTTTTGTTGGGGAAGCTTATCCAGCTGTACAGTTTTGACAAACATGCGTTTATTAGAAATATAATATCAGCCAGCCCTGTGCTTTACACAGATAACTTCTAAATCTGTATCTTTAATACTTGAATTTCTCTTCATTTCAACTCCCACAATTTCAAATTCTTGGTAGACATCTCCTAGAATTCCCAATGGTGCTAAAATAATAATAATAAAAATATAACACAACCTCATCTAAACCCCAATCTTCTTCTCCTATCTGAACTTTTTCACCTTCTGTTCTTCTGTTACTGCTCCTACGATTTTCCAGGTTGTCAATGCATCTTTAAGTAGTTGCCACATTTTGACAATATGGCCTCCATGATATTTCTCAGACACATTTTCTCCTCTGCATTTCTCCCTGGGGAAAAAAAATAACTTAATTCATATCTTCACTATCTTTTCCCCAGATTACTGCATAAGCATGCTGTCAGATTACCTGGTTCCACAATCTTTTGATCCTATTCATCCTACTCAGATGCTTGTCAGAGCACTGTTTTTAAAGTTCATCTCTGATAAATGCTTCCTCCATTTCATATTACATTCTCATCTTGCCCATCTCCAAGGTCCTATTCACTATCTTCTCCTCGCCTTGAATTCTTCACCCTACTCTCTCCCTATAAGACTTACAACTAAATCTTGTCCTTCTGTTTTGAACAAAACTCAGCTTAAGTGTTGCCTTCGACAGGATGCCTTCCGGATTCCTCTTACCTGAAACTCACCCTACTCTCTTTAAGCTCTCAAAGATTAACCCATTTTAGATTTTTGTGACTACATTTAGGGCTCTCCTGAAGGAGTATCATGCCTGATGCATCTCTGATTCCCTTACATATTTTAATTGACCACAAAATGTTAACTGAATGACTTTTAATTCAATGGAAACAGCAGTGCTGGATCATCTCATCCGTAGAATGAACACCATCTCTCTCTGAGTGACGTTTCATGTAAAAAGATTCCCAGCACATGAAGACACTTTCAATATATTTGTTTTCTCCCTATTGCTCTTTATCTACTTCTACTGTCTACCCAGAAGCCATGTCCCATGAACCACTCTTGTGTCATGGACTCTATAATACAAAATGATGATATTTATCATCGAGTCTAGTATCTGCATAACACAGTCATTCAAGTCAGAAAAATGTAACCCCTTACTCAACAAAAATAATATAGATAATATTTTTTGGTGGTTAGGGGTGATTTTTATTTTATTCATTAAGGTTTTCAAGAAAGACTTTTTAATTTATGATATAAGTTTTCATTTTTCTTTTACATTTCTTATTGCATTCATCATAGTAAAATTATTTCCTCCCTTTGTTAGTTCCTTTTAAAACATTATTCAACCATTTTTGGAACAGCTTTAGGTTTACAGAAGAACTAAGTGGAAAATATAGAAAGTCCTCATGTACCCCATTCAGTCCCCATCCCTGGGTTTCCTCTGTTCTGAACATCTTGCCTTAGTGTGGTTCATTTGTTACAACAAATGAGTCAGTACTACATTATTAACTGAATAGTTACATTAGAGTTTACATTAGAGTTTACTCTCTGTGTTGTACATTCCATAGGATTTTACAGTGGAAAGTGACATGTTATCTCCCTGTGAATGACTCAGGAGAAATGTCATATGCATTTTTTTATTATCCCAGACTGTAGCAACTATATGGCATCTAGTAATACATTAATAAATGCCCATTTATTCAGCTGATCAACTGAATGGTTAATCACGCTATAATAAATTAAGTATGTTTAGACCTCACTCTGTGCCTAGAACTTGGTTAATTAATGAGGGGAAAAGGGGAATAAATCTGGACTCTCTCCTTATGGATGTCACTAGACAGTATGAGTCACAATGACTTAGAATTGTTATATAATAACTCCTCTAAATTCAGAGCACTAGTGTGAAAACTGACCACACAGCAGAATCCTGTGTTTGAAAGTTATTTCTCTATAGTGAAAAATAGGTTTCCCTGTACATATTCAAGGTATTCAAATAGTGCAAATTCTAAGTGAAATATTTATCTACTATGCAAGTAAAAATAATTAGAAAGCATAGTTTGTGGGAGCAGTGGATGTGGGATTTTCTTTTTCCCTTTACTCATGTAATCACACAATTTAATTATTTCCTCCCCAATCACTCCCTTTCACCACTAACACTTACCTGAATTCCATGGTGAGCAATGAAATGGATACTTAGAATATGAGTTACGGGTAAAAAGTGTTTGTAGGAACAAAGTCAGGACAAATGTCTGTTACTGAGATTTCTGTTCAAGGGCAACTAGTACCTTGTCACAGGAATCTGAAAAAGAGAGGCAGAAAGAACGTAGTTATTTAAGAATTAAAAGGATATTGGGTGGGGTTCATTGTTTATAAAGATACTCCTTCTTTTATGATGTAGTTTACTTGGCAAAATGTTTACCAGGTTCTTCATATGTGCTGGGCCCTATGCTAACTATATCAATATAGGAAGTTAATAAGATGACTCGACCCCTCTGTTCACATATGCCTCCAGGAAAAGGGAGAAAATAGATGAATATAGATGAATAAAGCATGGTCTCCATGCCTTTAAGGAGCACACAGTCAATAGAGAAAGACAAGATAGGAACTACAGCACAGTGTCTAGAATAATGTAGGTGTTCTTTCAATAATTGTTCATTGGGTACCCATCACTTGCCAGACAGTCTTTTAAGTGCTAGGGAGAGAACACTGAACCAAACAGGAAGAAGTCCCTGCCTCTAAGTTCCTTCTGTTCTAATATGTTATTTCACTTTCCTTCTCAGCCTACAGCTACTCCTGACTTTGTCATTCTGTGTCTTTTGTATATATTTTCATTTCTGGAAATGATAAGGCACTTAATATTTTATGGTCTAATAGGGGAATACTTTACTGGTACAGAGAGAGAGAAGCTAAGCACCTAATGAGAAATGCAGATATAATGTTCCTCAGGTCCTGTGGAATTAGAGAGAGTGTTTATATCTGTTTGGGGAAAGTCAAGGAAGGTGAGCCATAAATTATAGTCCCATTTCGTTTTCTTTCTTTTTTTTTTGGACATTCAAAAGAAATGCAATGCAAGCAGAAAAGAACAGGTGAGTCACAGTCTCCAGTGAGATGTATGTGTACTGGGTCCTCAAGCACTTTATTGTGGCTGGATGGGTTGGACATGTGGCTGGGAATACTATGAAATAAGGTTGGAGAGTCAGATGAGAGTCTAGGGACTCTAAGAGCATGGCTATATAGCTTGGATTTTGTCTTAAATGTAGAAGGAAGCTAATGAATATTTTAAAACAGAAGGATGATGTTATCTGAGTGGCATTTTCAGGAAGATGAATGTGGTAATATCACTGAGGACTGGAGAAAGAAATTGGGGACACAGACATCTTAATGTTAATCTAAAACAGTGAATAAATGTTCATGTGAACCTGTTCTACTTTAAGAACAGAAGCTAAAGTTTGTCTCCATGGACTGTGCACTAAAGATTGTGATCTTGGAGAAGGGCACCAAGATACTAAAGAAGAATACTCTGGAAAGGTATGCTGGTCTCTCAATGTCTACCTTGAGATTTATAAAGCTCCGGAGAAGATCCTACTTTCTCTAGGAAAAAGACTAATGGAGTCATTTAGGAATATGACTTCAATGTCCCACCATCTGATGAGTCATGGTGTCAGTGGGTCCATGCTCAGAGCAGTGTGTTAATAAGATGACTCAACCCTTCTGTTCACATATGCTTCCAGGAAAAAGGAGAAAATTCTGGTCTCCCAAGTACCCAACTCCTTTTCAACTCAGCAATTGTCCCTGTACCTCGTTTCATACCACTCTGAGCTGAAAAACATAAGAGGAAAGCAGGAGGAATGAGCAGAAGTTACCACAGCTTTGCTCATGATGGTTATTCTCAGTGAAATGGAGGCAATACAGACAAGGTAGCGACAGGCACATAACCGTCTTCTGAAGATGCCCAACAGGAACGTGTACATACCCAAGACTGGGGTAAGTTGGGAAATAAGAAAAATAAAAACAAAAGGTAAAACATGAAAAATCACATTAAAAAAATATATATATATCTATATATACACACAATGGCTGTTGGGTGGTTCCCATCTATCCACATGTAAAACTATACGAAACCATCAAGCTGGCAGGCAGAGCGAAGAACCACTCGGAAGCAGCACCTCTGATGGCCTCTAAGGTAGCACATCCCGGAGCTCGCGTGGAAAGACACGAGCTGTACTGTTGCCGATGTCGTAAACTGCTTCACTCCTACTTCCCTTTCTCTCCCTCTTGATCACTGGACTGCTTTGGGATGCCAATCTCCCTGTGAGTTTTACATAAGTGAAACTCCCATGACAATTTTAGACAATGACATAACATAATGACCTACGGAAAGCTCTGAAATATTTAGGAAATGAAATTAACTTTCAACAGCTGCGTCATTCGCTCTGCCTCAGATGCCCCTATTGACTTACTGATGCACGTGTTTCCCTCTCGCTGGCACATGTTTTCACTCTGTGGCAGACTCCTAGTCATTCTTTAAGACCCAACTCAGATTTAACTCCTATGTGAACCTTTCACTTTCCTTCTCAGCCTAAAGGTACTCCTGACTTAGTCATTCTGTGTCTTTTGTATATATTTTCATTTATGGAAATGATAAGGCACTTAATATTTTATCTAATTAATATCTTTCCTTCTAACTAGACCTGAGGGTCAGGACTATCTGATTCATCTTTGTTTTCCCAATAGCAAATAACACAGTCCACGATACATTAGAGGCAGATACACACACCGGTAAAATAAACAAATGAGTAAATGAATTGGTTGACCTTTTTCCTTCCCTTCCTGACATTCTAGGTTTAACTAGTACTTTCTCAAGCACTTTGAGGATCTGCCACTCCCACCCACTGTCTCCATAGCTGGCCCTGTGGAAGTTTGCCTGGCCTTTGCCTTGAAGGTCATCCCTTTCTTTGGCTGGGGAGGGATCAGGCTTGGGTGTTGGAAATGAGTTCCATCATTGAGTCACGGTGCCTCTGGGCACTGCGGTTCCATTCCGTGTGAAAGGTCTCTCTGCAGCATTCTTGCAAGGTGAGTTTTCTAATTAGCTTTCCCTTATAAGGTGCCAGGGGGGATGATTGGTCAACACTGGGGCCCACAGAGAGGGAAACAGTGGCCAAGAAACTTCGCCTAAGGATATTGGGTGGGCTGAAGCCTTAGAGTCAACATCTGGTGAGGATGTAATGATTCAGTGCTCTGTTCCCCACCCCAGCTTTCCTCACCCAGCAGCTCTGTTCATTCTGCCTGGACTTCAAGAACATGCAATAGATGTGACTCTATGACCCAGCTACTGGTTACATTTTGCATGCTTGCAAGAATGAACAGGCATAAGTGGCTTTGTCTTTAAATGACTAGAAGAGGACAGGGTGCTTCACTGAGTACCCTTGGAATCTAGGATTTGTTTGAGACTGCTCTCCAGGAAGAAAGGTGCTACAAGGCCTCAGAATTTACAGAACGATCAAGAGACTGAGTAATAACTGAATAGCAATAGCACTCACATGTGTTGTGCCTTTTTACTATTTAAAAGACTTGTATATATGCATACAGTCTTATGAAATGTGTAATTAAAAAACATCTCTTTAGGATAAAATTAACAAATTGTTCTGTGTTAAAAATTGGGAAATACAGTAAGAAAAACAAAAATTAATTTTACTTATAATCCCACCATTTGGAAATAACTACTGTTGATTTTAGGTATTTCTACTTTTTATATTTTTAACATAGTTATTATAACATGAGAGAGAGAGAATTATGATCTTAATTTTATGGGTAAGAAAAGAAGACTGTAAGATGCCTGGACGGGTAGTTTAGGAAATAAAAACCTCAGTAGTCTGATCATATATTGTGTGGTGCTGGCTACATCTTAAAATTTCTCCTGATCCATAATTTTCTCCCCAAAGATGATAAGAGATTTTAGAGCCAATGTCAACACTAGTTCAGAGTCCTGAGATGAAAAGTGATCCTTAATTTCCAACCATTGGTGTGATGAAAAGTCCATGTACATCTAATGGGGAATGACACCTGCTAAATTAACTTACACCTTCAGACATGCTGCCAGAGTTGCTATGAATTAATTATTTACCTGTTCCATATCCTTTTTCACTCAGCCCCAGATTTCAAGGAAAGGGAATGCAGTAGCTACCGTTTTGACCCAGCAGATAGTGAGTGGACAAGGGCATCGGCCAGCTGTGCTCCAGTAGTTAGCTATAGTGTAAAAGGTAGTTTCCTGCATTCAAATGATTTCACATCTTCTGGTTTGAACATAGGTATTCTGTGAGTCTCACCCCCCTTTCCTCTGATGCCCACACATCATGACAAGGGAAGGCCACCTGCAATAGGCAAAGATTGAAGGAGGTGGGGAAACGCGCACTCTTGGGCAGAAGGATGCGCAGGCTGCAGTGCATACAGCTCCCGATGGGAAAGCTGCTGAGGCAGGGAAAGGAAAGGATTCTGGTTTCTTTTTTGCATTGCTGATTTTTTTTTCTACCATGTCTTTATTTTGGCTAGAAATTGCCTTCTCTTTAGGAGAAAACTTTGATTCTGAGAGGCCAGAGGGACCGGTGTAGAATGTAGAAGAAACGGGCTAGAGCTGTCAGCCTTGGCTTAGTCCTGGCCTCTGGGCTCTGGGTTCAGGGCTAGAGAGGGCCCTTCTACCTACTAATCAGTGTGTAGCCACGTTCACGGTGAAAAACAAGAGGCTCTCAGGGGAGAAATTCCATTCAGAAACAAAGACTAGGCATTATTAGCTGGAGCATTCCTCCTATTGTCTCATACCAAGGCTTGTCAGCAAAGGGCAGAGAACATCGTGTACAATTTAGTAAAATTCCCAAATGTTGTTATTTACTAAACTCTGTTGAGTAACGGTGATGACGATGGTGGGCGTGATCATAATTACTGCTATCGAGTCTGTTCTGTACGCCACTTGAAATGCATTTTTCTCTCTACAACCCTGTATGACAGGTATTCTTTTATGCCATTGCACAGATGAAGAAGATAATCTTCACAGAGAAGGTAAACAACTCTTCCAGGATCACCCAGCTAGTTGGTAACTGGGTCAGAAAATAGGGTTTTCACAGCCTGTGACGTTCTTTCACTACTGGCTATCCCAGTATCATGTGAGGGCCTTGGGTTTAGTCCATTATCACTGCAGGGGATGCAGGATGTGAAGGCTCGGTTCTCTGGGGGCTCCTGAACCTGTAGCATCAGGGATCTTGATGTAAAAGGCTCTCAGGAGCAGATCCAACTGCAATGGGTGGCAGAGCCTGAAGGCCTGGTGCAGCAAAAGCTGAAGCCTGAAGGGAAGGATCAGCCCTCACCAACTGCAAATTATTTCCTAGGTATCCTCTGAGGAAAGAAAGACAGGGGGTGGGGTCTCGCAATTATCTGCGGAAGGGCCGCAGTGGGGTCTGGGTTAGACGCAGGAGGCCTATAGCTATTTCCTTTATCAGGGCACCCAGATCCCAGCTCACTTAGCTGTCTTCAGCTCCAGAGAAGTACTTTGTTTCCTTTAGAAAGAGATTACCTTTAGACAAAAGTAGCACCAATATCCTGCCACCCTGATTTAAAGCAGGATGAAGATAAAATGATTCTCTGTCCCTCATGACCTGTGAAGCCAGTGCCTTCCAGGGAAATGGCCCTCTCCCAGGGGCAGCCCTGCTCTCGGCTTCTGAAGTGGCCTCTAAACCTCCGTGCTTTCAGAGCTCCAGTAAGAGCAGTGCTCCCAGCTGAAGGCTGGGCTAGTGAGGCCGCTCACACTGAAAGGGTGGCTGGTTTCCCAGGTGAACCACAGTGACAGTTAATTACATCAGCCCAATTAGCAGCAGCACCCGCCTGGTGCAAGCCAGGCTCACCGTTTGCAGTCTTACTGCAACTGGAAAAGGGCCCCTGGGGCCGTGGTGGGGAAGCTGGTGAGCTGAGAGACTAAATGGTTAGCAGTGACCTCTTCTCAGAACCCTCTTGTCTTGGAGATAAGTGGGGGAACTGGAAAAAGACCAATCTCTTACCCCATAGTTGGCTAAGCAGCCTGCCCATCATAATGGTTTGCAGGTTATCCCATTGGGTAGGAACAGTCTTCCCTCAGCACCTAGTGGATGATCAGCGGTGGAGCTTTATCAGAGTTTGCCTTCACTAATGAGGTGTGCGTGCCCTGCCTCTCCCAGAACGCTGACTCGGGGCCCTCTTTGTGGAAGGTGAGGGGCAGGCCAGGGGATGGCACTGCTGTTTTCCCCGGCTGCACACTCCTGCTTTCCATCTTTACAGTTAATCAGAACTCTGGTTTCAAATCCAAAATCTAATCAAGTCGCTTACCTTGAGCAAGTTTCTTAAACTCTCTGAGCTTTCTTTTTCTTATTTGTTAAAAATGTGATTATACAAACTACAGGGATGGAAAACAAGCCAGCGGTTGGCAGGGAGCTGGGGTGAGGAGGGCATGACTACAAGGGCAGCAGGAGGTTGAGGGGCATTAAGTGTCCTGTTTGTGGTGGGGGCCACATGACTTTATGTATTTATCAAAGCTCATAGAACTGTATACGAAAAGGCTATGCACATTTAAAAAATAAATACATTTTGAAAATGTAATGAAAGTAACTTTTCAAAAGTCAGTTACAAGGATGAAGATGATAAAAAGTTTGAAGGTATCTAGCACAATGTCCTATCCTACATATGTCCTAAACATGTATCAGGATTTTCCCCTCTTTCTTTCTGACCCTGTTTTCCTCATCCAGAAAGTAAGAGTTAAAATATTACTTCTTGTAAGCATAACCAATCTTACATCCTTTATAGTCCTGACACAGTGATAATATGAGATTATGACTGTAAAGACTTTGCCAGCAGTCAAGATGGAGCAATCCATTCATTCATTCAGTCAGTCATTCACATTTTCCTGCTGTTAGGTCCTGCAGCGTAAACATAACAGAGCCTGTCCCTCTGCTAATGTAGCTCATAGTCCAGGAGGAAGACAGAGATGGAAACATCAGTGGAGTGAAAGCTGCAGGTGTGAATTCCAGTGGCTGTAGAGGACATCTAAGACAGCTCCTTTTCTAAATCTTTTCTGAAGTGAGACGTGGAAAACAAATGGGAGATGGGCTCAAAACAGCAGGGAAAGAGGAAGGGAAGTTCAGGCTGTGGAAACAATATGTGGAAAGATCTAGAAGTGGGGGAGACAAAAGCTTACTCAGGAACTGAGCATCTTTTAGTCTGGTTGGTGTCAGGGATAGTTCACTTTGAAGATTCAAGCTTGACAGTTCGAGCAACTGACTGTTAGGGAGCCTTCTCATCTCATGAGTATAAAATCCAATGATGCTCCTTGATTCCCTCTTTGCACCCACTTCTAGGCAACTGGGGTCTTGCTCCTTTTCTTCCTCTCTGGTATATGGACCAGAACCTAGCAGGAAGTCTCTTTTTTCTTGAGAACTGTTACGTTTTAGTTTCCAGGCATTTGCTTTTGCATAATCCCCCAGTTTCCCACCTGAGGTTTCACCACTAGATAGGAGGTGGCAGGAGCTGTGGGAGGGATTCAACTCTGTCAAGGCTGTGAGATGATGTCAACCCAATTACCAGCAACAGCACTCTTGGCCCGGCGATGCCCCTCCGGTATCTGCACCTGTGTGGACCTGGGTGGAATGCTTTGATGTGACACTTGGCTGGCAGAAAATCTGCTCCTCCCTGCTCTTTCTTCCCACCCTGAAAAGGAAGCAACAGCAGCAGTGGGACCAAGTCCCAGTTACATAAGAGATTTGCAGCAATCACAAGGAAACTGTAACTTTGGGTATTCTGCTGAGTGAATACTGAAAGGCTAGGACTGATACTCCATTATTATGTGCCAGGATGGCTATGCCAATCATTAAATAATTCCAGATTACTTATAAATAGCCACTCCCCCCAGTCCAGCCCCTGGACCACACAACCCCTGCTGCCCTAGCCACCTCAATCCTTCTAGAACCCCTGGGACATCCTCAAAATCCGGCAACTGATGGGCTGAAGCCTGCCCTGAAGGGCCTGCCGTGGATCCTGCCCCAGTGCTTTACTTGTTTCCGTTGGTTAGAATATACTGGTTGTTAGAAATATCACCCCTCTGGGAGAAAGAGGAAACTGACCAACTGACTCCCCAGAGTAAATCATTTTTTTCTTTCTGAGCTTCTGTTAGTCAATGAAAATTAAAATTAAAATTTTTTTAGGTATGTGGAGTTTTGGACTCAGTGATTTCTCAGGTCTCTTCTACCTTTAGCATTCTATGATTCTCTAAACTGGGGAGAAACGCAGATTTCTGAGGTCTGGCTAGTTGTAGTACTTGTCCAGAGAAAGGAGTTCGTAGTCTGTATCTGATACGAGTAGGACTTTCTCAGAATCATAGATCTATAATCCATTTAGAGTTGGGAGCAGCATAGCGTTCCATGCAGCTCGAGGGAGACCACAGAGGCGGGGGAGGAGGGCCAAGTGAACTGGGCTCTGAGGTCCTGACTCCTGCTTCAACCCAAGCAGCCCTGATTTTCCTGTTTATACAGTGGTATTCCTCCTAAAATTTTGTTTAAGAAATATTTCTTTGTCTGGGGAACAAATCTTTAAAATCCTTAAATTCTCCCTTGGCAACTTGCTCTCATCAGGGCAATATTTATTAGTTGGATCTAAATCCAATCCATGGTTGCTTTCTTGAGGTGGACTTCAAGTTCCTAGAGCCACTTTGAAGAGCCCCAGGAGGATGGTAAACATGGAAACCCCCCCCCCTAGGAACTGCCGAGAGGGCATTTCAACAACAGCAATTACACCTGCAATGCTGGCTACTGCTGTTTTACCAAACAAAAGAGGGTCACCTGGAAATCAGTGCAGCACCAGGGACCTGGCTACTGCAGAGCAACTCACTTTCCTTCCTGGTTTGGATCTACCCAGCAGCCACGCAGGAGGAGTTCAGTAACCGGTCTGTTCCCTCTCACTTAGGGTGTGGCCGCTGTAGCACCTGACCTGTCTCCTTTAAACTGACTAATCCAGCCCCTTCCACCGCCTCTCCAAGTAGACCCTCTAAAATGGTGGCTGATTTGTGCTTCCCATTTCAGCGTGGCATGAGGCAGAATGCTGTGTGCATCTCAAACTACTTGACTTTTGTGAAAGGATGATACTTTTCCAAATGCAACAGCCTAGAACAGCCTAGAATCTTTCTTCTGTTAAAATCTCTGTTCCCATGTGATGAATTTGGGAATACTCCCTCTCCAGGGGCCATTAGGAGAGTGTAGGAAAGACTTCCAAGCAGTGTTTTAATCACAAATTGTCTGTCAAGGCTTTGTAATTATGTGGGCTTTGGCCCACCCTTGTGCTATTTTCCAAGGAGCTAGGGCATCTTACCCCAAGGCTGAGGTTCAGTCCAGCCCTATAATGAATTGTCTGTGTCAGCTTGGCTCAGTCATCTGCCTTTGCATTTCCTCATATATGGAATTCTCATGTCTTTTGTACATTTTTTTTTCTCCTTTGGGGCCTACACGATACGGCTCTTTCCCCTTAATGTTTTCTTGATTCTGAGCCCTGTTTGATAACAGATCTGGAATCTGCTTCTTACCTATCATTGACTGACAGACTTTGGCAATACCACTGCTTGTAGCATTCTTAAAGAGCACTGAATCCAGTGCCGTTATTTTACAGCTGTAGAAAATAGAAGCTAGAGGGAGAAAGGAATTTTCTCAAAGTCGCTCAAATCTATAGAGGCTGAACTAAATCTTTGACTCTCAGTCATTTGCTCTTTCCATCTTGTTTGTTGACTCCTTCATTGAATCAGGCATTTATGCACACAATAAACATTTGTGAATTTCTACTCTGTGCCATATACTATGTTAACTCTGAAAATATAGTAATGAATAAAATTCCTGCCCTAGCATCTATATTCTGAATGGAGGTTGTATAAATAAAGTAAAATGTAAACAGGTGGTAAGTGCAATGAAAAAATACAGAGAGGGAAAGTGGGAATGTCAGCTGCAGAAGTTCAAGTATAAAAAGAAATCTTGCAAGATCTCCCTAGGAACATGAGCTTTGATCTTGACCAGCTGGAAGTAAGAGATGAGCAGCATGGATACCTGAAGGAAGAATGGTTCAGGCATAAGTAACCATGTGCGCAAAGGCCCTGAGGCAGGGACATGCTAAGTGTGTTCTAGGAACAGTAAAGACGCCAGTGCCAGTGGAACTAAGTAAATGGGGAATATATAGGAGGTAAGAGCAAAAAGGTAATTGGCTCATATCTTCTGAGCTATTGCAATGACTGAATCAGTGAGATGGAAAACCAGTGAAAAATTTTGAGCAAAGGAATGACAATATCTGACTTGTTTTGAAAGGACTCTAGCTTTTGTGTTGAGAACACACTGAAAACAGACAAAGGTGAAAGTAAGGAGAGAAGTTAGGAGGCTGCTGCATTGATTCAGCAGAGAGATGATGGTTGCATGGACCAGGAGGGGAAGAGTGGGGCTGGCACAATGATAGCTGCTCAGGAGAGCAGGGAAGAAGGCTATGAGCTCAGTAATAAGGAGAATGAGAAGGCTCAGGGAAGTGAATGAAGACTGGAGCCAGGCTGTTGAGCAGGGAGATGGAACTCAGCCTAGGGCTGTAGGGTCAGAGAAGGTTTCCAAGACTAGTACTGACAGGAGACATGGGTGACCAACTGTCAGGTTGCCTGAGACTACTCTGGTTTTAACACTGCTCAGTCCCAGGGAAACCAGTTCAGGTGACCAACCCACTCTAAGAGTCCTGGTGAAAATTGAGAGGTGATGGGAGGTTGTGTGTTCCAGGGAACAGAATGAAACACCTGAAAGGGAGGAAGGCAGAGCACTGGGCAGGGAGCAAAGGGGAGGAGAGAGCAAGGAGCAGAGGAGGCAGAGGGCTCCATGTGCACGGTTCTGGAAGCCCTGAGATTACAAGTCATGGGATTTGTTTTGATGTCAGGTTAAAAGAGTTTCAGACAAGGAATGGTAACATTAATAACTTGGCAGTTTTATCTCTGGCCTCAGTTTCCTTACCTGTAAAAGAGCTGGAACTAAAACCCATAATTTGCAAGTTTCAGTTGAAAAGTGAAAAGCAAGAAATCAGTAAACAGTAGAAAGTAAGTTTGAATCAAAATATTCCAGCTGAGTTGCTACAAGGAAGTCCTCATGTCTTAATGAAACCAGTTGTTTTTCCTCATTTCTCTTTTTACATCAAGGACATCATAATTTCTCTAGGCTCAGAATCTCAAACTCATGATTTTTATCTTTTGTCCTTGTTGATTCTCTCAGTCACCAAGTCCTTATTCCTTTTTTTCTTCAAAATGGCTTTCCTAGGCTTTTACTCTAATGTCCCACTGCTGCCAGCCCGAGGAGGCTGTCCTCACATTGCACCTCCACAGTAATGCACTGAGGAATATGTGCCTGTGGTTGGCGGGGAGGGGCGGCGGTGGTGGTGGTGGTGGTGGGATTAGACCTCCCTGGGTGCAGTCAGTAAGGGGCTGTGTTGTCTGGAGGCAATTTAAAACCAGTCAATTTGAAGTCAGCCTGCTTTGTATTATTTCTATGTGCCAGCAATTAACCACCATGAAACATCTGCTCCCACTGGAGCAGACCACTGCCACTTACTCCCCTCTCCCAGCCCCCATTGCTGTAACATTTCCTTCTTTGTCTCTCTGCTTGCTTCCTGTCTTTCGCCCTCCAATCCCTCGCCTGCCAGCTTTGCTAAACAGCTGCCATGGGTTAACCACCCACCTGTGGCTTTCCTCAGAATCCTTGCTGAGGTTCATAGGATCAAGCCCCAGTACCACAGGCTAGTCTGGCTCTTGGTCAAGCCCTCAGCAACCTGAAGCCAGCCTGACAGCTGAAACTTATCCTATTACCCCGCATCCCATACCCCGTTTGCTGCGAGAGCCTGGGTTATAAGTGCCATGATTTCCTGCCACACTATCTGGGAGGAAAACTAGTTTTGGATCCTAGCGCTACCAGAGACTCCTGGGGTGACCTTAAGCAAGTTGTCTTCCCTCCAAGGGCTTTACTTTTCTTGTTAGTCAAATTAAGATAATAATTCCTGTAGAGCTGAAGTCACAGGACTGAGGTGAGGGCCAAATGAGATCATGGTTGTGAAAGCATCCACCCATGTGAGCCATGGTAATTGGCAGAAGTGGTAGGCGAACCCTTGTCAGAGTGGTGGCTGTCAAGGTACAGAGTGGATGTGTAGGCAGTGCATGACTCTATTTTTGATGTCTGTTTTACATTTTGCCCCTTTCATATTCGCCATTCTATATCCTACTTATCATTAAAGGAGCAACTGTAGGTCAATTTCGTCAAAAAATCTTCCTTTGCTATTTAAGTCTGCCCTGAACTCTGCTGTCTTCAAAAACCTCCAGAAGGTACATCCTTTTTGTTTGCATAGGGATCACGCATACGGTCATATATCCTGTAGTCTCCCCATCGGGACTACAAGTGCCACCTCTTATGTTTGCTGTGCATCCCTCTCAATATTGAACACACAATAGATGTTAAATTGAGTCTTGTCAAAATTCAGGAATGTATTAATTTATGCATAGAGGCATCTTCTTTTTTTTACCCCTTAAAGCATTATGCTGATAGTGCCCTCTGCTGCTAAGCTTTGATTCTGTTTTCTACACAGCATAGAAGACAGGGAGAGGATGTTTAGTAAAAGGAGTAAGTAAAAATTGTCATGCCTTTCAAAGTTCTGGAACAGAGAAGACTAGGAAAATCCACCTAAAAGTTCCAGTGCAGGGAAAGCCAGAAAGTCAGAAGGGCCAGATGAGGTGGCTGCAGGAAAGCTGGGCATCTCCTTCTAGATGGGTGGCTGATAATCTGTTTGAAAGTAAAATACAATCTCAATTTCGTATAACAAGTTTATCCTCTCCTGTGCCCCTGTTTAAACAATGTGTGTTATTTATGGCCAGAGATTGTTTTTAAATCTAATTGTATGAAAATTAACTTTGACAATTCTAAGATGCTTCATAAGAGAATGCATTTTTTTTTTAATGTCATGAGAGCTGGAAAAGGTTTGCTAGAGAAATCATAGTCCTATTCATCTTCCTGCTTTTTAGGTGTTCTTATAAATAAAAATAACAACTGCCTCTTAATGATCGCCTTCTGTCTGTTGAGCATTTTCCTTCTATTATCTCAGTTAAATCTCATGATGACCCTTTCATGGATGGAGACATTGAATGTGAGAGGATAGGAAATATGTCCGTAATCAGAAAGGTAGTAAAACGCAGCAACGCCAATAGAGTGCCCAGCCTGGGTGCCCCAAAGCCTGTACTGTTCTCAGCTGTTCTACTCTGACTTTCTGATGGGGCTCTGGATGTGGAGTCAGGCCACCTGGGTTTAAGTCCAGATTCTCTCAGTAACTTTTATAGTAAAGTTGGTAAATAAATTCCTTCTCTGGGCTTAGTTTTCCCAACTCTAAAGTAAGGCATGTAGGACCCACTGCTCTCCAAGGCCCCTTCCACCTGGGAGTCTGTTATTTGCAGTGTCCTTCATTTTGCTGAACTATAAATACAAAGCCTTATTGTCACCATGATCTCCCTTGAGGTTCCACCACAGGCTTGATCTTGCCAGTCAAGGAGCTTTGGGCAGTTCAACGTTGACTTAGATAAACAATGACCAAAAATGCTCTACACTGAGCTTTGAAGGACATTATCTTTCTATTTAAATTGCAAATAGTTCTGTATGTAAATGATGCGGGGGTTTTTTCCCACAGAGTTGAAAGCATTATATTCTATGCTGATTCTGAATGCAGGGTAGTTAAGTTTTCAGACTGTCAATGTGTCACATTGACATTGTGACAACTGGTCTTTAGCTGCGAGTGCCTCAGTGGGCAGTGTGTCCCTGGGTGATGGGCACACGGCGAGAGAACAGTGTCCCCAGGAGCAGTGTCTCCACATGGTGCCGAGCCTTTCAAGTGGCTCACTGGGGCTTCACAGCCAAGTTCACGGTACAGAGAGCAACATCTGATGTACCTTATTACCCTTAGAGACAAAATCATTCCTCAGAAGCCAAATGTCTGGAAGAAAAATCTGCCTGGTGCTCAGCCCCATGGCCTGGAATGCTGAGGAAACTCACAGCGCTCCACACAAGGAAACCAGAGCCCGGAGACCTGAGCTACAGTCACACCTGTGCCCCAGCTGTGGCAGCCACCATGCTGCTGGAGACAGTAGCTGCCTTCTGGATTCCACTCGGGTGCAAAGGAGGGTGAGACCTGGGGTCAGACAAGTTTGTCATAATTCCTTCTGCCTACTAGCTATTCATACAACTGGTCAGAACTGTAGAATGTCCTTAGAGAGTATGACCACTTATTCTTACTGAGAATTACTGAGAAAACTGACATCTCCTGTGACTTTGACTCGTCAAAGTATTCCTGTTCTCCAGGTTTCTTTCTCCCTCTATGTGAATAATGACCCATCCCACTGGGATGTTGTGAAATGCTTAGTGACTCCAATGCTAAACAATGAAGGAAAGCAGGGTTGTTTCCCAGGAATTTTGACTCTGTCTAGTCAGCGGAGGTCCAACGATACCTTCCTGCCTGTTCTTCACTTGGTGCTAAGTGGGTAAAGGTAGAATAAATTAGATAATAGAATGACAGAATAAATTAAGACTACTCAAAACCCAACTATGCTAAAAAAATGTTGTTACTACTTTATCCTGAATACTGAGGGGAGGGGGAAAAGAAACCTGAATAGTTTGTATTTCATTACCAATATTAACTTCAAAGAAGTATAATTCTAATTCGTATTATCTTGTGAAAAAAAGTATGTCCTTAAACTCTGAACTTCAAATACAATAAAAATGCTGGTGTCTGTTCAGTAAATGTTGCTAAACTCTGGAATATCATGAGAGACCAGAATATTCCTCTGGTGACCAAAAGCCTTGAAGTTGGCTTCTAAGCCTCAGGGGCTCTATAATTTATTCTAAATCTAAACATTATAATTGTCTAAGACCTTCAGGGGCATTTGTAAAGTTTAACAAACCACAGACAGGTACAGAGAACAAGCACAGTAGGTGTGGTTGGACACACTGCATGATTTCCTATGGAGGCCTGTGGTTTAAAATGAGGCAAGTGGGGCCCATTAACTCCTACTGGAGATGGTTTGCTTCCAGGGATTCCCAAAGCACTGAAACCCCTGCCCCCTATTAGATATCAGAAGAGATGTCCTTACTAAACATTACGTAGGTTTCTGGTTTTACTGAGAGCTTGACTGATTTTACTAAATGTCTTATGCTTTTCAGACAACACCCCTGAATGTCCTCAGATGCACTGACATCCCCTCATTATACCCCTTTCTGAGATGACAGTATAAGGAGTTGAGTGGGTGGACTGACCCCCAGAACATGGGGGATAAAAGGTTTCGTGGATCCCAGGCAAAGCGAAGTGCCCCTGGGAGAGCTCGCTGACTTCAGTATGAATGAGGGGCTCACTCCAGCCTCCTCTGACACCTGCTTGTTCTTCAGGGAGAAGCGTGGTCCTTCACAGCTTACCCCACCCACTTAAACATATCTCCTCACGAGGGAATAAATAAAACTTCCTTTTAAGCTGGCACTTATTTGGATTTTCACAGGATTCATTAAAATGATTTCCCAGGGCAATCCTTAGTAAGGATCCCCTTCCACCCCTTCCAGAACACCAACTTTATTACAAACTCTCCCAACATATCGGAAAGCCTAACAGTTTAGAACCGAAGAAACTGTTCAGTTCTAATTCAACACTTTTCCTGTTGAGGACCCTGGTGAAATGCGAGGTCGCATGGCTCCTTTCTGCCTATTGGTGGCAGAACAGGCGCTCAGAACACAGCTCCACCAGCCCTTCTCTGTCAAGTCTTCCCTGCCCCCAAGCACTCCCTTCCCTGAACTCATGTGGCTTTTTGTGTACCTGCTTCTACCATAACCCTTCCACCCCAGCACCTGCTTCATTTTATATTTTTCATTTGTTTATATCTATTTTTCTCACTTTACTTTCATCCTTAAGGAAAAGATGAAATACCTCTCTAAATCCACTACCAGCAGCCCCTTAAAAACTGAGGAATGACTTCATGAATGACCAGAGCTTTATTATACCACCTTCCCTGTGACTGTTCATTGTTTCTATTTACAAAATGAAGCCTGCACTGAGGTGTCTCTCCAGATAATTGTGTAGTTAGTTATGACTACCAAGTGCTTCAAGACCATAAAAAGGCTTTATAAATGCCAACATGATTATAACCCTTTGAAACAATGGGATCTATGATTTACAAGTGGAAAAAGATGAGACAGAGCAGGTAATACAATTTACCTGGTTCCCATTTCTATCCCCACCCACCATCAGATAGCAATTCAGAGGTAAAACCCGGGACAAGGGAGAGGCTTTCACGAGGGTAGAGATAGGATTTCCAAGACCTGTGCCACCACACTGCCAGCAAGAGGGGTGGACCTGAGTCTGACAAGTGGGACCAAGGGCAAAGTCATCAGGTAGTTGGACGGCACCCAATCACTGCTGAAGTGGATGCTCAGATGAAGAAGGTGGGTGGCCAGCCCTTCCAGTGTGACAGACTTAGGAGAGGGATTGTTCAGGGGGGAAGGCTGTCAAACTACTCCATCCCCCACATCCTGTGACTGGCCTGCCATGGGCGAGGTTTGTTTTGTCACCTTTTGTCCCCCCTCCCCCCAAGCACATCATATGAAGTGGCCAGAAAAGGTGAGATGTATATCGACAAAACCGAGCATTCAGATTTCCCTCCCTAGCACAGTGTGTCAGGTAAAGAGAGGGAAGGGACATCTCCTGTGGTCATGTTTCCTGGGGGACCTTACAAAGACTTCAGAAAGCAGGGGTGACTCCCTACGCCACCTGCCCACATGGTTGATGCCACCCGTTGTACAGCAAGCCAGGATCAGTGATCAGATTGTTCCAGACATGACATCATCTGATCTCAGGGGTCAATAGCAGGCACAGAGAACAGCATGATTTAGCAGGGGAGTGGGAAGGCGGAGGCTCTTACAGCCTAAGTCCACAGTTCCAGCCCGGCAGTGAGCTCAGAGTGGTTCATGTTACTTGTCTCAATGTGTCTGAAGACATTAGTCAAGTCCAAAACAAAACAGGCCCTTATGTCTCACGTTGGAAACACTGAATTACCTGAGAGTACAGGATTTGAGGGTGGGCTGTGGGACTAGGTGGGAATGTCGCTTCACAGCACCGGCTCCTTGGCAGGAGGTGGAGAAGGATCCTAACCCTGGACCCAATCTTATTTGTGGTTTGGAGTTTTTGCCAAATGGCTCCTGTTTCCCTGAAGAGTTTGGGTGTGGGAAAGCTCAAGTTTTTCCCACTTCTCAGCCACCCCGCTGTCAGTCACCCCAGAATGTTTCATTTTCGGCACAGGGATCTGGTGAGGCGGCCCCCCCATGACCGCCTGCTTTAACGTCAGGGAGGGAGTTGTTCCCTGTGGCTGTCTTCTGTGAAATAACTCAGCATTTGTACTTCAATTAAAATTCATAGGTACATATTTTTAAATGGTGCTGACTCATTCCATGGCTTTTCCTCAGCTGAACAAGAGCCAAAAAGTGCTATGTACACAGTAAAGATGAACACTGCGTTCAAACTGGTATTTTCTTGTTAAACGATTTACTTTTAGGACTTTGAAGAGAGCACCTCACACATCCCAGAAAATTGCCCTGTTCTCAAGAAGAGGACTTGTTTCTTCTGATGCTCAAGATGAAGTTTAAGATAGTTTCTGCCGCGTAACTGACTAGAGCTCTCTTG
Source organism: Manis pentadactyla (assembly GCF_030020395.1). Classification (NCBI taxonomy): domain Eukaryota; kingdom Metazoa; phylum Chordata; class Mammalia; order Pholidota; family Manidae; genus Manis; species Manis pentadactyla. The sequence continues at coordinate 119,291,352 of NC_080019.1, forward strand.
CCTTTTGTGAGCTGTGTGAAAGCAGAGCCATCAGAAATGGGGCTCATCTAATTGAAGGCAACCCATATTCCATCTCTTTCAGAGGAAAGAAGAGAAATATGCTTTCACACATCACTCAGCAGGAAAAAAGGAGAAAAAGTTTAGATTTTATAAATTCAAACCTTTTTCCTTCACATTAATGTATTATTTTTATATTTAATATGCCTGGAAGCATGCCTGAGGGAGAAAACAAACCTGCTGTTTTTTCTCCCCTCTTGTTCAAGAGACTGCTTCTACCTCGGACATGGACACATTTGGAGTGGGGGTGGCCACAGGCTCTCACTTCCCTTCACTTCTCTCCATTTCTTCATCTGCAGAGGGGGCACCGTACACCATGCTGGGCTTCCCGATGCGTTAGCAAGCTCCGTGTTAAAAGCATTCAATACAATCATACAGGTGAATACAAAAGCTTTACGAAACTGCAGGCTTTTAACACAAGGGAGTTATAAACACCAGAATGAGTGGTACTTCCCCTAAGTGACACAGATGAAGAGTCCTAGACTGGGAGTCATAAAAATTGGGCTTTTCAGCCTGGGCTGCCTCAAACACATATAGCATTCTTGAGTGAATTAGAAAAAGGCACCCCTTCTGGACAGACACAGCCTTGCAGTCCATGGAGTGATAAGCAATCTCCATCTGGGGCCAAATAGAAAAAGGCACCCTTTCCTCTAGTGGGTGCTGCCCTGTGCCAGGATTCCAGCACCCACACAGCCCCGGCCAGGCTTCCCTCAGAACTCCGTTCAGCAGTGCTGGCTCTGCCTGCTTGAATTCTGTAACCATGGAATCGTCTTTCCCACCTCTGAGGTTCGGTTTCCTCCCAGAGAGAAAAATGGAATTGGTCTGTGATTTCTGTGGCCTCCTTCAGCAAAAGCTGCACAAATTCGAATGGGTTTTTCCAGCCTTCCACACAAGGGACTATACAGCACACAGACTGCAATTTCTGAGCTCAATTTTTAAAAAGTCACCAGATGACACTCCCTAACTATTTTAATGAAATGATGTATGGTTTGATGTTGAGCAGATTAAAAAATGAATGCTTCAGTGGATACATGATGTCCCAGGCATAAAACAACATGGGTAACCTGTAAAACAGGAATAACTAGCCTGGGCTGTCAGCAAACGGCCCCAGATGTGGCTCTGCCACACGGCACCCCCTTTCCGAGGAGCTGACATGGGAGTTGGCGCAGGCGTCCCTGCCTCTTGGGAGACCCCAGCGCCCAGAAGCCCGAGCTGCAAGGAGCCAAACACTCTTTTCTTTGTTGACACCTTGTTGCCAGAAAACAGAAATTAGATCCTTGCCCAGATTCTCCTATCAGCAAATCTGAGTGCCAGCAAACGCTTCCCAGTGAGACAGCAAATGAAAAGCAACCCACTTTTCAAAGCTCAGGAAGTTTTCACCCAAAACTTGGGTTTAAAGCTTTAAAATCACATATACACATGAACCCAAGCACAATTCTCAAAATGTCAGAAGTAAATATGGTCTAATTGTGCACGTTGGTAAAATCAGTTTTGTTTTTGTTTTATTTGTTTTGTTTTGTGTATGGAGCAAAAGGCAGGAGGGCTTTTGGAAACAATTACAACCCATTATGTCATTTTCAGAAGAGGAAACCGACGCCCAGAAAGGGAAAGAGAGTAGCTCCAGGTCACACAGCAGGGCACATTTGATCAGGCCGGGATCATAACCCGAGTGCTCTTTCCACTCTCCCATGATGAAAAGGCAACCAAAGGTCGGGTGGAAACAGGTGGCACATAAATCTCTATGATTCAGTTTCTCAGTGTCAAAGACTGAATGTTCTCACCGCTAAACATGATCATAAATGGCAGAAAGGAAATGTGATTTTTCAGAAATGTTTTGATTTGCTGGTTTTCTTAAGGGCCTCTACCTCTACTGCTGCCCATTGCAGAGGCAGGTGATCCCCCCTCGTTGGTGGTGCAGGCTCCCCTAGGCTAGAACCACCCCAGTCCTACCTCAAACAATGTCTGTGCCGTGTCTTCCTTAGAACTGTGGCAAGGACCAGAGGCTCTCTGGATTTAACCCCTCTGTTTGCTAACCATCTGTTCCTTCAAAAGCAGTTCTCCCATCTTCCTGCAGCCCTGGAGCAACTGCCGGCAAAACTCACCATAGGCCAGTGTTGTCCCTGGGCTGTCCCCAAAGCACCAGCGGGACCAAAAAGCCATTTCCCAAGATAAACCAAAAGTTTGGGAGAAGGAAAATAAATGCCAGATAGTAAAATAAGCCTCTCTGTATTAAACAAATCCGACACAAGCATGAATTCATGTGCTGGACAGTCGCAAGAAGAGGGGTTGGCAAAATACAGGCAGACGAAGACTGGAGTTCATCAGAAGTCCATTTTTCTTACAAAATGCTCCTTCTCTCCAGTGAACCTCACTCTCACACAGTGTGATGATGGAGTCCTGATTCAGGTGGGATTACAGATTTTCTTCCAAAGTCACTGTGGTAAAGAATCATTCTTCAACCCCCATTTAAAGACAAAAGTCATAGGGCAGCCCTTCCTGGAGCACAGAGCCAGAAGGCCCTGACTCCAAATCCCATGCTAATTTTAGAGCTGGAGCAAATGAAGTACGCGTGTGTGTGTGTGTGTGTGTGTGGTTGTGGGGTGGAGGGGGTGACCAGGCTTTGAGAGATGAATTGAAATACCAGGAGAGACAGAGTGAGGCAAAGCAAGCATCCTTAGGGACAGAAGGACAGAAGGACAGAAGGGTGACTCAGGTTAACATGTTAATTTATACCATGGCTCTGTACAAAAATAAAAAGGTTCTCATAAGATTAACAATTTAAATAAATAACTGATAATAGAACACTCTCATTTTACAGCTCATCTTTGGGGTTGATATTCAGTTGGTGCTTCCCTTGCTGTTCTTGATCTAGGATTGCGATCACTTCATCGGCCTGTATTCGCTCCTGCAGAAAAGACAATTTACACATTTCTGTTACAAGCATAGCTATCAGCCCCAGTGGCAGATGCTTCCCAAACACTCCCAGGCATCCATCTGTACATGGACTGGTGCTAAATCCAGTTAAGAATTGAAACTCATCTTCATCCCTGCACTGATGCCTTCTCCTGACTTCCTGATGTCCTAAGCAATTATTTTCCAAGACTTTGCTCTTGCCAAGAGGTTGTGTATATTCACCTGTTTACTACCCTTTCTACTTTGTGGTCCCAGAGACATCTCCAACTGAGTTCTCTGATTCATTGCTTGAGTGGAATTCCCAATTTTCTCCCCCAAACACCTAATCTGCTTTGGATTTCACAATTTTCTCTCCCAAACACCCTTCTGGATGCTTCTGTCATGCCCCATCATGCTTACCCCACATCCCATCCATCAAGGCCCAGGTGCTCTACCTCCAAACGGCATCTCAAACTCAAGACCTTTATCCCAGTTGGCTTCTTCCTGTCACCCAGATGGTAATCCACAAGTCACCTGTCACACACTCCCTCTCTCAGTGAAGACCACCAATGCTCATCCACTTGCCCTAAAAGCCAGTCCACTGTTTCTTGGACCTGATAAGTCCCCTAGTCCTCTTTGTTCTGCCTCCTGTTTCTGCCCCTTTAAGTGCACATTACTGTTACCTTAGTTTAGGCCAGGGCTTCTCAACCTCAGCACTATAGACATTTTGGACCAGATCATTCTTTGTTGTCCCGTGCTTTGTAAGATGGTTAGCGGCATCCCTAACAGGTAGCCAGTTGCACTTCTCCCCAAGTTGTGACAACCAAAAAGGTCTCTAGACGTTGCCACATGTGCCCCAAAAGGTAAAATCAGTTTCGCTTGAGAACCATGACTTCAGGATCTTGTCAGCTTTTAACTCAATTGCTACAGAGCAGCTCCCAAATTAACCTCTCTGTTTCATACCCCTATCCCACATGCTGCTAATGGGGCCACTGCACTTACCTCATGCCCACATCACTGCCCTGCTCCCTGCCCACAGCCTTTGCCCAGGCTCCTACAGCTTGAGTTACAGGTCCAGTCTTCTTGGTGTGCTCATAAGGGGTTGCCTGACTTAGACCTTCCTCCATCAGCTTGGCGTGTCTTCTCCTCTCACCTCAACTTAGGCTCCAACTGCCTAATGATCTCCAGGACCCTGGATTCAGCCCTCGCAGAAGAATTCCCCAGTCCTTTTCTAGGCAAACGCCCTCCTGGATGCTTCTGTTATACCCCATCATGCTTACCCCACACCCCATCCATCAAGGCCCAGGTGCTCTACCTCTAAATGGCATCTCAAACTCAAGACCTTTATCCCAGTTGGCTTCTTCCTGTCACCCAGGTGGTAATCCACAAGTCACCTGTCTGAAGAGCTCTCACAATTTGCCACCCACTTCCCTGTGCTCTCGAATCTGTTACCTTGTTCCCTGTCCCACACATCATTTGTCACTCTCTGAACATCTCTCAATTACTTATTTTCTTACTTATTTCTTGTTTTTCTTTTTCCACAAGAAGGTAAGCTCCATGAAAACAGGGAATGTCTTTTTGGTCACTATTGTAACTTCTACTGCCCAGAAATACAACTGACATTTATCAAGGGCTCCCTCATATTTGTTGAATAAATACATAGTGGACGAAGGGCTCTCTCTGTCTAAAATGTGTCTCCCTAAAGAAATCATGCTCATCCTTCAAGGTTTCTGTCAAATGCCATCACCTTCATGCAGCTTTTCTGGTTTCTTGTTTATAACCTCTAAACACCAAGCATCTGCCTATAATAATTCCTATTCAACATTGCCTTATGTTTCAATGACTGAGGCCTCTGGCTTATCTCTTCATTTTGACTTCAAGTTCTTGAAAATAGGGGTTCTGTCTTACCTAGCTTGTGTCACCTATAGATAGTCCCTTAGCTCAATGCCCAGCAGAGTAAGTTATAAATATAACTATTTTATGAGTTGAAAACAAAGTCCCTTGTAACTCAAGAGCTTGTAATTGAAAATGATGTTAACACAAAGGCAAGAAAGCCTCAACATACTCAGTAACAGAAAACTGAATTGCTGTTATGATGACTAAGAAAATGCCTGCTACTTTATGAATATGGGGTAACAATTGGCTGCTAAGCAAACTGACTTAGACATACAGACCTGTCAGAGCTGACTGCCCCAGGACACCACTGCAATCATGTCTGTCCCGAAAGGGAGGCAGTTCAAGAGTTACAACTCTATGTACCAGGAGCTGCAGCTTCTGATATTGTCTAGCGCTAAGGGTTTATGATGCTAAGTACTCCTTGAGAACTGAGTGCTTTTAAAATATAATAATCATGGAAATCTGCCAGTTCTGATGACTTTTTCATGGGAAGGCTTTTCATGCTCAGGGATTTAATCTGAGAAGAGATGCTGAGTTTATATTAGAGCCACTTGGGGAGCCTTAAAGCTTCTGATACCTAGATCACACCCCATATCAACCAAACCAACATTTCTGAGGGTGGGAGCTGAGAACTGCAGTTTTTAAAGATCCCCAGGTGATTCCAACATGGAACAATCTGGGAATCAAGTCCTAGGATCAATATTCTAGTAGTTGCTGAAGAGGGTTTGGTCACTTTCTTCTGTGACCGCTAGATGCCGCTACTGCCTGGAGACTGGAGACCTTTCGTAGCACTTTTCTAGGTTAGGAAGGAACGGAATTTCCTTTGGGTTAGCTTATTTTGAAAGAAAATACCTTGGAAAAGAGGGCTGGGATATTGATTAGTGAAACAGATTAAATGTCTTTTATATTCTTTACACTCTGAATTGAACACCAAAGAGAGAAAATAGTGAGGTTTTCAACAATTTATTCTTATAGCTCATGAACCTAGGTGCCTTAGTGCAGAAGGAGTGTGGGTGAGCGCTGGAGTTCGGGAGGTGAAGAAGCACAAGGAAAGAAAGGGATGCCAGGTGAAGGAGGCTGCTCAGTGCTTCTTGAAGTCTCAGAACTCCGCGTGCTCTGTTCCTCGTAGGAAACATTCTTTTCACTTTCTATGCCTGGCTATCACCTCCTTTTTTAGGACCACGTTTATGTAAATCTTCCTTGATCCCTGCTACAAAATGCATGCTCTGTCTCATTGTCTATTTCCTTGGGGACCTCTCCAAGTCCTCGTGGTCAGGGACTATGTTTTGTTCACCCTTGGAACCCCAAACCCTGTCTAGCAGAATTTTTCAGGCACGTACTAGATCTTCTGTAAGCATTTGTTAAAAATATGAAAGAATGCTTAGGGAAGGTGTCCTAAAGAATGTGTGAGATTTGTTGGCAAAAGGTATTTAAGAAAGATAAATTAATTTCAAATAGTTTCTGATGAAATCTTACTCAATTTAGGGATATAAAGAGAAAAATTGGGTAGGAAGTCATTCTAAAGATTATAATTTCATAGTTTCATCAGTACTCGGAACTGGAGGAGACTTTGAAGGCATCCAGTTTAAATCTTGCTGTGAAGTTCCGGTTCCATGCCAGGAAGTTGCTGAGGCTCTGATTAGAGCCATCCAGTGACAGCGACCTTATTACTTCCCAAACAGACAATTCCGCCAAACAGTGGTGATAATGTGAGTCATTCCTTATTGGGGAACCCACATTTTCCTCCCAGGGGCTTCTATCCCCTGGTCTTAATTCCTTCCACTGCAGTTCACAGGCAGAGACTATGCTATCCCCAGGGGCATTCAGAAGGGTGAGAAGACTGTCTCTTATCCAGCTAAGTGACTTCCCCTACTTCTGATATAATAATAACACTATTCTAGTATTTAATCTTTAATTCAATAATCGTAAATAATAAACTTTTAGGTTCCTCACCCTGTTCTACATATATTTCATAAATTATTCAGTGCTCCCTTTAATGATTTGCCAAGAAAACAAATTAGTCTCCTTGGTGACCAGGAGAAAGTGGATCCTTTCTTCTAATACTTCAGTTTGTTAGTAAGCACAGGACTAATCAGACACTGCCAAATATCACTGAAATGTCTGTTTCCACATTCCCTTAGAACGCATCTGATTAAGAACTGCCTTCATAGCCCTTCTTCTTTCCCTTGAATTCACAAATATTAGTTGTGTAATTGTTAGATAATAGATCTGATCAGGAAAATGTGTTCTTGTTTAGAAAACAGAAACCAAAGAGAATGAATTCTATAGAAGTTTTTTCCTCATGCTCTCTAAGGTCCCTGGATTACAGATTAGCTTAAAGGACTTTTCAGACAGATCATTTCATGAAGCAGGGTTATGGAACCCAGTATGGGTGGGTCAGAAACTCACCAGTTCTCTATAAAGTGGGTCCAAGGTAAACCACAGCGCCACAGCACACCTCTGGCCCTTGGTGACAGCCTTCACCCCATGTGGGTTCTCTCCTCCAGATGAGAAACTAATCATACGCCCACACTTTGGTTTTATAGAGGCCTGAGAAAGAAAGTGAAAATTAAAGAGTCTCGATTCCTATATCATGAACATTGCTAAAACCTCCATGCCCTATCCTTCCATGGGATTGTTTATATCATGGTTTGCATCAAAGAATGGAGTCCAAGGGCTGAAGAAGACACAGATTGTTTCAATTAGCTCATCTGTAAAACAAAGATAAGGTCAAAATAATATCTAGCTCAGAAATAAATATTCAGGTAAAATGGTTGGCATAGTCTGCTGCACATAGTAATTGCTCCACATGCTATGTTGATGGCCAGCAGACTCCAGGAAGGGAATGGCTCGGTGTGTTAACTCATTTCTCTAGCTTTAGCATTAGCACACTGTCTGTGCATTTTAATATTTGTGGAATTCCAAAGCCAATTGAGGGAACATCTGGAGTGCCAACAAATGTTTATTATTGGTCCAGGCAGTGGTTCCCTGAGTGTACATACCCTTTCTAATTCCTCAATTATGCATTTATGGTTTGTGACCTTTCCATAACACAAAGATGTAAAAAAGTCAAGTCTAATCTCATATGATACTCTTAAATTTATGTTTACTTTAATTTGATGGTTTCATTTATATTCCCTACTGTTACCATCGCCCTTTCCAGTGGTTCCCAGCCAATGCAATACCTCCAGTGCTGAGAACTGCCCCTTGGGGTGACCAGGCTTCCATGGCTTCTAGGGCTCTGAAATACTGACACAACCCTCCAAGCTTGTGCATTGCTCAGGTGGAACTGTCCACTAATATTTGGGTAGAAGAGGGCAGAAGGGAAAAGAGGCACTCCTGGGGGCCCCAAGCCAGGGTATTAGGTCAAAGGAGTGGGCAGTCCAAACTGAGTGAGCTTAGGCAACAGAGTATCAGGGGCCTCGTGTTTGTGTTTAAAGAAGTGTCTGATGTAAGCAGAGTTCGTTTTTCTTTCTTGAGAAACACAGAAACTTTATTCATTCCACAGTAAGGCTTAGAAAAATAAAGTAAAAATAAGAGTGGTACCAACCATGCTACTATGATGGGCCTATTGCAATTATTTTCTGAATTGACTTAACACATGACCATCAGAAGAACTTTTGGTTTCCTCCACTATAGAATGGGATAGCTAAGTTTTTCCACTGCCAGCTTCAGGAGGGATATTTGGAAAATTTCCTAAAGTACTTGGAAGCTACCTAACATAGGTACTGCTAGACCATGTGACCCTTTTTTGCCAATGGGTTTCAGCCCTGGACAAGTTCACTATGGATTCAGTGAGACCAAAGAAATGACAGTGGACCATTCTTGGGGTGAAAGGGTTTATACCCAATTTTATTCCCACAGTGGCAGGTCAAGCACTAGAATTTCATCCACTCAGAGTGAGTCTGGATGCAGCAAGCTGGTCTCTGCCTTTGGGTCTTCCTGCCCCCACGGCCGTCTCTGTTCTCAGCACTGCCACCACTCCAGCTTCTCCTCTCCCGCAGCCTTGCAGCTTTGCAGCAGCACAGAGCACTGGGCAGAGCTCTTTATATAGAGTCAATAACAGCGTATTGCTCACACATGTGTAGTGAGCCAGTCAACCAGGGCCAGGTGAGAATCCTGGCCATAGAAACCTTTCCACAGACCCACATGTGGAAGGTCGAATGTAGTTGTAGGATCAACAAGTCTGAGACCCAGGGGTGTGTGTGCATGTGTGTGTCCTGTGTGTTAAAGGGAAGAGCACAGAAAAGCAAGTCAGTGTCTGGTTACTCCTGTATTCACAATAATTGAGGAGTGATTTGTCTTTGCTACAGAGTTGTTTCCTTAAGCAGCTTTACCAAGGTAACTTTCTGATGTGAATCTGGGGAGTTCACAACTTACTGATGCCTCAGTATCAATCTGACTTCATTTCTCTGAAGAAGGAATTTGTTGTACATTTCCACATAGAAAGAGCTAAATAAATGATACTTGAAGCATGTGAAGTAGGATAGGAAAGTCTTCCCATACACACTGCTTTAGGGCCTAGCTTCAGGTTTCCTAGGCTGCTTGTTTCCTGGTGCGGGTTAGGACTCACTTAACCACACGCGGTTGCCATTGCTTGTATGTAATTACCAAGTCGTGACAACATCTTACAATACTGAGGACAGGGTGCAGGGACACCTTAATGTTTTCTCTCTGATAGAATAGGAAGAACTAAAAGCATTTTTACACATGAAGAACTCTGGGAAAGTTTAGGAAAAGAAGCTATCAACTGCCTAGAGCAGCTGGAATTGATTATAGGTGTGTGGTTCACAAGCGTCTCCAGGACTGAGCTTATCAAATGGAGGGCATCACCTGTTATATGTCAGAGACAGTGAGGAATAAACTCAATTTATAACATTGCTTCTACAGGAAAATATATTCTGAAGTGTAGATAAAAGATTATAAATATACTTTTGGAACACAGCTCCGTATTTAATTTTTCATGAAGCAAATGGAACTCATTAAATTTCATTTTTTCAAACTTGCACAGAAAAAACAAAATCCCTAAATATGTATGTTTCACAAATACACTGCTGTTGAAAATAATCCATATATCTTCCAAGTATGATAAAAGGAAATTCCTTTTACTTTTCATCTAACTGATAATTGAGAGATGTCTTTGTGCTCTACTTTTCTTGAGTAAGTGCAAATATTCAGCCACTATTCACTTAGTCATACAATATCCAGACTTTTCCAAAGCAAAGACTTTTCTTCCTTGTGTCACACCAAGTTGGAACATTTCTCTGCCTCATTTGTCCCTCCAGAGTCAAAGATGGAAAAGCTATAAAGGAAAACTATCTATTTTTCTTTATTGGGACTGGTTACCTAGGAATTTTAATTATCCACAAAATGCCCCCCAAACTCCACCACATATACTAATATGAAGGAGGACTAATTAGAGAAAAAAAAAATCTTTGAACCTTCAGATTTCGAATGAGAAAATCTGACAAAGAGAAAATGAAAAGTTCCTACGGCCAGGATTCTCCCATGACCCTGGTCGGCTTGCTCACTGCGCACGTGTGGGCAATAGGTACTTACTCTATATAAAGAGCTCCACCCAGTGCTCTGGGCTACATGGCTGCAGGAGAGCAGAGGTTGAAGTGGTGCCATCGCCGAAAACAGAGACAAACGACTGCAGGGTAGAGAGGCCCGGGGGCAGAGACAGGCTTGTTGCATGAAGACTTGCTCTGAATGGATGGGATTTTAGTGATTGACCAGCCACAGTGAAAATAAAGTTGGGTATAAACCCTTTCACCCCAACAACGTTCCACCGTCATTTTTTCGGTCTCACTGAATCCATAATGAACTTGTCTGGGCCGGAAACCGATCGGCAAGACAAAATTGTTTACACCTGTTTTTCTTTTACTCTTTTGGGGAGTTTTGGTGATAGATTCAGTACTTTATAAATTAGTTACACTTTCCTCTTAGATGTATAAATCTATTAGAGGGGAGTATTATCTGCTTCCACATCTTTGCAAAAACATAATTCTGTTATTTACATTCAATAGTTAATGAATTACTGATTCATAGGTAGTATTCCAGGTATACCATACTTTCAAACATCAAGCATTTCCAAGTATGGCCACTAGGTGGAGTAGAAGCAAATAAATATTTTCACCCACTATTTCTTTACAACTGTGTGAGATGCAGCTTTGAACCTCATTTTCAGTGTTAGCAGAGCTCATAAATCAAATGCTTTCTGCACATAATGTTTTCAAAACTTGGTAATTTTGTACCAGGATTTTAAACTCCAAACAGGATCATCGATCTTGACTTAATTTCCAGATCATGAAGCATCAAAATATTCTACATTAACATTTAAGCTTCTTACAAAGACGTGTGGGACATCATGAACTTTTAAATACACATTGTTGTAATAGATTGTATAAAATATTTTATTTTAATTATATCAATGTTTCTGGGCAATTTAAATCAGAATCCTCATAAGATTCCCTTTAAATCTAGTTACATATTGTTTTTGATATCTGCTTATACCTCAGTTAATTCCATGAATGATATATGGACATCTCACTATTGAGAGGAGGGTGAAAAATATGAGGGGAAAACATAAAATTCAGAAAAAACTGTGGGAACTGATTATATAATGCAAAATCTTTAAAGTTTATCACATATATGCCTCAACTATTTAGATTTTGTATAGAAGAAAGGGATATCTCATGATCTATTTATAATTCAATTATCTCCTCAATTAAAGAACCTGTTTGTTCACCATGAAGTATGCTCTTTGGCTTAAAGACCAAAGGATGCTGGCCATATGGTCTGTAAGTGCTTGGTAGGTTGGTTTTACAAGAGCATTGGTTTGCTTAGGAAGATGGCAGTTAAATTTAACTTTTTATTTTTACCTATGAAGATGTGTTTAGAAGCTCAGCCAAAGTGTACAAACATACACACCATATATGTGTGTCTAAATGTATATATATTAATCTTCAGGTATAGGTTCATTTACAGTCACGATCATATGTGTGTGTATATATATATATATATATATATACATATGATTGCATATATATATATATAATTACATATATATATATACACACACACACATACACATATAGATAAGAACTCTGATAATTAAGGGTCTGGAGGCCAATGCTCCATCTAAGCACACAGAACATCAGGTTACTTGAAAGTCATTCTGTGGAATCATTTGACTTGTCCAAGCTTGGGTGACTTAGGAATAGGTGTTTTTATGTTTCCATCAGATTACTTGACCAAGAGTTAGAAGACCTAGGTTCTGACTCCAGGTCTAACACTAATAAGCTATATGATCATGAGCAAATCCTTGGTATCTATTCTTTAAATTATTCCTCTTTAAAATGGACTTACTTTTTATTGATGGTTCTGTTTTAGCATAGCATATATATTTACTGGGCCTCTCTTCATCTTTTGAATCCTTGAGCTCAGAAATATTCAAAACCTAACAGTCTGAGTCCTTGAAAAATGGCAAGACGGAAATAAAGAAGTGCTAAATAAATTTACAAGAATACGTTTACCTACAGTCACAGTCTTGGCATCCATCTCGGTAAATATGAATTCTCCTCCTTCAAAGTCATCATTCATATACAGGAGAGCACTGTGGGAGGAAGGGAAAGGCATTTGTGCTCTTACACGCGATGACGAGGCTGTCACAGAATACCGGAGGCTGGTGAACCAACCAGCCTGATGAGTCAGTGTTCTTTGAACTAGACATTGAAATAATTAATCCTCCAAACAAAGGTAAGATTTGATGTAGTTTGGGTCATATTCCTGAAATATTCCACTTACAGTAACATTTTAATTACATTCAAATCTCTTCTTACAATTCCTCCAAAGAAAGTCTAACTAGATTTAATCTAGCCTTTGAACCTGCCCTCACTACTTATAATCCTCTTCTTTCCTTTTATACTGGTAACTCTAAAGTATGTATATTTTCACTACTAGGGAAATAGCCTAGCTCCAAAGCTTCAAGGGATATAGCCTAGCCTTGCTGATAGAAGGTGCTCAATAAATGTTTTTGTATAGATCACAGAGTAGTAATAATTAACACACTATTATGTACATGGACACTATAACTCCTGACTCTTTGCACACTAAAATATTATTCATAAGAGAAAACACTTTTTTTCCGCTGAGTGTACAGTTTCTTATTTATAAATGCAGACATAGATGGATGATGTGATGAGATCCCCATGTGTGTTGAGACACCACCCCTGTTTTCTCAGACTAAGATACACAGACCACAAAGGGAGTGTTTCAGTGAAAGCTAAATGATAGAAAAATAAACTTTACTTTTAATGCTAAAACAAAATGGACATTTTATGGAGTTGAATGCAACAATATGTGCATGGATTTTTAAGATAAAATTATGAGAAGATAAAGCTGCTTCCCAATTGTAGCAGCTGTTTCAGGAGATTATTGGAGAATCTCTGCCTCATAAACATGAATATGATGACAAGCAAAACAGATCAGCTTTCTAGTTTCCATGGGTTTTGATAACCATTGGACAAAAGCTTGATTCTGAAGCAGTGCTGGCTGTACCTATAGTCCCGGAATGTGTAAGCAGGAGGCTCCTTCCAGCATTCATTTGCCTCTGGATCCAACAGGCAGTTGTCAGCATGGATGGGATGACTGAGGTCATTTCTTCTATCCTGTTGACCTGCCAGAAAAGGGAACAGGGGTAATGAAAGGAGTGCAGAAGAGCCATGAGCAAAGCTCTGTCTGTCTTCTCCCACTGCTGGTGCCCTTGTAAATTTGAGGAGACAGAAGGCAAAGGAGAACAGATGAAAGAACAGTGGATAAGTAGACAAGAGACTCTGGTCCTACTTTGATATGAACTTGATGGAAAACCATGGGCAAGTCACACCTGCTTCTGCAGTTATGAAAGTTAGCTGATATAAATATACTTAGAGAAATTCCATGCATTTCATGGGATGTACTTTATGTGGGGTGGTAAAGGGACACAGATGAAATGAAAGTGTAAAAAAGAAAGATTTGAATCAGCTGTACCTTCACACATGTAAAAGTCTACTCATGTGACCTTATCCCTCCCGTCATAGGGCGGGTAGAAGAGCAGATCTAGAGAGAAAACAAGGATGGCAAGGAGTGAGGAGGCCCTGCCTTCTTGGGGACATTTCTCTCAACAACCCCTTCATGTCCATGTTTCCACTCAATGCCTTTGGACATAATATGAGACTGTAATTTCCAGGTTCCTGGTTCCTGAAAATGTAAAACCTAGAGCAGAAAATCATTTTTCTCTGTGACTTAAGCAAGCAGGAGAATGGATGTGAAAGGAAAAAGATAGGCAGAGTGATGGTCTTCTGGAACTTCTGGGGACCAAAAAAGGAGAGAAGGAGGAAAGGGCAAAAATACGAGTTAGTAAACTCCTTTTGTTCTCGGAATTCAGAACTCTTCTAACCCATCAGTCTAAATGTCACAGGGCTCAGTTTTGCATTGTTCTCTTTCTTATTTCACTGTGGGCAGAAGGGAACAATTCCAGACTCTGGAATCTCACCAGACAGGGCAGTTCGGCAGACCATGTGTGTATAGGAAAAATACAGGGTTGTGTTCAACATGAAATAGGATTCTACAATCTTTCGAGCCTTCTCGCTGATGTCATAAAACAGACGGGCACTCTTCAGTGGGACTCGGCCTTCATACCCGAACTGGAGAAAAAGAAGAACATCAGGTAACGCTGGGTTGATCGGAGGGCCTGAGAAAGACAGACACTAGGTTTCAGTAAGCCAGCACAGGGTGGTCATCTCTGTGTTGCTAGCAGGGATACTACCACGTGCTTGTGGATTTGGGTTTGGAAGATGAGCCATGGAAATGAGCCCTTCCTGATCACAGGGGGGACGTGAAAAGCTAACCACTCTTCTCATCTCTCAGAGCCCTTTCCTCATCCCTCCAGGACGACACTTCCTCCAGAATGATTCCCTGCTTGGCTGTGACTTTACCATTGGACCATGAGCTCCTTGAAGGAAGGGGGCTTGTATGTTATTTGTGAGATTCAAGTTTATGAAATATAAAGTTTGATAAATCGATGCACAGACTGGAGGAACGACTGAGGACCATGACACTGACATTTCATACTTGCTCCCTTCCTCCATCCCCATGGGTCCATCGTCTAAACTCTCCTCTGTCCTCTATCTGTCATTCACAGAAGGTCCTGGGCTGACCCTTAGGAATCCAACCCAAAAAGAAGTTAAGACTTTACTTTGAGTGCTTTCAGGACAGTGGCACCTTCAAACTTTTCATTGGGTGTGTGGGGTGAAGTTTTTCCTCTGTATCCATCTCCTACAAGCATGATTCCCTAGAAGCAAAATACAAGCAGATGCTTTATTATTGATAACTCTGAATTCATTGGCTCCCCCTCTCCACCTGGGCCACCAGAAAGCCAAGAACTAAAGTCAACACCCAGAACCACCCCCATTCTGTTCCAGAATCCTGGTACCATTAATTCTTTCAACCAAAAAAAATATCTTTACTTAACCCTGATTCTACATTTTCATTATAAAATACCACCATTTTTGTAGAAATGAGTAAAATGTAAGTGGTATACATTGGTTAAGTATGGATTACAGTAAAGGGGTTTTTGTCATAGACTTTCTGTGGTAGGCAGGACACGTGCTGAATGGCTGATTTCTCAGGAATTAAACTACCGACTATTCTAGGCCCACTAGGTACGTCCAGATCTGGGCAAAACTCAAAACATCCCAACCCAAAGGCTCTCAAAGTGCCTCCACAATCAAAGAAAGTGACACTTCAGGCTTGGTTTCCTGGCTCCAAGTGAAACCAGGACCGAACGCCTCCTGGCTCATGCGAGGTCAGCACAGTCAGGCACCCTCCCGCTCCGGGTCCTCACGCTGGCCACGCTGTGGAGCTCCCGGCACTGCTCCTCTGACAGGACATTGTCCAGGAGAACCCGCTGAGTCCCGTTCAGCTGTTGCGAGTCATAGACGAGCGTGATGTTCTCATAGGGCAGAGGACCACCTAAAGGGACAGAGCACATGGTCTTCTCTGTCGCCTCTGTCTCCAAGAAGGAAGGTACAGAACCCCCAAAAGCTCCTGCAGCTCAGAAGAGTCATTTTCCTAGTGAATGTTTAGGAATGCAAAGACAAATCACAAATTTGGAGGCTTGGTTAATAACATGGATTCAGGAAAAAGGCAGATGTCTGACTACCAGGTTTTTCCATAATGTCACAATAATGTATTATATTTGTATAGTATTTTGGGGTTGATAAACTGCCTTTGCATTAGATTCCAGTAATGATCTTGCAAGCAGACTGGGAATCCCATAAGATTTTCCTCTGAGAAGACTTTCCAGAATTCTAGTGGCAATTGGACCCCTCCGGCTCCAAAGCTCTTGGTTCTTTCCTCTGTTACAACATCACATGCAATTACTTGATTACATGTTTGTGCCCTAGACATGACATACACACCTCAGTTTCACTGGTATGTGGAACAGTGTCCTCACCTGGAAGCTAAGGTAATAATGCACCATCAGGATAGTCACACCAAAATCACCTGACTCCTTCTCAGTCTTCTTTCCACCACCTACTGGACTCCACATGGTGATGCTTTGGGAATATTTTTCTCTGCTCCCTTGGAAAATCTTTGTGTCATTTTTATTGCATAAGATGGCCTTGTATAGTACCTGCTCTCCCCTTGGATAGAGCCCATGACTTTATGAAGTCAGCCCCATTTGGCTTTTCAGTGGGTGATTATTTGAGGCCATGTTTTAGGTGGTGAAATTACAAAATGTAGACCTGACAAGGTCCTTTCTTCACAAGACGGTGGGACTGAAGGACAAAGCCTCTGATGGTGAGGAAAACTTCAGATGTAACAGAGTCAATCATCTTGAATCAGAAAACTGGACAAAAAAGAAAAACACTGTTTTCTACTCTTTATAAGAGACCTAAGGGACCTGATACGTGCCCCTGTCAAAGACAGCTCAGCCTGGGGGGGAACAGTGGGGAAAGCACAACTCTTCCTTGTCTCCCCCAACTCAAGCAGTGGTCACCAACACAAAGGCCTAAGATCCACCAGTCCAAGGAGGAAGATACAATTGAAACTGATGTGACTCCATCTCCTTAAAATGAGTTACAAACTAGGGAAGAGCACTAAGTGTTTATTAGTCTGGCTAGGATAAAATTGTCAGTGCAGCCCACAATTAATGCAATGTTAAAATAATGAGACAGTTTCTCAGTCTCGAGTAACATAGGGTTATTTGTTAAAGCAAAAGATTCCTAAGAAACTGCAGAGTTGGCAAATCATTTTTACCATAATTTTACTTTCATATTTGCCTTTATAAAACTACATGTTTTAGTTTATAGTTTCATACAATACTAAAATCCATTAACAAGACTAAATAAAAGCAAGACCATGAAACCAACTAAATTCAAATTAATACTATTAATGAAATGGTTAATGCAATTCTGTAGAAACTAAAAAGCTGCATTCCACATGAATATTCTAACTGATTGGCCCACGTTCTTTAGAGCTAGCATTCATTCCACCACAACTTTTCCCCATTGAGACTACTACAAAATCTTAGTGCACCATGATGAATTTTGGCCTGTATCTGATCCCAGCACATTATTTATAAATTTATCCTATTTCATTTCTTTTTGGTCTTCAACTGTTGAATTACTATTAACTGGTGCCAATGAGAGAGTAGCTGTACCCATACCTACTGACGTGAAATCATGTGGCAGTACTGGGCTATAATGTAGTTACTCAGATCACCTAGTAGTTCCTCTTACGTTTGTAATATTGCCATCAAAATTTATAAATACAGAATTGCTTGGTGTCCAGCAATATATCCACAAGCTCCCAGTTTCAGTATCAATCTTTTGGATGAACGAAAAAATAATGTATATTTTTTGTACAATTCAGTGTTTCTCAGATTTTGTTCTGCAGGAAAGTTCGTAATGAAAAAAGAGTTTCTTGATCAAATGTGTTAGGGAAGTACTGGGTCAAAGTTTAAGAGGACTTCTTGGAACTTCTAATACGTGAACAGGCACTGTGAATATCCCAATCATCAACACCTTATGCAAGTTCTCACCCTTAATTAAGCACTACAGTCATTCTCCCTCCCTCCCTCCTTCCCTTCATAAGGCCCTTCTTTCCCTCCTGTAACAGAACAACTTGGAGATGGTCCCTAATGCTCATTTTCTCCTGGCAGTCATAGGCTGGGGTAATTTTGTTTCCTTCAAGTGTGTGCAGAGCCAAGAACTTGCTTCTAACCAATAGAATATGGCAAAGCTTATGGTATATCACTTTTGTGACTGCATTATATAAAATTGCAATGTCTATCTTGCTAACAGCTCAGTTTTTTGCCTTCTCAGCTTGCAGTTTGATGAAGTAAGTGGTTTGATTGGACAGATTGCTCTAATCCATATGATTGATTAAGACTCACAGCCAAACTGAGGCAGTGGAATATGGAGTTCACTATTTGGGAAAGTGAACTGCATATTCCACTCCCATTTGGAAATACAAAAAGAGATGTTCTTTCAACAAGAAAGACAAGATACTTGTAGGTTCATTGAAAGTGTTTTCTAAAATAAAACTCAAATAGTAATATTAGGAAGACAGACCAAGGGAACTAGGGAACTAGGTTTGTTTATACTCAGCCATGTTTTTCTTGTTTTCCATATTGAGAATGTATTATTTTACATATAGCTTGTTTTCAAAGTATGACTTTAAAGGTTACTAAAACTAAAACTTAAGAAAAATCCCTATCATTCTTAAGCTCTGAATGAACATTTGCTCTTACGATGATGATGATGATGATGATGATGATGATTGACTTAGCAAAATATGCCTGGTATATTGTATTAAGTTCTGACCAAGACATTTTAATAAGCATATGGCATAGTGAAGCATATTTAAAAGAGGGCCACTGAGGATACTGACAGTTCCCCCAACCGTGGCATTAGCAACATAGAATATCAGGTGAAGGAACAGAGAGCAACACGGAGTCCTCAATACCTAAAGCCTAACAAGGTCAGGCAGAGTTTGTACTAGCGATCTGCCTTTCATGTAGCTAACGCAATCACCACTAGGCATAGAGTTTTGTACAGTGGTTTCCCACATGTACATTTTAAAAAAACAACCACTACCCACCCACTGACCAAAAGGGAAAATAGGAAATATAAACCCTGTCACTCAGAAATGCAAATCTACCAGCCTACAAATGACTTAGTAGCACACCAGACAGGGAAAAAGATAAAAATAAAAATAAAAATAAAAATGTAGTCCAGTAAGTTGTGGTTCCTGGGGCTTGATTTGATGGCTTCAGCCAACTCTTCACCACGGGCCAAGGAAATTTAGTTGAACAACTTAATTTTTCTCATTCACAAAGTTATAAGTCTGGCTCTAACTCTCTAGTTGAAGAGGGATCATCTAGGAAATACTCTTTTGTGCTCACTGCCTGCGGCTCATGGCAGGAAGAATCATTTTACTATAAATATCACGTTACCTACAGGGGTGTACTGACTAACAAGCCCTTATATGAGCACAGCCCTTTACAGTTTACACACATCTTTTCATAGTCATTCTCTCCAAAAAGTTGCTATTCTTCTTTAACAGGTGAGGGTCATAGGGCCCAGGGAGATGGAGTCTCTAGTTATCCATCCCTGCAGAGAACATCAGAGGAAGACAACCCTGGAAACCAGGACTTCCCTATTCAATTATTTCTACTATGACCCCTGGGATTCTGGGATTATCATTGAGCAGGACCTCTGGAAGACTGGTGGCTGAGAGGAAAAAGGATAAATCACAAATTTTTTTTAGTAACTTCGCATGTGTGTTCCAGGGACTAGAGTCTCTCTGGGATGTAGCCCTGAGTCACTCCAATCTTAGTGCTTAAATACTACTGAATACTGTTAGATAACCAGGGTAGACAACATTCTCTTTATGGATGATGAGAAAAGCTGAAATATTCTCTTCTGTACAGCATGCATCTTTTCTCGCCTCTCTGACATCTGTTACCAGCCAGACTAAGATATGAAAGTGTTTTCTTGCTGGGATCTTTGCCTGTCTACTACTGTTCTTAAGTCAGACCCTATTTAGTTCTATAGTGAAAGTACAGAAGGCTTTCCAGTGGGTCCCCAGAGAACATGCTAAGATCTTTTAGTTCATTCAACTAAACAAATTCTGCAGAAATGGTAGAATTTGGTAACCCAGCCAATCATGATCTTTCTTTATCCTGTGTAATCTTCTTTCTACTCTAGTCATTAGCTTTCCTAGTCAGCTTCTGGACATCAGATTCCCTGGTAACCAGAAAAATCAATTCTTTGAATTTCTGGCAATTTCCCTAGAGTTCTCCAAACCTTTAGAGCAAAGTGCTGGCTTAATGGTATGCACTTCCTGGGTGATTTCTTGGCTTAAAATGCAACATAAACTCCGGCTGACCATGAAGCTCTCCGGCACTTATAAAACAGCTTGGGTTTGTGACTACAAACTGAGGTCCAGGTCAGAGTAGATGAGCATATTATCCTGTTTACTGTCTCAAACTTACTTGGAAGCCAAGGAAGGAAAGGGCTGGGAAATGTGAGAACTGTAGAGAGCCGGAAGTTACAAATCAACTACAGGAATGTGCTGACATGCTCTCTTGTTGGGGAAAGAAGTGCTGTACCCCTCAATGCAGGTTTTCCAAGCTTCTTATCTTGCAATTATTTAATCAATCAAGGATAAATTTCGGATATCTAGACACTTCTATGTTTCAACATCAAGTGAAGAAAAGAAAAAATGGGATTTGGATTCAAAAGCCTGGGTTCAAATACCTGGACCTATTAAAAGCTGTGAGACTTTGGACATGACACTAAATCTCTGTGAACCTGTTTTCTTGCCTGTGAAGTGGAAATACTCATGTCTCACATGAGATACAGCAAGTATTAAAATGAACTGTGCTTAAATATATCTGAAAAAATATAAAACATATAGAAATAATAATTGAGGATTGTTACTGTGTTTAGTACTATTGCTAATATTTATTATTATAATGATGATTGGCTCTATGTAGACACTACTTTTGGCAACACTCCACCTATGTCTCCACTAATTTTGATTTTGCATAAGCAGGCATATAACATTCTGCTCTCTTCATCTCTGTGCCTTTGTTCCATTTATTTTATCCACTGGAAGGGGGTCTCTGTCCACACCTCTGTCAATTCAACCTAACTTCTACTTATCTCTCAAAGTACTGCTCAGATACATGTACCTCAAATATCTTAGGTTAACTAATCTAATATCTCATGTGACCTGCCTCTTCAGGTTCCTCTGATCCGCGGCCTATTCCACACTCTCCAGCACTCACTATGTGACAGAAGCCAGTCATGTGACCTCTCCAAGCCTAAGGTCCTCAACTGAGGGTCATGATGGACATGCAGTCTGCCCAGTTCACAAGATTCCCGTGGGAAACAGATGAGAGGGTGAATTTTGAAGCACCCTTGTTAGAAACCAGAGGCAATGATAGACAAATCAGACATTCTTGTTTTTAAGTCTTGCTTCCAGAATTTAATGAACTTAGTTGCTTAGTCTTATTCTTCCTTTTCCAGAGAAAGTGGGCTCTGCCTTGATCTGGGTTAAGAGCTGCTCAAGTCCCATCCTCTCCTTCCCCTCCTTCTGAGAGTAAAAGTGCACAGATACTCACCTTCTCTGAGGTCTCGGTCTATCTTAGGTGATGATTTTTTCCCCATTGACAATCCATGAACTTCTGCACCCTCCACGTTCACTCCTGAAGGGACCCTGCAAAAGCATTTAAGTAGTAATTTCCCACTTAATAAAGATGATCAATGGCAAAGAATACCTTACACAGGTAGTCTATGATTCTGTAGTGTATATTTTTGGGGTACCTAGTCCACCTATCTTTCAAGATCAAATTAGCTGTCACTTGCCTCCGTGTAATTCTTCTCTATTTCTTCAGTGAATCTTCAGTGCACTATTTCACTTCTAAATCTTCTTAGCTACTATTATTACAGTTCATTGTATCCACAACTCTAACCCCTTTGAGATTAGTTTGGGTCCCAACAGGCAGGAAAAAAATTATCATGTGCCTCTTTGTAATGCTCAGTGTTATATTATGTCTTGAACACAGTAAGTCATTGAGCAATGGTTGAACTGAAATAAATTACATCCTAGTGTAGTGGTTCTTAACTATTCTGAGAAAGAAGACACAAGTTTGTGTCAAACTTTGCAAACACACAAATGATACCATGATGTCCTTTCAATATACACAGACCAGATAAGTCCAAATGTGCATCTACATTCTGTGATCTCACACAGTAATTTTAGACCACCCAGGAATTGAGTTGTTGAAGCCTAATGAAAGACTGCAAGATTTTGAATAAGAAAGTCTGGATCTGCAGGTCCTTCATAGTGAGACTAAGAGAGTCCTTTGACTTGGTAGGGCTTCAGTTTCCGATTTTGAAAATGGGTAGACTAGACCATGTGATCTCACACATGTAACTCCTACATTCTGATTCCTTAAGTTGCTTATAACACATAAATTTACTTTTGACTTCTATCATTCAAAAAAATTAATTCTCTTCATTTGATTCAATTAGTGACACCTAATATTTTAACTTTCAGTAAAACTCTGAGCTTCTTGCTTTCAAATAAATGCCATAAGAGAATTCACTATTAACGAGAAAATGTCATAGTTTCATTCTACTAATTAATCAAAAATGGCATTCAGCTTTCTCTGATTTAGAATCACTGAATATTTAGACTGGACCAACCTCTTAATTTGAGGAAATATCACCTGGACCAACCTCTTAATTTGAGGAAAACATGAGACCCAGAAGATAAATTACTCAAAATCACACAGAAGTGACAGGAAGAGCAGGGACCAGCATGCAGAGCTCCTAATTCCCAATTTGGAACTCTTCTAATTATCCCTATCCTTATAAAAGGTATGACTCTAAGTATTTCTTCTCATTAAAAATGAACAGGCTGTATTCTGCATGGAGAACTCACCGATTCTCATCCTGCCGTCCTCCATAACGGATCCAATAATTCTGTTTTAAGTTGAAAAAAATCTCAGTAGTTTTGTCATTAAACATCACTTACAGAAATAAAAGATACACATAAAATACTCAGAAAACCTAAAATATTATGAAAGTTGCATTTTATATAAAGATACAGCATACTTTTTATTTTAAAAAATGTTAATGAAAAGGAAGCCTAACATTGATGCAGTTTTGGCAAAGACAAAATGATACACAAACGGATTTTGAAAAATAGCAAAGGATTGGTCTGGACATCCTTGTTCAGCCCTGGACATTTTTGTCCAAGAAAGTGATTTAGAATTTGGTGGCAGGAAATACTTAAAAGATTAGTCAGTCCAACTAACTTATGTTTTATGAATAGAAACAACAAACAAAAAAAGGTCAGCTTGATTAATCATCAGTATAGAATCACAGTAGATAAGAAACTTTTTCTGGGGTCTCTTGGCATAACATAATCTAAAAAAGAATAGTGAGTAGGACTGGATATAAACATATTAGAAATGTTACCTTAAAAAGAGTACATTAAAATTATACTAATTTTTAAAATGTGTCAATTAAAACATGACATGACTAAGAAATGAAAAAATAGTACAAATAGGATATATTACAAATAGAGCTTTTTATCTATATATATGATATGTATATTATATAAAGAACTTATATAGTAAACAACAGATAATTAACAAAAAGCATAGCCAGATAATCCAAGTGAGGGAAAATTAATTAATAATAATATGTGCAAAGCTTATTTTTGTGGCTTACCAAAGGAATACAATTTGAAACAATTCTGTACATTTTGTACATAATATATAAGATAAAAAAACAACTTGAAATTGTTATTTCTCATTGCTGAGATGTCTCTGGCAAACTGGTACTTTCTTACATTGCTAGGAACCATGAAGTTGTCAGAAATTCTCTTAGAAAAGCAATTTTAAGAACTTAAAATTTCTCAGATCCTTTGATGAAGAATAATCCCACTCCCAGGAATTTATTCAAAGGGTATATATTTCAATAGAGAAAAATGTTTAAAGCTTTAAATATGATGAAAATAATCAGAAACAAATCAAATGTTCAGCAGCAGAAGAATTGTAAAAAAAAAACACGGACATGGGAAGAAACGTCAGCATTACATGGGGTACAACTGAGATTAATTTTGTTCATTTTGAAGTCTTTTTAATGTTCAAAATGTTTAAGAGAAAATACAAAATGCTGCATCCAGAATTTAGGAAATAAAGCAATCCTGAGACAAATGCTTCATATACAAAGAGTTCTGTTCTATCCAAATATATTTGATTTTGACTTTGGATATCAGTAATATGTGAATCTATTAAAGTCTTTTAAAGTTTATCATATATATTGAGTAAACATCTGGTCCTCCTCCCCTGTTTTTGTTATTGTGAGTAAGGGGATTGGAAACTTTAACAAATGGGGCTTGGGGAATTAAACCAAAAATTAGTAGTCCACTAAATGGTTCTTTCAAAAAACATTTCCTCTTTCCTCTTTGTTCTTACCGGTTCAGTGTATGAAAATCCTAGGCCCTCTGCAGCTGATTTTATTAGCTCTGATTCCAGTTTATGACGCTTCACAAACACTGTCAAATCCTAGAGAAAAGAAAAATGTAAGTTTAAATAACAAGAGATACGATAAATGTTCAAGTAGAAATAGTTCTCATTAAACAGTGACAGATGAGCTAAACTTCAGAGCTACCAAAAATGTCTCCATGTCAGCAGATGTTCACAGCTAGCACATAAGAAAAAAATTTGCCTTTGGCATTAATCGTTCAAGCGAACTGAGTTCAAGAAACTTTACAAAATTGTTAGATACCCTGAAGAGCCCTGTGATATTGGTACAACTGCCCAAAGCATCTCACTGGGTGCAGAGTTGCTTCTGGGGGCACTGGTCTCACCTCTCTGGCCTCAATGGATGCTGGGTCAGTACTGTCGTCCAGGAGGCTCTCATAATGATCCACATTGTCTAGGACATCCTCATCGTCCGGATGGAGCAGGAGATAGGCCTTGGCACACTCCAAAGCTCTCACATATTCGCCAACTGAAAGCCCAAGGAGTTGCAGCATTAAAGCCTCTATCTGTCTAAAAGATTTTTAAGAGATACTTCAACATGCCTGTGAGAAGTCAGCATTAAACATTAATAAGAGGGAAGGTGGGGCTGAGTAGAGTAAGGAGCAATAGCTGCAGATAAAAGGAAGGACACAATTTCGAGTATTCAAAAGGTTCTACCTTTGGTCTAGTTTGGTACTAGATATTTTTCATAAATCATTAAAAATTTCCACCTGACAGTATTTGTTGACAACTTACATTATTTAATACAGATTAAAAGAACAGCATTTTAGGAGTTAATTCTGATACTTGTATTGGGTCTGACAACATGATATCTAAGACCAATTTCAGCAATCCTAACTCTATTGACTGCTTTTAAACATAAGATGCTAAATCTCTTTCTCAATAAGAAAAATGGAAATTAAAACCAGTTTAGTTAGAATTAAATTAAAATCAATATAAGATATCAACTTTCACCTAATGGATTGGGGAATGACTAAATATTTGATGATATATTCTGTTGATAAGCAGTGAAAATGTACTCCATATGGAAGAAAATTTAGTGACATCTATCAAAATTACAAATGAATAAACCATTTGGTGCAGCAATTGCATTTCTAGAAATTCACCCTATAGATATTTATGTGCAGATGTGAAATGACATACATAAAATGTTATTCATTTGACTGCCAATTATAATAGCAAAATATTACAATATACACAATGCCCACCAGTAAGGACACACATGAAATAAATTATAGTATAATGATATCCAGATATAAAGAAAAATTAATGAGGAAAATCCCCATGTACTGACAGAAGTAGGTTGAACCATATAAAATTGCCAAATATGACCATTTTTGACCTAAGCAAATGGTAATTTCTTGGGTCTAACCTACTAAAAATAACCTGATATGTATTATTAAGTGAGGAAACAATGTAGAGAACAGTGTTAATAGTATGTTATCTTCTGTGTATAAGAGGGAAATAAGTCTGAGTGTGTGTGTGCATGTGTGTGTATGTTGTTTCTACATAAAATTTTAGAAGAATAAATAAGAAACTCTGGGCTGAAGGACATGAAATTGGGTTGTAGGGAACAAAAGAGAGGGAGGCTTTTATGTGGTCTTTGAACCTGTGAATATATTATCTTTTAAAATGACGTTGAAAAAATTAAATTCAAAAACCATATACAGTGTCAGTTAGCATATCCTTCCAGGCATCATGACAGCATTCAGCACTTGTGGTTTCACCCTCTGTTATTCCATCCTGAGCTGCACTTATATGAGATGAGAGAGGGAATACATAAACCTCCATTGCTTCCATGCTAAACTGAGGAATGCACAGGGCAAAACCACGACAAGGTGGTGTCTGTAACAGTGAGCAACCCCCCACCCAAAGGTCTTCAGGGATGATCCAGGCTTTACCTTGATAGTAGGCAAACTGTAGGTAGTCATAATGCAGGGGAAGAAAGTTCTCAATTGGGGAGAGGCGGCCAGGGCGGGTGGCTAGTTCCCTCACACACTCATGCTGACAGACTAGCACCTGCATGTAGTGATCTGGAAGACAGGAGAGAGAAGTGGGTCCTCAGTCTGCTGAGAGCGAGGCTTCAAAGTCAGAGCCACAGTTACACAGGGGATCCCTCACCTCACCACCCCGACAGCGATCTCACTTCACTGTCATCCTCACTTCATGACCAGAAAGCTTTTTCACAAGAAAGTAAGTGACTTACTGAAGCCTCTTCAGCAGTCATCACTAGAGTAATTAATAGTAGATTCCCATTCTCTGGCTCCCTGTCTCTTCTCCATATTGTACTTCCCTCCTGCATACTTAGTGTACCCTCTTTTCCTACACATCCTAAAAGTGACCCAGGTCATCTCACCCTACCCATGACCAGCTGAACAGGCGACGTTCTTATGTAATAGCTTCGGGTCTCTCTTTGGCTACTTTGGATGCCCACGTGTCCTGGAGTCAGCATAGGAGGTTCAGATCCTGTTACGGCGCTAAGGACCAGTGGAGAGAAAGAAACCACATATGCCTGTGGGAAGTTGTGCAGAGAAGTAAAGTGGGAATGCTTTACTCCTTGTGAACATTTTCAAGCACCTTTCCCTAATGGGGAGATGAAAACACTGTTCCTTCATGACTACTACTCAGGAACCTACTCTACCCAGCTACCAATCAGTCCATCATCTGGACACTATAAGTCCTAATATTGGAGGGACTACATGAAATAGGAGAGATAGGAGAAGGATGGGAGCTGCAGAATTTGAATAAGCACTTTGCCTCTTTTTCTTTGTTCCCACTCTTCTCACTTGCAAACAGGCAAGGATCCTGAGGTGTGAGGGGTTTGCATGCAGCCTTCAGCTCTGGGCTCCATCTCATCCAAGCGTGAGCTGAGGGAATGCTAATGTCCCAGTGAAGAAAACACTTCTTACACTTTGCTCCAACTTCTGCTTTTACAGTGAAGTTGCAGATAGTCTTTTCCGCTAAGAGAATCGTTCATTCCTATTTGTGCAGAGCTCATTCTCCTGAGAATGGTGGTATAGCCATCTGACTTTATGACTGCACAGTTTGATTTACCACACCTGCCTCCTTTCAAAGAGTTCTCTGTTAGGCAGAGTTTGGCTTGTATTTCAGTGACTTTGAAGAGGGACTCCAAAACACAGCAGAAGGGAAATGTATATCTCCTGGTATATAGGAAAATGTGCCAGTTTTCACATAACCTGGCTAATTCAATCCAATGTAGCATGACTAATAGAATCCCTACAGTACACTGGTTCTCAACTCGAGTTGGAGGATGGGAGGAGAAGAATGAGTTCTGTTTACTTGAGTAGCATGTTAGAAATAAATAGCTAGCTGTTTTATTTCCTAAGAAAATAACAACAAACAGCCCTCAACTGTTTCCTCCTATTTACCTGGCCATTTGCCTTCCTCTTTACCTTCTAATACACACTCCTCCTGATTCCAAATGACAAGCAAAAGGAAAAGGGGGAAACACACCCACCAAAAATCCAAAATCTGAATGAAATATTTCAAAGCAAGATATAAATAGCAGCAAAATAAGAGTGATAAAATTGTATCCTTTAAGGCTTCAACAAGACTAGCCTGGAATAAGTAACTGTGTTCAGAAGCTGTTTGTATTTTCCTCCAGTGTTCAATGTTCTGACTCTAAAATAAAATATTCTGGCTTTCTTAATACATCTGTATTTTATAAGTCAGTTTTACTCCTAATTTAGGGCAGTTTTGGACCAGACAAGAATTAACAGAGTTATGATGTCACTGTTTATGAATTGTATTCCTTGTCTCCTTTCTGTATCAAATGTTATTGTGCAATGAATATGCTCTAGTGAGTTTGAGATCCAAGATGCTTGTGTGGGAATGCTTTTAAAAATTTCCTTCTCATAATAAATTAGATATGGTTCAAACTCCCTAAAAGGCTTAATCATTTTTCTGAGTATGTAATATTTGGTTGAACTTGGAGACTGTGACTAATTTCATCACTTTTCTTTCTTGGAAGTGGGGGTAATAATGATAGCTATGCTCCATATTACAAGACTGAGTTAGGAGACCTCTATTCTTTTCCAGCTACCAGCATGCTGTGATGATCTCGAGCAAGTCACTAAATGTTAGTCTGTGGGGATTTGTCAGTTGGTTTTCCTAAATCAGGTCTAGGACATTTACCAAAGCTGTTTAGTGACCACTGAGAAATACAGATGTAGAGGCAAAGGTGGGGGTAAAGGAAGGGCACATGTCCTTACAAAACCACGGTATAGTAAACCATAATAAAGGAAAATCCTGCCCATTCCCAAATAAAAGATTAAATTCAAAGAAATACTCTGGAGTTGAAATGTGAAATATATATAAAACTGACATTCAAGTGAGCAGTGCTTCAGGCAAATGTTTCTCACAGAGGCCCAGCAAAACAAAATCTTTGGGGAAAAACTCCTCAATAATTCAGAATTTTGTTCTGATTTTAGGTGAAGTGAATTGCTTTTGGGTAACTGAGTGTGTGACAAGTAGGCCATTTGACAAACTGATTTTCACTCTATTCCTAGTCTTTTGATAGCTATTCCCTAATTGTTCCTCTAAAAGACCTTAACAATTTATGACCTTCATTTTCACAAACAGGGAGTATTATGAACCCTTTTGATCTCTGTAATGTGCTTGACGATATGTCATCTCCTTCCTTCCTCTCTTCATCCAACTCACTCATTTAACAATACTTAGTAAGCACCTACTATTGGCCAGTCGCTATTCTTAGGCACTGAGAAGGAAGCACTTTACAAGATAGAGCATAAGACACATGATAGGGGAAAATATCTTCAAAGTATGTGGAAATGAGCTTGGCATATCCAAGGAAGTAGAAGTGCAGTAGGAATGCAGCAAAGAGAAAGAAAAATAGGGAGCATAAAAATATAACACAAATGCACAACCATAAAAGTCCCTGCCAAAGACTTTGTGTTTTATTTCAAGTGCAGTGGAAGCCACTGAGGGGTTTTCAGCATGTCTGTGAGCAGACTCATTTCTTTAGAAGACTGTTCTGGCTGCCTACCGGTGAAACCTGACCAGAACGTGAGGACCAGCTGGACGTCATCAACGGTGGCTGAGTTAAAATACACTGTTGATTTGAACCAGGGTGTTAGCACAAGGGGTGGAGAGAATCAGGGAATCTTAAATTATTAGCAGTAGTATCTATTAAAATTTGGTAACAAATTAGAAGGGAGCAGAAATTGAGGGAAATGTTTATTTGAAAGACAATTTATTGGGATTTGGTTTGAGCTCCTACTGGTGCTTTTCATGGAGATGCAAATTATTGGAAATTGGGGGGAGCAAATTGACTTTACTGACTTGCATTTCTGTAAGTACACATGAGGTTGATCATTGTTTTCCATATATATATATATATATATATATCTTGGAACAATATGCACTCAACAAATAACTGGTAAACATTATTATTGAGTAAATTACCCTTTGCCAATTTTTCAGTTACATAGACCTTAAAAGTATGGGTTCTCGAGTGAGAAAGGACTAAGTTTGATTCCCAGCTTCATTGTAATATTATTTAGACTTTCTGACGTATAAATTCCTCATTTAAAAAAGGGAGAAGAGGATAAATAACAGGAACATCTATTTATGAGTTGTTTATGTAAAACATTCTGGATATTGTAGCTAGTAAAAAAAGTTGCTTATTATTATTACTACTACCAATAAATAAGAAATAAATTATTACTAATAATAGTAATTTACAGGCTCTTTTACATATTACAGATATTAACTATTTGCAACTTTTTCCACTTATCATTTGTATATCAGGTTGATTTATTTCATCTTTTATGTATATAAATCTTATGTAGTCTATATTTTCCCTCATATTTCTTGTCTTCTGTCAAGCTAAGAAAAGTGTTTCCTCTCCTACTATTGTATAAATATTCTCTTGTATTTTCTTCTAGTAGTTTTATTTTTACACTTATTGATAAAAACAGAATTCATTTTTATGCATTTTTTCATACACAGCAGAGAACTCATTTCTCACCATAAATGGTTAGTCAATTTCCCCAATTAATGTATAGTTCATATTACCTGCTGTTTTAAGTGCCATTTTGTAATATATTAAATCTCCATATACATAATAAAATGTTCTTTTAAGTAAAGTATTCCTACTACACTGTTTATAATGATTAAAAGGTGTAACTTACTTAATAATCATCAAATAATTATGCTTGCCCTCATAACAAAACACTACACATCCATTAAATACAATAAGGTAGATTTATGCATACTTACATGAGATGTCCACAATGTATTGTTAAGCAGCCAATACAACAAAAACAAAAAATAAGCTGCAAATCAGTATTTATAGTATTGTCTTATTTTTAAGAAAAAGAAAAAATATTACAAGTAAATACATAAATATTTACATTTCTATGTGAAAAACTTGGGGAGCATTATCATCAAAATTTAAGCAAGGTAAATTTATCTATGGAAGATAGAATGGGATTGATGTATCTTCCACTTTTTATAATGTATACTTTTATATTGTTAGAATATTTTTATAGATTACAAGTTAATATTTCTATAATCAGGAAATAAACAAAGGGTAAAAATTAGCTTTACCTGCAATGGCTTCATAGAGACCAGCTTTATATCCTAAGTATTCATACTCTTCAAATCTCTGAGGCCCTTCACACAAGGCTCTGCATTCCATGTCTTCATTGAAATATTCCCTTAAAGCTTGCTCAAAGTACTTGATAGCTAGCTCAAAGTCATTGGCTTCATAGTGCTTCACTCCTGCACCATAGCTCTCCTGCAAAGAAACAGAGGTTTTTTTCAAAGAGCACACAAGGGGAAAAGCAGGATTCAGGGAGACTCAGGATAATCTGTGGGGGGGTACTGGACTCATGCTATGAAAGGGCAAAGAAAGGTTACACTGGGAGATAAAGTGTAACTGCCCTGGTTTCAACTAATTGTAAATGCGAAGGGACTTACTGATCAAGCTGACTGCCATGACACCAATTAATTTCACTTCCTTCCTGAGCACCCTCAAGACTGTATTTCCTAACCCTTTTGATTATAGAAAGGGACAATGCAACAAAGTTCAGGAAGACTGATGTGAGAGGGCATGACATCCATTTCCAGGCCTGGCCCAGTTTAAGGAAAAAAAAAAGAAAGAAAGAAGGTCTTTCAT
This sequence comes from Manis pentadactyla, assembly GCF_030020395.1. Lineage (NCBI taxonomy): Eukaryota > Metazoa > Chordata > Mammalia > Pholidota > Manidae > Manis > Manis pentadactyla. The sequence continues at coordinate 119,322,974 of NC_080019.1, forward strand.
CTAAAGTCTTCCTCTTTCTCCTTTATCCTTTACTTCAATCATCTTGGAGGCCACACATTGAGAATGGTGATCTCTCCAATTGAAAAAGAGGCTCTTTCAACATACTGTGATTTCAAATAATATTTCATTTAAGCAAATAACTATGTAACTTTAATATCAGAATTTGAAAAATGGAAAAACCACTTGATTGGAAGCTGGGAAACCACAATGTGAGCTGGGCAATTCACACTGGCTTCAACACGTGTGTGTAAAATTTAAGTGCCAGAGGGGAACCTGAGGTTCAGAGACAGTTACAGTTATTTATATCATGTTCTACTTTGCACCAGCTTATATTAACTTTCTAAGTGAATTTTCATTTTCTCTGCATGTTTTCAATTACAATATTTCATCTGAGAACTCCAAAAGTATAAAAATATTACTATATTGAAAATTAAGAATCAATTTGAGATTCCCAATTGTTGAGATCTACTGTAAGTCAAATGAAACTTAGAGGTGTTTAGTTTCTATGGTTAGGGCAAGGGTCCCCAGAACTCACCAGGTGTGGTCTGGCTTCTTGGTCTACCAACTGGAGTTGTTCGGTGCTGGCCATTGTCCTGTAATTCTCGATGTTCTGCTGTATTTCCATGTGCTCAGGGTTGGCCATGAAAAATGTGTGGGCTGCTTGCACTGCCTTTTCCAACTGGTTAAGCTATGAGGAAAAAAATATATATTATATATTTTAAAATATATATATTTTAAAAGTGGCAGGGCAGGTTCCATTTCACATTGATTATATTCAACCTCCATACCTAAGGATGGGAGGTTAATAAAGAGTACTCCAAAAATGATAGGTGGATATTTTGACTATGGTGAAGATGGATAAATGTGGTTTATTCCTAATTCATTCTCTTCCCCTTGTTTTTTAAGCCATCTCTGTTTTCAGGATATTGAATCCACAGGCTTCTGTTTCACGATTAATCAAAATAAAAAGCTGCCAATTCTGTATCACATCTAATTCACATTTTCAACATTTTTGTCTCTTACTTTCTCTTTTTTTTCTTCTTGTTCCTTTTGCCTTTAATCCTGACAGTGGGAATGTAAACAAACCTATGACTTTTCAAAGGGATGGGATTGGGAATACCTCCCATGCCATCAGTTCATTATCAGTTTTTGGAAAATGAAGAATACAAAGTTAAAAGCAGTAAATTATCCCAATGTGTAAAGATGATACATACAATACATAAAGTGTTCTACCACAGTCTTTCAATTGAGGTATTTGATTCCGGACTTAAACTTTGATTCCCTCGAATGCAAAAGGAAGCATTTTTAATAAACACTACACAGACACTGTAAGTTTCCTCATAAACCAGTTAATACACTGGTAGAGCTCTCTGAAGATAGGTACCATATGATTCATTTATCTTCTTGTTTTCCACCTACTTGACGTATCGATGATGCCTCTGACATGCCTAAGAGAAGATTTTTAAAAACCCAGCAAGTAAATATTTTACACACAAATCCAAAGGTGGATCACATGTGAGTGTGCTTCATAAACTATAGTGCTCTAGATTGTTTAATAACAGCATCTCTGAAGTCATCATTCACACTGAGAGCTTCCAATACTGATAACCACGAATAAATGTGATTGAGTAGTTCCTGTAAACTGTTGGCTAATGTTAGTAAATTGGTTACTTTTCTTTGAGTACGTTGGTTTTCACTTATTTGGTGCTTTCACCATTCATAGCCCAGTATTGCACATAATGCCATCTTCCCCAATATAAATATTAAGAAGATACCATGATTTAAGATTAAACAATGAAACTTACTTATGAACTATCCTTGGCTTTTAAATTACTGTGAGCCAGTTCAGGGAACTAAAATTGGCAGCCAACATCTACAAAATGTCTTTGTACTCCATTTTAGAAATTAGATATACACATCTAAAGTGGCAGAAAATTCCAGGTGAACATGTGTGTATGCTCCACACAAAGAATGCCATATTATAGGATAGGGATTATCATAAGGCCTTGTAAGGACTAGGTTTCAGCTAAAGAAGGACCCACCAACTACTCCACTGAAACAAAAACCAAACTGCATATAAAGGCTCCAAAGTGGACATCCTTTAAGGCCAACATAAAACAAACCACAGAAGAGGGTGACTCTAATACAAAGGTAAACCTATGCATTCAAAAAATGAATTACAAAATGAAGAACAACTGAGGAAAGGGGAATGTTTTAACAAGATGGTATCAAACTTTTAAGGGAGCCTTCTGCCCCACTGAGATATGAGGAATACTGGTGAGAAATGCCTTCAAGAATCACTTGGGTTATTTCATCTCAGGTTGTGAAGCACTAAGGAAAACATTTCCTCCCGCCAGCTCAGAAGCACACTGTACATAGCAGTCATACTGCATAGAAAAATAAATAGTACAGATTAAATCAACACCCTGCTGACATTCCAAAGTTACTCTGTCCACTAGTGAGTGAATGAAACTCTTCTGACACACAAATGGTTTTCCACAGCTAGTAATAAAAAAGCATTTCAAAACTACACTTTGACTACTTTGAAACCATTAGCACTATCCACTGACCCCAAAAAATGTTCTAGAAAGTATGTGCTATGACATTTAAGAACCTACAGCATTTGGCCCCAACCCTATCTCTCTAGCATAACTTCCTATTATCTTCCATTATGCAAACTTTTCCCTGAAAAATTCTCAAAGAACTTCCAGAAGTATTATAATTTATCATCCCACTATTCAATAAAACACACCTAGGCCCAATACTCTAGTCATACTCAAATTCTTCATTTCATTCATTCACTTATTCAGCAAATATTAATTTTGATCTGAATCTTTGCCAGACACTATAATAGTTGAGGAGAATACCTTCATGGCCAAACAGACAAAGACCTGCTTTCTAAGGGCTTATCATCTTAGCCAAGGGGACAAGTCTCAAGCAAATAAATCATTAATAAATATGGTTTTAAATTGTGTAAGCTGCTATGAAGAAATGCATGAACAAATAATACTGTAAGAGCTGGCTGAGGTTGTAGTGGAAGCAGAACCCTTTAGATAAATTTAGTTAAAGAGGATCTCTCTGCAGTGGGATTTTTGAGTGAGACCTATATTGAGGAGCCAGTCATGAGCAGAGCAGAAGGAAGAGCGTTTCAGGAAAAAGAAAGTCATGTGAAAGGGATCTGAAGTGGAAAAAGTCTTGACATGTTTTAAAAGCAGAGTAGAAACTAAGGAGAGAGGTTCAAGAAGCTGGAGGACACATCCCTTGGAGACTATGTTGAACAGTTCAAATGTTAATCTAAGTACAAAAATAAGGAATTACAGATTTTTTTCCTATGTATCTGATAACATGCTTTTAAGTGATAACTCAGATCACTATGTGGAGAATAAATCATTGTAAGCAGGCAGGAGAACATTGCTATCATCCAGGTCAGAGATAATGTTATTACTTTGCAAACTAAAAATAGAACAGCATGGGTCTGTCGCCCTCCTCTCTTCATTTCCTTCCTCTTCTCCATTTTGCCCATCCTCACTAAGCAGTGCTTTTCAATTCAGAAGGCAGACACATAGCACAAAAGGAAAAAGTTCTAAAATTTTCAAATGCATTTAAGGGAAAATATACAAGTTTCCTCTCTTCTGAATTAAGAGAAATATGAAGCTCAAATATTTTGAATATGAAATTTAGAACATCTTGTAAGACATGTGCAGAATGGAAAGGGACCAATTCTAAAGTATACTAAAGCATGTAGAACACACTGTATATTCTGAAATAGAATATTTAGATTCACCTTCTATCTTCTGAAGCCTATTTATACAACATCAAGCCTGAAATAAGTAATTTTCATTCTGGCTCAAAGATTGTTTTCAATAAAGAAGGGAATTCTTTCTCTACTTTCACCACCCAAACTTTGGGAATTCATCCAATACACTGATAAAATGCTATATTTTTCTGCTTTGGCTCTTTACATACATTTTACAATATAGCAACTTTAGAGAATTTTTAACCCCAGATGAGGTTTCTTTACAACTGACACTGAGGACATCCTGTTTCTAAGCCACAGAAGAATTTCAAGTTCTAGCTAGTGACATAGTTGTAGAGACAGGAAGTTTCCATATTACAGCATGTAAGTGATGATAAATACTAAAAATTTATAGGCTAAAAACTTTAGTCTTCCTTTTATGGAGTAGTAAGGTTTCTTTTTTTATTTTGGTATCATTAATCTACAATTATATGAGGAACATTATGTTTACTATACTCCCCCCATCACCAAGTCCCCCTGACAAACCCCTTTACAGTCACTGTCCATCAGCATAGTAAGATGCTATAGAATCACTACTTGTCTTCACTGTGTTGCACAGCCCTCCACATGACCCCCCCACATTATACATGCTAATCATAATGCCCCCTTTCTCTCCCCCCCTTATCCCTCCCTTCCCACCCATCCTCCCCAGTCCCTTTCCCTTTGGTAACTGTTAGTCCTTTCTTGGGTTCTGTGATTCTGCTGCTGTTCTGTTTGTTCAGTTTTTCTTTGTTCTTATACTCCACAGATGAGTGAATTCATTTGGTAGTTGTCTTTCTCCACCTGGCTTATTTCACTGAGCATAAACCTCCATACATGTTGGCTCCATCCCTCTAGTTCCATTCATGTTGTTGCAAATGGTAGGATTTGTTTTCTTCTTATGGCTGAATAATATTCCATTGTGTATATGTACCACTTCTTCTCTATCCATCCATCTACTGATGGACACTTAGGTTGCTTCCATTTCTTGGCTATTGTAAATAGTGCTGCAATAAATATAGGGGCACATCTGTCTTTTTCAAACTGGGCTGCTGCATTCTTAGGGTAAATTCCTAGGAGTGGAATTCCTGGGTCAAATGGTATTTCTATTTTGAGCTTTTTGAGGAACCTCCATACTGCTTTCCACAATGGTTGAACTAATTTACATTCCCACCAGCAGTGTAGGAGGGTTCCCGTTTCTCCACAACCTCACCAACATTTGTTGTTGTTTGTGTTTTCGATGATGGCGATCCTTACTGGTGTGAGGTGATATCTCATTATGGTTTTAATTTGCATTTCTCTGATGACTAGCAATGTGGAGCATCTTCTCATGTGTCTGTTAGCCATCTTAATTTCTTCTTTGGATAACTGTCTGTTCAGCTCCTCTGCCCATTTTTTAATTGGATTATTTGTTTTTTGTTTGTTGAGGTGCATGAGCTCTTTATGTATTTGGATGACAACCCTTTATCGGATCTGTCATTTATGAATATATTTTCCCATACTGTAGGATGCCTTTTTGTTCTATTGACGGTGTCCTTTGCTGTACAGAAGCATTTCAGCTTGATATAGTTCCACTTGTTCATTTTTACTTTTGTTTCCCTTGCCCAGAGAGGTATGCTCATGAAGATGCTGCTCATGTTTATGTCCAAGAGATTTTTGCCTACATTTTATTCTTAGAGTTTTATGGTTTCATGACTTACATTCAGGTCTTTGATCCATTACGAATTTACTTTTGTGTATGGGGTTAGAGAATGATCCAGTTTCATTCTCTTACATGTAGCTGTCAAGTTTTGCCAACACCAGCTGTTGAAGAGGTTGTCATTTCCACATTGTATGTCCATGGCTCCTTTATCATATATTAATTGACCATATATGTTTGGGTTAATGTCTGGAGTCTCTATTCTGTTCCACTGGTCTGTGGCTCTGTTCTTGTGCCAGTACCAAATTGTTGTGATTACTGTGGCTTTGTAGTAGAGCTTGAAGTTGGGGAGCAGGATCCCCCCCATTTTATTCTTCCTTCTCGGGATTGCTTTGGCTAATCGGGGTCTTTGGTGGTTCCATATGAATTTTAGAACTATTTGTTTCAGTTCGTTGAAGAATGCTGTTGGTATTTTGATAGGAATTGCATTGAATCTGTAGATTGCTTTAGGCAGGATGGCCATTTTGAAAATATTAATTCTTCCTAGCCAAGAGCATGGGATGAGTTTCCATTTGTTACTGTCCTCTTTAATTTCTCTTAAGAGTGTCTTGTAGTTTTCAGGGCATAGGTCTTTCATTTCCTTGGTTAGGTTATTCCTAGGTATTTTATTCTATTTGATGCAATTGTGAATGGAATTGTTTTCCTCATTTCTCTTTCTGTTAGTTCATCGTTAGTGTATAGGAAAGCAACAGATTTTTGTGTATTAATTTTGTATCCTGCAACTTTGCTGAATTCAGATATTAGTTCTAATAGTTTTGGAGTGGAGTCTTAAGGGTATTTTATCTACAATATCATGTCATCTGCAAATAGTGCCAGTTTGACTTCTTCTTTACCAATATGGATTCCTTGTATTTCTTTGATTTGTCTAATTGCCGTGGCTAGGACCTCCAGTACTATGTTGAATAACAGTAGGGAGAGTGGGCATCCCTGTCTTGTTCCCAATCTTAGAGGAAAAAGTTTCAGCTTCTCACTGTTAAGTATGATGTTGGCTGTGAGTTTGTCATATATGGCCTTTGTTATGTTGAGGTACTTGCACTCTATACTTATTTTGTTGAGAGTTTTTATCATGAATGGATGTTGAATTTTGTCAAATGCTTTTTCAGCATCTATGAAGATGATCATGTGGTTTTGTCCTTCTTTTTGCTGATGAGGTGGATGATGTTGATGGATTTTTGAATGCTGCACCATCCTTGCATCCCTGAGATGAATCCCACTTGGTTATGATGTATGATCCTCTTGATGTATTTTTGCATTCAGTTTGTTAATATTTTGTTGAGTATTTGAGTATTTTTGCATATATGTTCATCAGGGATATTGGTCTGTAATTTTCTTTTTTGGTGGGGTCTTTGCCTGGTTTTGGTATTAGGGTGATGCTGGCTTCATAGAATGAGTTTGGAAGTATTTCTTCCTCTTCTATTTTTTGGAAAACTTTAAGGAGATGGGTATTATGTCTTCTCTGTATGTCTGATGAAATTCTGTGGTAAATTCATCTGGCCCAGGGATTTTGCTCTTGGATAGTTTTTTGATTACTGCTTTAATTTCATTGCTGGTAATTGGTCTGTTTATATTTTCTGTTTCCTCCTTGGTCAGTCTTGGAAGGCTTGGAAGGTTGTATTTTTCTAGGAAGTTGTACATTTCTTTTGGTTTTCCAGCTTGTTAGTGTATGGATTCTCATAGTATTTTCTAATAATTCTTTGTATTTCTGTGGGGTCCATCATGATTTTTCATCTCTCGTCTCTGATTCTGTTGATGTGTGTAGATTCTCTTTTTTCTCTTAATAAGTCTGGCTAGGGGCTTATCTATTTTGTTTATTCTTTCAAAGAACCAGCTCTTGGTTTCATTGATTTTTTCTATTGTTTTATTCTTCTCAATTTTATTTATTTCTTCTCTGATCTTTATTATATCCCTCCTTCTACTGACTTTGGGCCTCATTTGTTCTTCTTTTTCCAATTTCAATAATTGTGACTTTAGACTATTCATTTGGGATTGTTCTCCCTTCTTTAAATAGGCCTGAATTGCTATATACTTTCCTCTTAGAACTGCTTTCGCTGCGTCCCATAGAAGTTGGGGCTTTGTGTTGTTGTTGTCATTTGTCTCCATGTATTGTTTGATCTCTATTTTAATTTGGTCATTGATCCACTGATTATTTAGGAGCATGTTGTTAAGCCTCCATGTGTTTGTGAGACTTTTTGTTTTCTTTGTACAATTTATTTCTACTTTTAACCTTTTGTGGTCTGAGAAGTAGGTTAGTAGAATTTCAATCTTTTTTGATTTACTGAGGCTCTTTTTGTGGCCTAGTATGTGGTCTATTCTGGAGAATGTTCCATGTGCACTTGAGAAGAATGTGTATCCTGCTGCTTTTGGATGTAGAGTTCTATAGGTGTCTGTTAGGTCCATCTGTTCTAGTGTGTTGTTCAGTGCCTCTGTGTCCTTACTTATTTTCTGTCTGGTGGATCTGTCCTTTGGAGTGAGTGGTGTGTTAAAGTCTTCCAAAATGAATGCATTGCATTCTATTTCCTCCTTTAATTCTGTTAGCATTTGTTTCACATATATTGGTGCTCCTGTTTTGGGTGCATATGTGTTTATAATGGTTATATCCTCTTGTTGGACTGAGCCGTTTAACATTATGTAGTGTCCTTCTTTATCTCTTGTTACTTTCTTTGTTTTGAAGTCTACTTTGTCTGATACTAGTATTGCAACACCTGCTTTTTTCTCCCTATTGTTTGCATGAAATATCTTTTTCCATCTCTTGACTTTAGTCTGTGCATGTCTTTGTTTTGAGGTGAGTCTCTTGTAAGCAGCATATAGATGGGTCTTGCTTTTTTATCTATTCTATTCCTCTGTGTCTTTTGATTGGTGCATTCAGTCCATTTACATTTAGGGTGATTAATGAAAGATATGTACTTATTGCCATTGCAGGCTTTAGATTCGTGGTTACCAAAGCTTCATGGTTAGCTTCTTTACTACCTTACTGTCTAACTTATCTCACTAATTGAGTTATTATAAACGCAGCCTGATGATTATTTCTCTCCCTTTTTATTCCTCCTCCTCCATTCTTCATATGTTGGGTGTTTTGTTCTGTGCTCTTTTGTGTTTCCTTTGACTGCTTTTGTGAGTAGTTGATTTTTTTTTTTTTTTGCCTTTAGTTAGTATTTGGTTGGTCTGCTTTCTTTGCTATGATTTTATTTTTTCTGGTGACATCTATTAGCCTTTGGAGTGCTTCCATCTAGAGCAGTCCCTCTAAAATACCCTGTAGAGGTGGTTTGTGGGAGGCAAATTCCCTCAACTTTTGCTTGTCTGGGAATTGTTTAATCCCTCCTTCTTATTTAAATGATAATTGTGCTGGATACAGTATTCTTGGTTCAAGGCCCTTCTGTTTCATTGCATTGAATATATCATGCCATTCTCTTCTGGCCTGTAAGGTTTCTGTTGAGAATTCTGATGATAGCCTCATGGGTTTTCCTTTGTAGGTGACTGTTTTTCTCTCTCTAACTGCCTTTAATACTCTGTCCTTATCCTTGATCTTTGCCGTTTTAATTATTATGTATCTTGGTGTTTTCCTCCTTGGGTCCCTTGTGTTGTGAGTTCTGTGGGCTTCCATGGTCTGAGAGACTATTTCCTCCTCCAGTTTGGGGAAGTTTTCAGCAATTATTTCTTCAAAGACACTTTCTATCCCTTTTTCTCTCTTCTTCTTCTTCTGGTACCCCTATAATGTGGATATTGTTCCATTTGGATTGGTCACACAGTTCTCTTAATATTCTTTCATTCCTGGAGATCTTTTATCTCTCTCTGCCTCAGCTTCTCTGTGTTCCTTTTCTCTGATTTCTATTCCATTAACTGCCTCTTGCATCTCATCCAGTCTGCTCTTAAGTCCTTCCAGAGATTGTTTAATGTCTGTATTCTCCCTCCCAACTTTATTCTTTAGCTCTTACATATTTCTCTGCAGGTCCATAAGCATGGTTATGACCTTTATTTTGAATTCTTTTTCAGGTAGATTGGTTAAATCTATCTCCCCAGGCTCCCTCTCGTGTGTTGTCTGGGTTATTCTTGACTGGATCAAATTCTTCTGCCTTTTCATGGCGATAGAGGTAGCTTCCCTCCTCACTGCCTCTGCTGGTTACCCACATTCAGGGAGCAGCTTCCAGTTTCATTTCCTGAGCTTCTGTGGGTGGGGCAGCTATTGGGGCAGCCCAGAGCCCTGCGGGGAGTGGCAGGCACACCAGGTGTGCTCTCCTGTGAGAATGGCGAATTTTCATGCCTTGTCCTGGCTACCTCTGTCTGTGCGCACTGGTGGGGCCTCTGAGTCTGGCCTAGGCAGCTGCGGAGGAAGCTCTGGGCACTTGCTGTGGGCACAGCCGCTCCTAGGCCATTCCCCTGCTATGGCGGGGTCGCACTGGAGGGGGAATGGACTGGGAGGCTGTTTGTTGCCATGAGGGGCTTCAGAGCTGTGCTGCCGCCCTGGGGGTTAGGGCACCTGGAGTTCCCCGGGATTCCCAGCTGCTGGGTTGAGTGTGCCGGGAAGCTTCTGTCCAGCTGTGAGGCCCCTGTCCCTTTAAGACTTTCAAAAAGCACTCACTTTTCTTTTGTCCCAGGGGCACTGGTTGCGGGGACCCTCTCGCAGGTCTTACTGTCCTGTTTCCCTAGTATTCAGCACCTCACGCACTGTGTGTCTGTGCTCCCAGTGCGGATGGCTGGGGCTGGGTATTTAGCAGTCCTGGGCTTCCTCTCCCTCCCCACTCCAACTCCTCTCCTCCCACCTGGAGCTGGGGTGAGGGGCCTTGGGTCCTGCCGGGCTGGGGCTTGTATCTTACCCCCTTCGCGAGGCACTTGGTTCTCACAGGTGTGGATGTGGCCTGGCAGTTGTACTGTATCTTCTGGTCTCTCTTTTAGGAATAATTGTATTTGTTGTATTTTCAAAAATATATATGGTTTTGGGAGGAGATTTCTGCTTCCCTTCTCATGCCGCCATCTTGGCTTCTCCTCTCACTTCTTGTTTTCATAAGATTTTTAATAATAGTGACATTTAAGACTTTTCTAAGTATTACAGTACTTGCTAACATCTCCAAGTATACTTCAAATTTTTGCCAACTCCAAGTAAATTTTCCCTCACAAAACCAAGTAAGTAAATAAATGATTTAATTAGTTAAAAAAATTGGACAACATATTGAAAGAATACTGTTAAAATAAAGATCCATCAAACTTTGCAAAAAATTTAGAAGTTTGCTCAAACTGCTAGATTAAACTAAATCCTATAAATTACAGGGTTTCAAATGTAAAAAACAGGCTGTTTAATGAGAATTCAATCTTATATTAAGAAAATCCTAAACATTTCCCCATAACACAGTCAGATTTTTAGAGAGTCAAAAAAAAACAGCCATGTGAAAAATAACTTTGCATTCTTATTCTATAATTCTGGGGATATTATCATCATTTATGTTGTTAATACAACTTGTAAAAAACTTTTGTATTAAATTATTTTCATAATTAAGTTACAGGAAATAATTGTTTCTCTTGACAAATTTACAGAATTAACTTTATCAGACATTGAAGACTATATAGTACACTGTCATTCTTTTGCCTTGAGTATTAGGAAGCTCAGAACTAAATTTTATTCTCGTTTACAGTAACTGCATTACATTAGGTCTCTAGTATATCAAACTGAAGTTGACATATTTCTCTTTTTTCTTTCAGTCTCTTTTTTTTGTTTGTTTCCATTTCAAAAATCTAATTTTACAAATAATTGCTTTACCAAGATATCCCAAAGCCTTTTTGGACACAGGAAAGGTGCAATTTATTCAAACCCCTGGATTATGGGACATTTCTGCAATTAAATTATTTCCTACATTTCAACATAGAAAATTTGGAAATTTCTAGCTTTAAAGAATATATATTGAGAGGGCAGAAGATGGCGGCATGAGTAGAGCAGCAGAAATCTCCTCCCAAAACCACATATATCTATGAAAATATAACAAAGACAACCCTTCCTAGAATAAAGACCAGAGAACACAGGACAATATCCAGACCACATCCACACCTGCGAGAACCCAGCGCCTTGGGAAGGGGGTAAGATACAAGCCCCGGGCCGGCGGGAGCCAAGCGCCCATCCCCCCAACTCCCGGCGGGAGAAGAATAGGCAGAGCGGGAGGGAGACAGAGCCCAGGACTGCTGAACACCCAGGCCCAGCCATCCGGGCCAGAGTGCAGACACAGTGGGTGCGCAGGGTGCCCTGGATAATAGGAAAACAGGGCAGCAAGAACAGTGAGCGGGCACTGGAGGCCGGGCGCCAGAGGACATAAGAAAAGCGAGTGACCAATTTTTTTTTTTTTTTTTTTGCTCTTTTGTTTTGGCGAGCACTTTTTGGAAGTCTAAAAGGGATAGGGACCCCAATACTAGGGAAACAGGGCAGCAAGACCGGTGAGCAGATGCCTGAGGCTGGCACCGGAGAATAAAGAAAAACGAGCGGCAACCTTTTTTTTTTTTTTTTTAGTTAAAAAATTTTTTTTTAATTAAAAATTTTTTTTTTTTTGTGGTTGTTGTTTTGTTCTTGCGGGTGCTTTTTGGAAGTCTTAAAGGGGCAGGGCGGGACACTTAATCCAGAGGTAGGGAATCCGGGGATCTCTGGGCACCCTAACTCCTGGGCTGCAGGGAGCAGGGAGGCCCCTTACGGAGATAAATAGCATCCCAGCCGCTCCCCCTCCAACGCGACTCCACCACTTTAGAGCAGCCGCCCGAGCCAGGCCACGCCCACATTAACAGCGGAGATAAACTCCATAGCAGCCGGGCAGGAAGCAGAAGCCCTGTCTGCGCGCAGCTGCGCAGCACAAGCCACTAGAGGTCGCTGTTCTCCCAGGAGAGGAGGGCCACAAACCAACAAGAAGGGAAGTTCTTCCAGCCGTCACTTGTCCCAGCTCTGCAAACTATTCCTATCACCATGAAAAGGCAAAACTACAAGCAGACAAAGATCACAGAGACCATGCCAGAGAAGGAGACAGACCTAACCAGTCTTCCTGAAAAAGGATTCAAAATAAGAATCATAAACATGCTGACAGAGATGCAGAGAAATACGCAAGAGAAATGGGATGAAGTCCGGAGGGAGATCACAGATGCCAGAAAGGAGATCGCAGAAATGAAACAAACTCTGGAAGGGTTTATAAGCAGAATGGATAGGATGCAAGAGGCCATTGATGGAACTGAAACCAGAGAACAGGAATGCATAGAAGCTGACATAGAGAGAGACAAAAGGATCTCCAGGAATGAAACAATATTAAGAGAACTGTGTGACCAATCCAAAAGGAACAATATCCGTATTATAGGGGTCCCAGAAGAAGAAGAGAGAGGAAAAGAGATGGAAAGTATCTTAGAAGAAATAATTGCTGAAAACTTCCCCACACTGGGGGAGGAAGTAATCGAACAGACCCAGGAAATACACAGAACCCCCAACAGAAAGGATCCAAGGAGGACAACACCAAGACAATTAATAATTAAAATGGCAAAGATCAAGGACAAAGAAAGAGTTTTAAAGGCAGCTAGAGAGAAAAAGGTCACCTATAAAGGAAAACCCATCAGGCTAACATCAGACTTCTCGACAGAAACGCTACAGGCCAGAAGAAAATGGCATGATATATTTAATACAATGAAACAGAAGGGCCTTGAAACAAGGATACTGTATCCAGCACGACTATCATTCAAATATGACGGTGGGATTAAACAATTTCCAGACAAACAAAAGCTGAGGGAATTTGCTTTCCACAAACCACCTCTACAGAACATCTTACAGGGACTGCTCTAGATGGGAGCACTCCTAAAAAGAGCACACAACAAAACACCCAACATATGAAGAATGGAGGAGGAGGAATAAGAAGGGAGAGAAGAAAAGAATCTCCAGACAGTGTATATAACAGCTCAATAAGCGAGCTAAGTTAGGCAGTAAGATACTAAAGAGGCTAACCTTGAACCTTTGGTAACCACGAATTTAAAGCCTCCAATGGCAATAAGTACATATCTTTCAATAGTCACCCTAAATGTTAATGGGCTGAATGCACCAATCAAAAGACACAGAGTAATAGAATGAATAAAAAAGCAAGACCCATCTATATGCTGCTTACAAGAAACTCACCACAAACCCAAAGACATGTACAGACTAAAAATCAAGGGACGGAAAAACATATTTCAAGCAAACAACAGCGAGAAGAAAGCAGGGGTTGCAGTACTAATATCAGACAAAAAAAAGACTTCAAAACAAAGAAAGTAATAAGAGATAAAGAAGGACACTACATAATGATAAAGGGCTCAGTCAAACAAGAGGATATAACCATTCTAAATATATATGCACCCAACACAGGAGCACCAGCATATGTGAAACAAATACTAACAGAACTAAAGGGGGAAATAGACTGCAATGCATTCATTCTAGGAGACTTCAACACACCACTCACCCCAAAGGATAGATCCACCGGGCAGAAAACAAGTAAGGACACAGAAGCACTGAACAACACAGTAGAGCAGATGGACCTAATAGACATCTATAGAACTCTACATCCAAAAGCAAAAGGATATACATTCTTCTCAAGTGCACATGGAACATTCTCCAGAATAGACCACATACTAGGCCACAAAAAGAGCCTCAGAAAATTCCAAAAGATTGAAATTCTACCAACCAACTTTTCAGACCACAAAGGCATAAAACTAGAAATAAACTGTACAAAGAAAGCAAAAAGGCTCACAAACACATGGAGGCTTAACAACATTCTCCTAAATAATCAACGGATCAATGACCAAATCAAAATGGAGATCCAGCAATATATGGAAACAAATGACAACAACAACACTAAGCCCCAACTTCTGTGGGACACAGCAAAAGCAGTCTTAAGAGGAAAGTATATAGCAATCCAAGCATATTTAAAAAAGGAAGAACAATCCCAAATGAATGGTCTAATGTCACAATTATCGAAATTGGAAAAAGAAGAACAGATAAGGCCTAAGGTCAGCAGAAGGAGGGACATAACAAAGATCAGAGAAGAAATAAACAAAATTGAGAAGAATAAAACAATAGCAAAAATCAATGAAACCAACAGCTGGTTCTTCGAGAAAATAAACAAAATAGATAAGCCTCTAGTCAGACTTACTAAGAAGAAAAGAGAGTCAACACAAATCAACAGTATCAGAAACGAGAAAGGAAAAATCACGACGGACACCACAGAAATACAAAGAATTATTAGAGAATACTATGAAAACCTATATGCTAACAAGCTGGGAAACCTAGGAGAAATGGACAACTTCCTAGAAAAATACAACCTTCCAAGATTGACCCAGAAAGAAACAGAAAATCTAAACAGAACAATTACCAGCAACAAAATTGAAGCGGTAATCAAAAAACTACCAAAGAACAAAACCCCCGGGCCAGATGGATTTACCTCGGAATTTTATCAGACATACAGGGAAGACATAATACCCATTCTCCTTAAAGTTTTCCAAAAAATAGAGGAGGAGGGGATACTCCCAAACTCATTCTATGAAGCTAACATCACCCTAATACCAAAACCAGGCAAAGACTGCACCAAAAAAGAAAACTACAGACCAATATCCCTGGTGAACATAGATGCAAAAATACTCAACAAAATATTAGCAAACCGAATTCAAAAATACATCAAAAGGATCATACACCATAAACAAGTGGGATTCATCCCAGGGATGCAAGGATGGTACAACATTCGAAAGTCCATCAACATCATCCACCACATCAACAAAAAGAAGGAAAAAAAACACATGATCATCTCCATAGATGCTGAAAAAGCATTTGACAAAGTTCAACATCCATTCATGATAAAAACTCTTGGCAAAATGGGAATAGAGGACAAGTACCTCAACATAATAAAGGCCATCTATGATAAACCCACAGCCAACATTATATTGAACAGCGAGAAGCTGAAAGCATTTCCTCTGAGATCGGGAACTAGACAGGGATGCCCACTCTCTCCACTGTTATTTAACATAGTACTGGAGGTCCTAGCCACGGCAATCAGACAAAACAAAGAAATACAAGGAATCCAGATTGGTAAAGAAGAAGTTAAACTGTCACTATTTGCAGATGACATGATACTGTACATAAAAAACCCTAAAGACTCCACCCCAAAACTACTAGAACTGATATTGGAATACAGCAAAGTTGCAGGATACAAAATCAACACACAGAAATCTGTGGCTTTCCTATACACTAACAATGAACCAACAGAAAGAGAAATCAGGAAAACAACTCCATTCACAATTGCATCAAAAAAATAAAATACCGAGGAATAAACCTAACCAAAGAAGTGAAAGACTTATACTCTGAAAACTACAAGTCACTCTTAAGAAAAATTAAAGGGGACACTAACAGATGGTAACTCATCCCATGCTCGTGGCTAGGAAGAATTAATATCGTCAAAATGGCCATCCTGCCCAAAGCAATATACAGATTTGATGCAATCCCTATGAAACTATCAGCAACATTCTTCAATGAACTGGAACAAATAATTCAAAAATTCATATGGAAACACCAAAGACCCCGAATAGCCAAAGCAATCCTGAGAAAGAAGAATAAAGTAGGGGGGATCTCACTCCCCAACTTCAAGCTCTACTATAAAGCCATAGTAATCAAGACAATTTGGTACTGGCACAAGAGCAGAGCCACAGACCAATGGAACAGACTAGAGAATCCAGACATTAACCCAGACATATATGGTCAATTAATATTTGATGAAGGAGCCATGTACATAAAATGGCGAAATGACAGTCTCTTCAACAGATGGTGCTGGCAAAACTGGACAGCTACATGTAGGAGAATGAAACTGGACCATTGTCTAACCCCATATACAAAAGTAAACTCAAAATGGATCAAAGACCTGAATGTAAGTCATGAAACCATTAAACTCTTGGAAGAAAACATAGGCAAAAACCTCTTAGACATAAACATGAGTGACCTCTTCTTGAACATATCTCCCTGGGCAAGGAAAACAACAGGAAAAATGAATAACTGGGACTATATTAAGCTGAAAAGCTTCTGTACAGCAAAAGACACCATCAATAGAACAAAAAGGAACCCTACAGTATGGGGAATATATTTGAAAATGACACATCCGTTAAAGGCTTGACGTCCAGAATATATAAAGAGCTCACATGCCTCAACAAACAAAAAACAAATAACCCAATTAAAAAATGGGCAGAGGAACTGAACAGACAGTTCTCCAAAAAAGAAATACAGATGGCCAACAGACACATGAAAAGATGCTCCACATCGCTAATTATCAGAGAAATGCAAATTAAAACTACAATGAGGTATCACCTCACACCAGTAAGGATGGCTGCCATCCAAAAGACAAACAACAACAAATGTTGGCGAGGCTGTGGAGAACCCTCCTACACTGCTGGTGGGAATGTAAGTTAGTTCAACCATTGTGCAAAGCAGTATGGAGGTACATCAAAATGCTCAAAACAGACTTACCATTTGACCCAGGAATTGCACTCCTAGGAATTTACCCTAAGAATGCAGCAATCAAGTATGAGAAAGATCAGTGCACCCCTATGTTTATCGCAGCACTATTTACAATAGCCAAGAATTGGAAGCAACCTAAATGTCCATCGATAGATGAATGGATAAAGAAGAAGTGGTACATATACACAATGGAATACTACTCAGCCATAAGAAAAGGGAAAATCCAACCATTTGCAGCAACATGGATGGAGCTGGAGGGTATTATGCTCAGTGAAACAAGCCAAGCGGAGAAAGAGAAATACCAAATGATTTCACTTATCTGTGGAATATAAGAACAAAGGAAAAACTGAAGGAACAAAACAGCAGCAGAATCACAGAACTCAAGAATGGACTAACAGGTACCAAAGGGAAAGGGACTGGGGAGGATGGGTGGGTAGGGACGGATAAGGGAGGGGGAGAAGTAGGGGGGTATTAAGATTAGCATGCTTGGGGGGGTAGGAGAAAAGGGAGGGCTGTACAACACAGAGAAGGCAAGTAGTGATTCTACAACATTTTGCTATGCTGATGGACAGTGACTCTAAAGGGGTTTATAGGGGGGACCTTGTATAGGGGAGAGCCTAGTTAACATAATATTCGTCATGTAAGTGTAGATTAGTGATACCAAAAAAAAAAAAAAAAAAAAAAGGCAGTTCCTGTGTGGTAACCTCCAGTGAGTTCTACACAAGGGTATAAAGGGCATATAAAAGTGTAGGCAAAGTGCCTGTTTGTGTTTATACAGAGGATCAAAGCCTAATTTGGCTACCCCGAAAATAAACTAAGATACGATATGAAAAAGAACTTCCAACATCAGCACTCTCTGGAAGACTCATGCCAGAAGATGATCATCAAAAAACCCCAACAAAGATCCACGCACTGCTACAGCTGTAGATGCACTCATCCCACCAGTTCCTGGACTTGCCATGGGAATGAAGAAGGAGATATCTAAGCTGGCCTGTGCATACAGTAAAACAACAAATTTGACTGGATCTATACTGTTGGAACTCAATCAAGTATTAGGAGAAGTGGAAATTGTAGCGCTCCAAAATCTTACAACTACAGACTATTTACTGTTAAAAGAACATAAGGGATGTGAACATTCCCCAGGAATGGGTTGTTTTAATTTGTCTGATTTATCTCAGACTGTTCAAGTTCAGTTGGACAATATCCACCATATCATAGATAAGTTTTCACAAATGCCTAAGGTGCTTAACTGGTTTTCTTGGTTTCACTGGAGATGGCTGGTAATTACAGGTATGATTTGGTTATGTAACTATCCTCCTATTATGTTAATGTGTGTGCGCAATTTAAGTAGTAGCTTAAAACCTATACATGCTGAAGTTACTCTACAAGAAGATATGTCAAAGAAATAATCAATCTTCCCATGTTTTCTTCTGCCTGCTACTTCTATAGCTTTTCTTCTTCCTTCCTAATTACAACCCTTAAATAGAATTCGTGCCTCATGTCAAATTTACTGAGTATCATAATTCTTCCAAGTGGTAAAGATACCTCAAGACAAATGCTGGGCATAGAAGCTACAGGGCATAAATATGCAAAGAAATAAAAAGCTTACCATTTCAAACAATAAGGCTTCTCTCTCATTTACCAACTTTACATTTCCCTGTATGGCCCCAGAAGATGACTGGTTAGCCAGAGACGGGTAAGATTCCTCAAGGGAGGAACAACCTAAGACAGGCACAGTCACAGGGGGGCCATCAGGTGAGAAATTGGGGATCAACAGAGGTGAGGCTTAGAACCTCACCCCCCCTGTTCTGAGAGAAATCTTCTGCATCCGTGGATGTTTTATTGCCCTGGTCTAGCTTGGATTAACACATAGTCTACAGGCACACACCTGATCATCTACATTTACTCTCTTACAACACTAAACTATGTTTTCTACCTTTATCTTGTATCTACCTACCACTTCAGCATTTCATTAAAAATAATAATAATAAAGAGAGAAATGTGGTATCCACATATAAATCAAGTATAAAAATCAAAGGAATATTCATATTTGAACTGACTGTTTAGAGTTCATAATGCATGAGCAAAACCGAAAGTTTCTGTGATGACTGCCCTTGTACTGTTCACTATGTAACTTATTCACTATGTAAGAATTTGTTCTCCATGTAAGAACTTGTTTGTTATGCCTCAGAAGATTGGAGACTGATGAAAATTAGGCTTGGGGTGGATTAATGATTGTGCATTGAGCATTGACTCCCCTATACAGAATTTTATTGTTGTTAACAACCATTTGATCAATAAATATGAGAGATGCCCTCACAAAAAAAAAAAAAAAAAAAAAGAAGTACACACTTCCAATGGTAAAATAAATAAGTAACCGGGACGTAATGTATAGCATAAGGAATATAGTCAAGATATTGTAACAGCTTGGTATGGTGATAGCTGGTACCTAGAATTGTCATGTATATAAATGTTGAATCACTATGTTGTACACCTGAAACTAATGTAATGTAATACTGTGTGTCAACTACCCTTCAATAAAAAATAATTATCTACAAAAAAAAAAAAAAAAAAGAATATATATTAATTCACAAGTTAGGTATTCATGCTAATATAGAAAGTAAACTTATCTTTGTATTTATGGAATGTTAGTCTAAAATGTAGTCATGGTTATAAGTAAATATTTATAGCTTTAAAAGTGCTATTTGGTAAGGATTAGATGGGAAATGACATTTCTAAAGAGTAACATTTCCTCTGTGGAGTAAATTGGAAAGGAAGAATAGCCTTCTTTAAGCTCTTTATTTTGCCAAATTGCTTATGCTCTTTTCTTCAATTATATATGGTCCTGAGCATGATTAATAGACTCCTGATCTTTCTAAACACTCTACTGAAGTTTTAATCTGATGTTTACAATTTAATATTAAACACTGATGGTGAATAGCCACTGTCAAATGAGGTTACCCTTGTGAGCTCAGTAGAACAACAGATTCTTTCAGCTAAGTTAGAACGTTTCTTATTTAAACAAAAAAACATCTTTCAGGCTAAGGAAAACACTAAGGAAAAGAGGCAGGACTTTTAAAAATGCTTTTTTAGATTAGAGACTATTTAAAACAAAAAAATCCTTGAAGTTTCTGAAAAAAAAAAAGCTCAAAGTGTTCAAAGTGTTAGCCAAAAAATAAGTTCATGCTTAATTGGACAGAATCCCTCAGGCCGTCTGTGTATTGTACTGTCTAGCTTCCTAACAAGAGAACAGCCAAGACTTGGATGCCTGCTGGGTAAGGAGGAGTACTATCTTAGTGATGGAATTTGGGCAAGTGCTATCTGCCACAGACCAAATGAAATTAGTGGTGTGGTTTATTGGTATGTTATTGTTGTTTTTGGTTCTAAACACCAGGGCAGGGCAAGACTGAATGACTGGGCAGGCATTTTAATCTCTTTGGTGTTGTCCAGAAGTCTCCCCTGAGGTGTCAGAGGGTGACTAATGGTTGCCGAAGAGAAGGTCTGGGCCAAGACCTCTCTGACATTTGCTTCCTGCTACTGTTTTTGGAAACACAGCTTTAATTCTCTTCAAAATTTCTTTGGAAGGCAGATGCCACTCACTTCATACTCCAGTTTTACCAATGCCCTATGACTATTATGGTAGTCATCACTTTAACCTGCCTGTAAAGGATCTTATTGCTGTCTGATTTTGAAAAAAAAACAAATAAATACAAATCCAATGTCCCTCTTTATGAGCTCAGTTCTGTACTCCTCCCTTGTGACTCCCACATTGGTGAGCATGATCTTGTTTGTGAGATCGTTATTAATAAGAATTTATCCTTTTGCATATTGTTGTATGGTTTGTAAGCACTTTATAATAGTACTAACAAAAAAACAGAAATAAAAATGGTCATTTATTAATGGTGACTCAGTTCCTATTGTAAAATTCTTCAAAATGCTGGAAGATGCACCCCTACCTCGCCTTGGCGAGGGAAGAAGTAGTTATCATTAGTTAAGAGGGTATATGCTGATACAAAAAATGAGCTACAGCACCACATAGAAGCTCATGCTGAGACAGATCAAGTTGCCCTTACTGAACTTCATGGTATAAAGACAAATTGTGTTGTTCTAACCATTCACTCATGCTTTGCTTCTGCCTGGTTTTCATTATGATAAATGGAGATGAATGTTGTCTTTCCCTAGTGACCTATTAAAAAGTTCTCTCTGGCCCTCACTTCCCTAGAGCCAACAGCCAGCTCCCAAGTGCTCACTACCAGAGTTACGTCTCTGCAGCCATCAGCGGCTAGATCATATATTCCCCCCATGTAACTTAACTGTACAAAGTTATAATCATTTGAATTAATTTATCAAATATAGCAATTGCAAAATGGCAATTAACCATGGATTTGGACTGTCTGCTTCTAAAATATCCTTCAAAAATCAGCAGTGAAATACCTTAATATAGACCTGGCACTGATTTTTCTTCTGGTCTTGAGAATATGAAAAAAAATTCAAGATTTTTCTTGTGTCTGCAACATTGTTTTGTGAAATAACAAAGTGACAGACATAAAATGCTTGTCTTAGGAGAAAAGAAGTGGAAGGCCTGAGCAAACTGTGAATCAAAATCTGTGTTTATTTCCTTTTTCTTTACTAAGCACCCGTGTTTTGTGAGGGGATTTCAGATGGAGGTGAGATCGGGCAGGGACATGGGGCAAGCATCATGATTAACTTTTCCTGCCTATGATGAAAAATACTGAGATATAAACAGTATAGTAAGAACAGGAGGACAGCTAAGATTCTATTTTAAAAAGCACAGAGTTGAGAAGTAAGATTCCTAACATATTCTCTGGTAATCAGACAATAGCCCAACAGCCTATCTTAATGCAGTGCAGGCAGTCTTAGCTGATATGTCCCTACTACTTGAGGGTAACCACTATCTTGGAAAAGAACAGGATAAATAAATCCCTTGCATTGTGTTTATTAAGCAAAATTAGCTGGAGGACTGATAACAGAGGAGAGGAGACATGGTGTCTCTCACCAGAGAAGAGCACCTTGAGACCACAAGTCAAGCCTCCACCCAGCCCCCCACCCCCGCCCTTTGCCCCATTCCTGAAAGCCTTAAAAGACAGAATCCCCAGACTCTCTATGTGCCTCCTCTCTGAGGATGTTCGCACTTTCCTTTCCTTAAGTGCATACTTGTAAATAAAGCTTTCTCACTGCTCAGATTATGGTGGTTCGTCTCTTTGCTATTTCATTTTATTTCCAAGTCTTCACTCTGTCTCCACTTTGCTCCTGATAAGTAGGAAGGGGCTGCTAAGAGCTCAGATTTGGGCCTGCTCAGATGTTTGTCGCCTGGGTGACCTGGATGAAACTGCAGCTGTGCCATCTGCTCTTATTAGCCTGCCTGAAAATCTCCTTTCTTTGGGAAGTTTCCAGAACACAATCTCACTCCATCCTGTGCTCTGTGGCTCCCCCAAATGCTGGAGTGGTAGGGGTTCATCCCCTGCTGTGCTAATCCAAGTGGATACAGGATGCCAGGTTTCAGGAGTTGGCAAAGGAATCTGCCCTAGGCTGAGAACTTTCCCTCTTTCCCTCTGCATTTATCTGTTCTCTGCTGCCTGCATGCAAGTTGCCAGTCCTTGGTGCTCTTCCTTTAATGAATTTCTTCTTTACCTACACTCATCTGACCTGCTAGAGAATTCTTTCTCGTCCAGAGTCAAGAAGCCTCCCCCACCCATGTTGAGGTTTCTCTTCGTGCTTCACCTAATGAGCACGGAGAGACCTCCCCAGATACAGCTGCCTGGTAACAGAGGCAGGAGGGTCAAGGAAAAGAAGCATTCGATTGGGCCTTGTCTTGTTAAGAACTGTAACAGTGCTGGGCTAACACTGGAGATAGTCTGGCGATAGTCTGGAGATCACACTGGAGAAATTCATGATCTGTGGACGGTTTCAGAATTTAGTAAGAATATAGAAAAATGCCATCATTAACGTTTTAACATCACCCTTCCTTTTTGTATTTATAAAACAAGTTTTACATTCTACCCAAACTACTCCACTGTGCAAACTATAAGAAAAGCAAACAAGCAAATAAAAAGTTTTCCCACTTGTACCTTTTGGAGATAGATATGCCACTTTCCTCTGTGAAAGACAAACTCTCTTGCTCTTATAAGGGTGGGGAGATTTATTTCTAAACATATTTCAAAGCATTCACTTCAGGTCATGTAAAGGAATGCACCATGGATGTGAGCCAAAGGGAGTTTCACTCCAAAGACCCCTCTTGGAGGGGACTTCAAGAAGAGACTAAGATCCCACCAGGTAAGTAACCCATCAAGCTGCTTAACAGGTCCTCCTAATCTGCAGGCCACATGGTTTTATCACAGAGGTGGTTTGATATTTGAGTTCTTTCAGTGTTTCATAAGCTTCTCTGGCATCACACCTGCACTTTTTTAAGCATCAGCCCCAGCAATAACCTTCAGGCTGTATTTTAAATTAAATATCCCTGCCATATACACAGGTTAAATATAAACTGAAACATTTTCCTGAATGTTTTCCAACAGATTATACTGGAAAGAAACTCCAGTCTATCTGAATTTCTAAGGAAACTAAAGCTTGGAGAAAATCTACTTATTGAATGTATTAGGTAGCACCAATTCTTCTGTTCCTTTCGTGGCACCTGCATTGGTCTTATGAACATTAACTTCCATTAACCATAGACAACCAGGGCTACAGAGGCCCCTTCAATCATATAGCACCATTGCTGCATTTTATGGGTGGAGAAAGGATTTGCACAGAAAATTAGTGGCATAACTAGGTATTTTATTAAATCTACGTATTTTATTAAAACACTCACAAACACAGATTTGGAATGTTAGTTCCTGTTATTTTAAAGTAGAATTGAGTTCATGCATATCTGGCCCACATAACAAGTGTTTGTTGATCACATCTTCCATGAACTGTGATAGATGTTCTCTTACGATATGAAATATTTGCAGTATGGTTTTTGACCTTTTATAAAATACAGGCCAGTAGGGCAAGGAGACATACACAGACTATCAATATAAAGGACTAAGATTGTACAGGATTAGAGAGCAGAGTGAGTGTGTAACAGGAAATGCAGTGCTGTAGAACTGAGAGAAATTTGAAACCATAGCCACTTGGAAGGTTCAGATTGGGCCACTTTGAGGAAGTGGGCATGAGGTTGGGTCATGAAGAATGAAAACATGTGAATGTCTCAGATGCAGAATAGGGTGAGCAGGGAAAAATAGGAATGACTCAGATGTTTTTATAGAAGAGTAATTTGGCTGACCTGGCTCCTATGAAGAGTCTGCATTACAGAGTAATGGGAAACAAGGTTGAACAGGGCTGGATGTGGGGATCTTGGAAAACTGAACTGAGGTTTTTTGGTTTTTATTCTTGGATAAAGAAAAGCAGATGTATCTATGTGTGCATGTATATGAGTATAATCATGAAAATATCTCCTGTCTCATTTCAAGAAGGATTTGAAAAATTAGAGCTGTAATATTTGAGGTAGGTATGGAAAACTTTTTCTTAAGACATTTTTGAGAAATCTGAGGTTCACAGAAAAACTGCGAGAAAAGAACAAAGATTTCCAGTATCCCCTCTGCCCCCACTTAGGGAGGGATAGCCTCTCCCATTAGCAACATCAGCAGCCAGAACAGTGCATTTGGTACAACTAAGGAACCTACATGGACACATCATAATCACCCACACAGTCCACAGTCCACTCTCAGTGATGCACATTCTATGGGTTTGGAGAAATGTGTAATGACAGGTATATGTCATCATAGTATCACACAGAACATTTTTATACCCTAAAAGTCATCTGTTCTCTATCTATTCATCCCTCCCCATCCTAATGCCTCGGACCCACTGATGTTTTACCATCTCCATAGTTATGTCTTTTCCAGATTACCATTTATTTGAAATCATCTAGTACTGTGCCATTTCAGACAGGCTTCTTTAACTTAGTGATATGCATTTAAGGCTCCTTTATGTCTTTTCATAGCTTTATAGCTCATGTCTTTTTAACACTGCAGTATTCCATTGCTCGGATGTACCATGGTTTATTTATCCATTCACCTATTAAAAGACACTTTGGTGGCCTCCAAGTTTTGGTAGTTATGAATAAAGGTACCATAAACATTTGTATGCAGGTTACTGTGTGAATATAAGTTTTTAACACCTCTGGGTAAATGCCATTGTTTGATGACATGGTAAAAATAGTTTTATTTTATAGGAAACTGTCAAACTGCCTTCTGGAGTGGCTGTAGGACTTTGCATTCTCAGTAAATCAGAGTTCTTGTTGCTTCACATCCTCACTAGCATTTCATGTTGTCAGTGCTTTGGATTTGAGCCATTCTGACTGATATGTAGTGGTAACTCATTGTTATTTTGATTTGCATTTCCCTGATGACATATGATGTGGAGGATTTTTTCATATGCTTATTTACTATCTATATATTCTTTGGTGAGGTGTCTATCAATGTCGTAGGAGTATAATGGAAACAGCAATGGAAATCAGTATTTTTTAGGTGGCTCCAAAATTTGGTTGTGGGTTGGAGAAAATAATAATTTCATTTTGAAATGTGGTTGTGTTTAATATAATGGGAAAGGATAAAATGGAATGCATATTCTCATCAGTGAAGAATCCTGATTGGAAAGCTGACTAATTGAATGTTGGGCAAGGTTTTCACTTGATGCACAGTTTGGGCTCTATGGCCCAGAGAAAGTGAAAAATGACTTTCCAGAATGAGAGCAGGATCAGACATTAAACATGATTCAGAACAACCCAGAAGGACAGGGAAAAATATCCTTGGGCTTGTAGTTAGCCTTTTTCTTGCTAAGAGGTGCATTCCCTGGGAATCTATATTTTAAAAGGTTTTTTTTATAGTTAATTAAGTATAAGATTAACTGTATTAAAAGTTCATCATGTTTATTTAGGGTAAGACTTTTAAAATCTTTAATATGCTTCTGTGATAGTTAATTTCTATCACTGGGGTATTTCATTCTATATTTTTCAAAATTTTATTGACAAAGAACCATCTGTACCCACTTTCAAGTGGCTCAAAAGCCTAATCAGCTTTCTGAAACTCTACTTTGTTGAAGTATGTGTGTGTGTGTGTCTGTGTGTGTCAACCTGGGCTTTGGATAAACTTCATTAGCTCTGATGAAATAATGACTTTAATTTAAAATCATTACATAAGTGGTCACAGAATGCCAAAATACAAAGACTAAAATGCTTCTTAGACATCATTTAGTATAAGAGTTCCTCCTCTACTATACTGAGATAACTAAAACATAGAGTGAGAGGTTATTGTTAGGGCCACATGGATCCTAATAGAAGTGCTGGACCCCACAATCTGGCCATTTGATTCCAAAGTGAGGCCAGCTTCCAAAAGCTATGGGAGGCACTTAGTTTCATCATTTCTCTGATAAGGCTTTCTCTAGCACTCCTTCAGCAGAATAGCACTTAAACAAAAGGGGTAGAGAAAGACGGTGGAGTAGGAGGGCAAGACAAAAACTCTTCCCACATACACACGGAGGAAACTACAGCAAATGCAACTAACTCTGAAAATTACCTGAAGACTGCAGAACAGACCATCTATACCTGGTGAAGAAGAGACTACCACATAAGAAGAGTAAAGGGTCAGAGCTGTGACAAATCAGGACCCAAGTCCTTCCCCTATTCCAGCCTACAAGTGGGAGGGAAAGGAATAAAGTTAGGAGAGGATAAATTCAGCACACCTTGCCCTGGAGATCTGCTCTGGGAATATGAGACCACCCTGCATTGGGCTCTGACAATTAATTGGAAAGAGGCTGCACACCAGGGAGAGTTGGAACACTGTTGAGGGCTGAGACTCCTGTCACTTGTGGAGAACTGGCACACTCTTGTCAGTCTGGCTGAGACCCAACACTGAGATGGCAGTTTGAAAGATCTGACAGCAGCAAGAAGTGTACCACAGGGGCAGGGGTTGGAAGGTGCTCTCTCTGGAGGGGAAAGGGCAGGTGGATGACACTTTCCTAGCCCTCCCTCTGCCCAACTGGTCAGGCACTTGTGGGAGCCTGCTCTGAAACTCTCCATCTCCCTTGCTGGAGGCTCAACCCCATGGCAGTGCTTCCCTGTGTACCCTCTCCACCCAGCCTCCTTGGCTCAGCAGTGGCCAGACTTTGCTGATACGGAGGAAGAGGGCAGAAGAAACTTCCTGCCACTTACCCAGCCCTACCTCAGCCTAGTGGGTCAGGCACATTTGGGAGCTAGTTCTGAAATTCTCCATCTCCCTCGCTTGTGGCTTGGCCCTGTGGTGGCTCTCCCTACATTCCTGCCCTGCCCAGCATTCTAAGCCCAGTAGAGGCCTGATTTTTCTGACTGGCAGGCAGAGGTTAGCTCCTCCCACAATAAATCTGAATAGAAGCCCCTCAGAACACACAAAGGGAGGCTACCTGTGGGGATCAGCCATTGCTGGTAGAGGAGCAGAAAGGTGGGCCCACACACAGCCCACCAACAGCAACTGTAGCTCAGCCACAAAAAGGAGCCAAGCTCTGGTGAACAGAGGGTCTTGAGCTTCTAGGCACCACAGGACATCTACTTCATCAAGCCATTACTTTCAAGACCAGGAGACATTGTTGATCTATCAAATGCAAAGGAAGAAACACAGAAACCCAGAAAAAATGAAGAGGCAGAGGAATATGTTCCAAACAAAAGAATAAGATCAACCACCAGATAAATGTTTAAAGTAAATGCAGGTTAGAAATCTTCCTAACAAAGAATTCAAAGTAACAGACATAAAGATGCTCACTGAAATAGAGAAATTGATTCAGGAGCTCCATGGGAATTTCAACAAAGAGATAGAAAATATGAAAAGGAACCATTCAGAGCTGAAGTATACGATAACTGAAATGAAAAATACAATAGAGGGAATGAATATCAGACTGCTGGAAGCAGAGGAAAGAATAAGTCTGATGGAAGATAGAGAACTGCAGAGCAAACAAGATGAGAAACAGAGAGGAAAAAGAATTTCTAAAAAAAGAAGATGCTAATAGAACTGTGTGACAACTCCAAATGAAACAATATTCACATAACAGGGATCCCAGAAGACAACAAGAGAAAAAGTGAGATAGAAAGTTTACTTGAGAAAATAATAGCTGAAAACTTCCCCAACCTGGGGAAGGAAATAGATATACAGGTCCTAGAAGCACAGAGAATCCCTAACAATATGAACCCCAAAAAGGCAACATTGAGACACATAGTAATTAAAATGGCAAAGAGTAAAGATAGAGAATCTTAAAAGCAGCAAGAGAGAGGGCAGACAGTTACCCATAAGGAAAACTGTAAGGCTATCATCAGATTTCTCAGGAGAAACTTTGCAGGCCAGAAGGGAGTGGCATGAAATATTCAAAGTATTGAAAGGGAAGAACCTGAAAGCAAGAATTCTCTATCCAGCAAGATTATCAGTCAGAATTGAAGGAGAGATTAAAAGGTTCCCAGATAAAGGTTAAAAAAAATTCCCCACCACTAAACTGTCCCTACAGGATATGCTAAAGGGACTTTTTTAGACAAAAAATTCTTAAGTCTAAATATTTTTCATCAGTGAAAATAAACTTACAGTAAAGGTAGTAGACCAATTACTTATAAAGCAAGTATGAAGTCCAAAAATTAAAGTAGTAAAATCAACTATGCACAAAATTAATCAAGGAATATACAAAGATGTGGATTATGACATCATATACATGAAGTATAGAGGAGGAAGAAGAAAAAGGTAGTTATTTTAGAATGTATTCAAAATTGAGTGACCATCAACTTAATATAGACCTTTATATGTTTAGGAAGCTGTTTATGAACCTTATATGGTAACCATCCATAAAACTAAAGCCAATAATAGACATGCACATTTTTTAAAAGGAATCCAAGCATAATGTAAAGAGAACCATCAAATCACAAGGGATGAGTATAAGAGGAAGAAAGCAACAGAAAGGAACTACAAAAGCAACCAGAAAACAATTAATAAAATGGCAATAAGTACATACTTATCTATAATTACCTTAAATGTAAATGGATTAAATGCACCAATTAAAAGACATAGGGTGGTAGAACAGCTAAAGAAGACCTATCTATATGCCATTTACAAGAGACTCATTTCAGACCTAAAAACATACATAAACTGAAAGTGAAGGGATGGAAAAAGATATTTCACTCAAACAACAGGGAGAAAAAGCAGGAATAGCAGGACTTATATCAGACCAAACAGACTTTTTAAATATCAAATAAAGTAACAAGAGACATAAAAGAACATTATATAGAGATAAAGGGATCAGTCCAAACAGATGATACAACAATTGCAAATATTTATTCACCCAACATAGGAGCATCTAAATAAATAAGGCAGATACAGAACTAAAGGAAGAAATAGAGAGCAACACAATAATATTTGGAGATTTTAACACCCCACGTACATCAATGAATAGGTCATCCAGAAAGAAAATAAATAAGGGAAAAGTGGCATTGAACAATACATTAGACCAAATGGACTTAACAGATATCTACAGAATATTACATCCAAAAGCAACAGAATACACATTTTTCTCAAGTGCACACAGAATGTTCTCCAGTATAGATCACTTATTAGGACAGAAGACAGCCTCAATAAATTAAAAAGATTGAAACTGTATCAAGTATCTCTTCAGACCACAATGGAATGAAACTAGAAATTAATTATTGAAGAAAACCAAAAAACAAAAACACATGGAGACTAAACAGCATGCCTCAAAATAATCAACAGAATGATGAACAAATCAGAGAAAAGCAAATAATACATGGGGCAAATGCAAACAGAAACACATATCAAAATATATGGATGCAGCAAATGCAGTTCTAAGAGGGAAGTACATAGCAATACAGGCCCACCTCAGGAAACAAGAACAATCCCAAATAAACAATATAGCCCCACAACTAAAGGAACTAGAAAAAGAAGAACAAACAAAGCCCAAAGTTAGTAGAAGGAGGGGCATAATAAAGATCAGAGCAGAAATACAGAAAAAGAAAACAATAGGAAATAATCAATGAAACCAAGAGCTGGTTCTTTGAGAAGATAAACAAAATAGATAAACACTTAGCCAGACTTATCAAGAAAAAGAGATGAAACAAGTAAACAAAATCAGAACTGAAAAAGGAGTAGTTACAACTAACACCACAGAAATCCAAAGAATTATAGAATAATTCTACAAAAAAATACAAGCCAATAAATTGGACAACCTGAAAGAAATAGACAAATTCATAGAAACATACAATCTTCCAAGACTGACCAAGGAAGAAACAGAAAATTTGAACAGACTGAGTACTATTAATTATATTAAACTGGTGATCAAAAACTCCCAACAAACAAACATCCAGGACCATATGGCTTCACAGGTGAATTCTACCAAACATTTAAAGAGCTAATGCCCATTCTTCTTGAAGTATTCCAAAAAATAGAAAAGGGGGGAATACTTCCAAACTCATTCTGTGAGGCCAGCATCACTGTAATACCAAAGCCAAAGACAATGCATAAAAAAAAATTACAGACCAATATCCCTGATGAACAAAGATGCAAAAATCCTCAACAAAATGTTAGCAAAACAAATTAAAAAATACATCACAAGGATTATTTATTGCAACCAAGTGAGATTCATTTCAGGGAGACAAGGATGGTACAATATTCATAAACCAATCAATGTGATATACAAAATAACATAAAGAAGGATAAAAACCACATGATTATCTCAGCAGATGCTAAAAAAGCATTTGACAAAATTCAACATCCTTTCATGATGAAAACTCAACAAAATGGGTATAGAGGAAACATAACTCAACATAATAAATGCCATATACAACAAACCCACAGCTAACATCACACTGGATGGTAAAAGCTGAAAACTTTCCCTCTAAGATCAGGAACAAGACAAGGATGTGCACTCTTACCATTTTTTATTCAACACAGCATTGGAGGTCCTAGCACAGCAATCAGACAAGAAAAAAGAAATAAAAGACATTCAAATTGGTAAGAAAGAAATAAAACTGTCAGTATTTGAAGAGGACATGATATCACATATAGAAAAGCCTAAAGACTCCATACACACATACACACGTAAATTATAACTGATAGATGAATTCTGCAAAGTTAAAGGTTAAAAAAATCAATATACAGAAATCTTTTGCATTCCTAAATACTAACAATGAACTAGCAGAAAGAGAAATGAAGAAAACAAATCCCTTTACAATTGCATCAGAAACAATAAAATGCACAATAATAAACCTAACCAAGGAGGTGAAAGACCTGGATTCTGAAAACTATAATATACTGACGAAAGAAACTGAAGAAGACACAAATAAATGCAAATCTACTTTATGCTCATGAATAGGAAGAATAATATTGTCAAAATGACCATCTTGCCCAAAGCAATTTAGAGATTCAATGCAATTCCTATCAAAATATCAATGGCATTTTTCAATGAACTAGAGTAAATAACCCTAAAATTTATATGGAATCACAAAAGACTCCAAATAACCAAAGCAATTTTGAGAAAGAACAAAACTTGGGCTATCATTCTGCCTGACATCAGCTATACTGCAAAGCTACAGAAATCAAAACAGTATGGCACTGGCACAAGAATAGACCTATAGATCAATGGGACAGAATAGAGAGCCCAGAAAGAAATCCATTCATATATCCAAAATATATAAAAAACTCATATGACTCAACACCAAAATAACCCCAAATAACACAATTAAAAAATGGGCAGAGGACCTGAATAGACATTTTCCAAAGAAGAAATGTAAATGGCCAACAGGCACATGAAAAGATTCTCCATATCACTAATCATCAGAGAAATGCAAATCAAAATCACAATAAGATATGATCTCACACCAGTCAGAATGGCCATTATCCAAAGGACAAGAAATAACAAGTGTTGACAATTATGTGGAGAAAAGGAAACCCTCCTATACTGTTGTAATGGTGGAGAAGGAGGGGTAAATTGGTTCAATCACTATGGATAGCAGTATGGGGGTCCCTCAACAAACTAAAAATATTCCACTTCTAGGAATTTGCCCAAAGAAAACCAAATCTCTGATTTGAAAAGACATGTGCACCCCAATGTTTACTGCTGCCTTATTTACAATAGCCAATAAATGGAAGCAACTGAAGTGTCCATCAATAGTTGAATGGATAAAGAAGAAGTGGTTCATATATACAATGGAATATTATTCAGCCATAAAAAAGAAAGAAATCTTGTCATTTGCGACAACATGCATGAACATAGAGGTTATTATGTTAAATGAAATAAGTCATGTGGATAAAGACAAATACCATATAATTTCACTTACATATGGAATCTAAAAACAAAACATGAATAAAACAGCAATAGGCTCACAGATACTGATAAGTGACTAGTGATTACCATGGAGGAGGGGTTGATGTGGGTGGTGAAATAGGTGAAGGGGATAAAGAGGCAGAAAATCCCAATTATAATGTAAATTAGTCACAGGGAAGAAAGTACAGCACAGAGAATGCAGTCAGTAGTTCTGTAACATCTTTCTGTATTGACAGATACTAACTACACTAGTTGGGGTGAGTATTTAATAATGTAAATAACTTTAAAAATATATACATAATTCCAAAAGTAATTATTTTTCTGGTAAACTACATTGCATCCTAGATTGTGGCCAAACTTCCTTATTTGGAAAATGAAGAGTGAACTATTTTGGACAAGTGCATACAAAAGTTACACCCAAAATATATGCTTCCAAAAGTCCTAAAGGAACACCTTTCTCCATGCAACCCAGAGCAAGCCCATTAAAGTTGCAAAATGGCTGTTAATGAATATAGAAGTGAACTAAAGAATTGTGTTCAAATAAAGAGACTGCTTTGAATTGAACCACAGCCTAGAAAAATCATATCAAATAGACTATAAAATAATATTTAGTGGTTAAAAAACTCAGGGTTTCTGATTTTGACTTTGCACACTCTGTGGGTTTACACTGGCTTCCTTCCCCTTGAAATGTTATACTGTGGCAGAGTTTAGCAGCTGTATGTTTGGTCTGTACTAAGAAAAGATTGACAAGAAGATCTTCCACAGAGAGTCCAGTGTTCTCAGTTTACCTGCATAGGGTACTCTAAGCTTTGCATTTCTAGGGGCCTTGGCTCAGTTTATTCTACTCTTTTTTTTCATTCAACTTGACCAACATTTAATGAGGGTCCTGTACTGGGTATATGGGGCCACACATGGGGAGAAAACTGAGATAATGCCCACTTTTTGGCAGTTAATTTGGGGAATCAGACAAATGGCTATAATTCAGGGTTGAGTAAGGAACCATAAGAGAAGGAAAAAAAAATACTGTAAGGATTCAAAGCAGGGAAAAAGCACTTCTAAATAGGTGGATTTAGATCTAGAGAGTCTTTATGGAGATCTTATAAATATGGCATTTGTAATGGAACCTGAAGGGCAGATGGGATTTCAACAAGCAGAGGTGCCCAGGAGGGCATTTCACCATGGGTGAGGCACTGAGAGAAAGTATTATCTCTGTGTGAGGATTAGTTTATTGGGAGTACAATTGTGGAGAATAGGTTTAGAGTAGCTAAGAATACTTAAAAAGTAGTCTGGGACCACAGTGGTGTAGGTTTGAAGCTAAGCACATATTATGTTTTATTTGGGGGAGCACCTGAAAATTTCAGGGCAATGGTGTGACTTGAATCTTTTAAAATCTCTTCCAGGAACATCTCCATCACATTGGAGAGGAGTAAGTCTAGATCACTACGTTATACTAGTTACATAGGATGGTCTGTAATGAGACAGGCAGATTAGGACTATCCTACTGAGTTCAGGTGCCAGTGTACCCTATAAGTGCCATTCAGGTCTCCACCTGGACTTGAATCCTGAGAATTATGGGACAGACTACATACTCTCACTCTTAAAGTAGGTTAGGCATGCCAATAAAGAACTAAATTACCAAATTTCCCGTTTCTAGAGGACCCACTTTCTGTTCATCTAAAGTCTTTTACACTTTGAAGACTATAACAAGTCTAATTTTCAACCAGAGAGAAATCCCAGCCAAGTCATTAAAATGAACATAACCTTCTCCTGGTGGATGCCACCTACACTATTTCTACCCAGAAAAACATATGGTCCTGTTACAAAATAACATAAGCAGCATTCATTCTTTTCATTTGAAAACATTCCCAGGAGGTACTAGAGGAATTCTCACCTGCCTCCACTTAGAGACAGTGAAGCAGAGATTCTGTTACATTTTCACTGATCTTTTCCCCCTGCCCCATGTGAGCAGAAGTCTCTATGAGAAAGGCTGTATGAATTGGCATATAGTTATTAACCTTGTACTTTCCTCTTTGGAAACTGAGGATGCTGAAATCTATAAGAATAAAAGAGAAATGAATGGGAGCCTAAATCCTACTCTTCCTACACCCAGCTTTAATTGAAAAGAAGCAAAAAGCAAATGCCTAGATACATGTGCATATTCTCAAAGGAAAGAAAGTTAAGTATGTGTCACCTAAAACAACAGCCTTCTACAACTTATTTTACAAAGAAATTTAACATAAATTATCTCAATTCACCATCATACATAGGTTGGACAGATATTAATACCTCCATTAAAAAATATTTTTATCAAAATATAGTTGATATACAATTTTGGTTTCAAGTATATAACACAGTGGTTCAACAGTTACCCACATTATTAAATCCTCATCCCCTCTAGTGCGGTTACTATCTGTCAACATAAGAAGATGTTACAGAATCATTGGCTATATTCTCCATGCTGTACAACCATCCCTGTGACCAACTTATATTATGATTAAGAATTTTTGTGCCCTTTTGTCCCCCAATCCCTCCCACCTGCACACCCTGACCCCTCCCCATGATAATCACCATGACACAACTCAGTGTCTATGAGTCTGCTGCTGTTCATGTTATTTTTTCTTTTTACAATGAGAAAAATGAAGCTCAGAGAGGCTAAGTAATAATAGTTGCTACTATTATTGAGTATATAATATGACAGAGACCTGAAATAAATGTCTTACATATATTATCATGTTAGGGGTTAAATTGCATCTTCTAAAATTCATATGTTGAAGCTCTCACCCCCAGTCCCTCGGGATATGACTGAACTTGGAGATAGGGCCTTTAAAGTGGCAATTAAGTTAAAATTAGGACTTTAGGGTAGGCCCTAACCCAATTTGACTGGTGGTGTCTTTATAGGGGAAAGAGAATAGGACACACCCAGAGACACCAGAGGCACTGCACAGAGAGGAAGAGATCATGTGAGGACACCTCAAAAAGGTGACCCTCTGCAATCCAAGAAGGGAGGCCTCAGAAGAGACCAAACCTGTGGACACCTTGATCTTGAATTTCTTGCCTCCAGAACTGTGACACTATAAATGTCTCTTGGTTAAGCCACCCAGTCTGTGGTATTTGTTACAGCAGCCTTAGCAAATGAAGGTACCACATTTTAAAGCTGAAAGTAACAGTAAGGGAGGAATCAGTAACTTCATTTACAAATGAGTAAACTAAAAACTGTAAGTAACTGAATCTGACTTTAAACCTTTTGATGACTTGCATTAGAATTCAAGCCCTTAATTTCTCTGATATATTCGCTCAAGTGATAAACCGATCAAATGACAATGCTAGGAACTAAATTAGGGCACTCTAACTTTTAATTCAGTGGTCTTTCCACAAAAGTATCATGAAATTATCTTGATAAACCCATTTTGACAATAGAAGAAATTACCTTGTTAGACCTATTTTTGACATTAAAACAGGATAGGAAACTAGATTAAGAAAAAAAAATGGACCTCCAAAAGAAAATTAAAATACCTGATTCCCTCTACAGTCTCACAGGATAAGACTAAACTCAAGGCAGGTGAATACTGTCATCTAGTCTATAGACTCTGGGATGGCTCATCTATTTTTATTTATGGTACTTAAACCTCCCGTTTTGTTTTATTCTGAAAAGGAGTTTCATCAAGACTCTCTTCCTCTAAGTATCTCCATTCATTTTATTGTAAGTAAAGAGTTTTTCTAATGCAGAAAACTCACAAAAGAAAGATACTTTCCTGATACTATTTTAGTTAGTTGGTAAAGTTCCTGAAAAACGCTAAAAAGCTATAATACCAGTCAGTGAAAGCTGCCTAGGATATGTCATCTTAACTTCGTGAAGAAGAATTTCTAAGACTCCATATAAGCTCTGATCTGATTAAATTAAAATTGAAGTTTCTAACAACAGGAGTGGACTATATTATAGCACAATCATATGGTAGAATATTATATGCCACTGAGAATAATGAGATATGCAAAGATGCTCATGATATACACTTGAAAAAAAAGTAGACTGTATAACACTATGTATAGTATGAGTTCTGTATATATTATATTCTGTACTATAAATTCATAAGAAAAAAATTATACACCAAATGTTTAAAGTAGCTGTTTTCAAGTAGAGGCAAGGGACTTAATTTAGGACTTAATAATTAACCATCATTTTTATCTTGTTTTCTAATTTTCAAAAATAAACAGAATACACTGTGCCTTATGAAGAACCAGAAATGGAAGTGGAATGACAAAGTAAGCCAAAGTCAAGGCTTATCAAGTTTATCCTGAATAAAGAAATATTTCAGGCTAAGGAAGGGCTTATTCTTGGAAGAAGGTCTGTTATTGCCACCAGTGAATTTGATTTATATAATTTAAATAAACAAGTGAGATCCTGAAAAGCTGCATGTGTTGTGCACACGTGTGTGCGTGTGAGCATGTGTGTGTTCAGGGAGGGCATAGCATCTAAACACACAAAGGGAAATACTTTTGGGGAGCCTTCTTGTTAATGCCTGTTCCCCTTAATCTATTTACCACACTGAAGCCGGAATGATCTTTCTAAAATGCAACCCTGATTTAATTCTTCCCTGATTTAACCCTTCAAAGGGTCCCCCCTGGTATGATGACAGAGTTCAAAATCCTTAAGTAACTCACATGCTCCTGCCTGACTGGCCCTGGTTTACCTGCCTTGACACACTTCTCACTATTCTCATATTTCTAAACATAGTCTTTGTGAGTAAAATTGCAATATTTCCAGAATCTCTCGCCTGGCCTTAGTACATCTCCATATCAATAGGTGTTTCCAAGGGGTGGAGAGAAGTAGGTCTTCTCCATATCAATAGGTAATTACAAGGGTGAGCAAGGGCATATCTGGTATCTGGACAGAAGTTGGGTGGGGTCTCTTCTTCTGCAGCCAGGTAGCAAGAGACATGGAACAACTGCTTGTAGGCAATAAATGAGTTTCTCCCACTCTGTTTCTCCCTTTGACTGATTTTGATTTCAAATGTACTTTACTCTGGGATTTTCCTCCCAGAGTTACAATCTTGTTGAATTTTGTCTCAGTTCCATTCATTCTCTCCCTTCCAAATTTATAGCGTTCTTTTACTTGGAAAATTCTCCTTCCAAAACTTTGCCTGATTATTTCTTATTCATCTCTAGTGCTTTACTTAGACATCATTTCCTCTGCTGTGTCTGCCATGAACAGCCACATCCCACATGCCTGGATACACCACTTCCCTCATTATGCCTTCCTCACAGTTTTACAATCATCCTTTGACATGCCTTTCTCTATTGCTTCTCTGGGGGCAGAGTTATGAAGATGGTATTTATCAGTATATAGAAAATTAAGAGATTTTGCAAGTTAAAAAAAAAGGAATTCATTTGTAGAAAAACAAAATAGAAATATTGTCTTGATTTGAATCTTAACTCACACAAAGCTATTTCTCTATGTCTCTGGCCGTTGTATTCCTGGTGATTAGCACTCGACACAATTTAGGTTCTAAATAAGAATCTGAAGAAAGGCTATTCATGTAGTTGTCCACTCATCAAACACTTATTGAGAGCCTTTGATGTGTCATTG
Source organism: Manis pentadactyla (assembly GCF_030020395.1). Lineage (NCBI taxonomy): Eukaryota > Metazoa > Chordata > Mammalia > Pholidota > Manidae > Manis > Manis pentadactyla. The sequence goes on from NC_080019.1 coordinate 119,360,847, forward strand.
CGGGCTAGTCACCAATTACACAGGATAGGCACATAGGGCATGAGCGTGTCTCTCAATATATTGTAGCATCAATATAATAGATAATAACATTGTGAGGGCTACAGCAAATAATTAAACAGCAATAACCCAAGAGTGAGTTAAATTCAAAAGAAAATGATGTGAGAACACACAGAAAGAATGTAACTTAAAATAGGAGGCATTTACTTTATCGCCAAGTTTTCTAAATGATGGTACTTGGTTAAATATCATAGCACTCTCCTGAAAGCTGTTTTTCAAAAGGAGTTCTGTTAAATTAAAACTAATAAGTCATTCTCAAGCAATTTAAATAAAATAAACTAATGATAATGTTGAAGATCTGTTAGCAAACTTTGATTAAATGAAAGGCATTTACTCAAATAGGCATAGACTTGAGCCAGGTGCTAGATGATGGGTTCAACAGTGGAAAGACAAGCAGATCTGTCTTTCTGCCACGTGGGATGGGGCAAGGGTGGACATGTAAGAAGAGAAAAATAGACAAATAAAATCCGTAAATTCCAAAGAGAAAACAGATTTTCCTTGTAAATATTTTCCCTTAGGATTTCTGACATCCTTTAGGGAAATGATGATTTTAACAACCCCTTGGCTTTGCATGCTGCTGGGTTTTCAAATATCTTTTCCAGAGCCAGAGGGTAAATGGAATGGTCCTGGCTGCTAAATGCTGACGGCTTGAAAATCCTCTATGAGGAAACAAAAAATTAAGAGTCAGTTAAATCATCACCTCATCCTTATATGAAATATGGCAAGGAGACCATGAATTTGGTATGAGTAGGCTACCAGTAAATCTGATTTGATCCCACTAAAAAACAGTATTATAACTAATTATGCCATTAAGAAACAGTATTCCTTGTGTTTTTTTCCCCAATAAAAGTATTCCTCCTGGAATTTACTGTTCAGTGGGGAGAGGGGAGACATTTGGTGGCAAAATATAGGCAAAAAATAGCTGATTTATAAGAAGTATTGATTACTTGGAGTTGAGGAATTAGGCAGAGATGCCTAAGAATAGAATACTTGTAATCTTTGAGGGAAAGATGTGATTTGATATGAGGAAAGGGTGCTCAGCAAAGGTTTGTTAAGCTAAAAGAATGAATGAATGAATAAACAAATAGTTATCCAGGTCTTTATGAAGTTACAGAATTTTTTTGTATTTTATTATCATTGAAATTACTTTGATTTTTATCCAAAAATTTTTATTCTTTCTGAGAGAAAGTAGACGGGAACCAGCAGGTACAGCTATGTGAGCAAGCATATCACTGGGGGATAAGAAGTAAGAGTCCACAGAGAAGGAGACACTTGGGATCAAACTTGACAGACGGATAGGGTTTGACACCTGAAGCTGGATAAAAGAAGGTAGTCTAGGAGAAGTACCCTTAACTGAAAACAGCATGCTATGCAGTGGGAAAGGAGTTCAGTTGGCTGCAGCTAAGGTTAATGTTGGGGAGAGTAGGAAATTGGGCTGGAGATCAGATTTACATTGTGAATATGCTCCAATTAACATAGACACCAACCCTGAGTCCACAACATCTTCTGTGGCTTGAATCAAAATGAGGGGCTCACTGTCTTCTCTGCCATTCTTGGGGGTCTTACTGCTCCTTTACTGCTTGTCTTAGCATGGGACCCTTCTTTAGCTATCATTCTTATCTACATCATTTTTCCTTTCCAGGAGATAGCATCATGCTCTCAAGCTGGTGACTTCAGAGCTGCAGAAAATTCTTTACTAGATTTGTGAGGAAGTGAGACAGAGCAGAGGAATGGGACAAGGGTCATGCCATTGTAAAATCTACTTAGCCTGAAAAAAAGGCCCGGTTTATTCTTTAACAGTCTATATGCTGTTCTTCCTCTTCTTCCAGCCCTTTAATGATTAAAGTAAATTTGTAACCAGGAGAAATACCTCCGAAGTGTAAATGAACCTATGTGGATAAAGAATGCCGAGATTCAGATCAACACAGTCACCTAAATAACCCTATTCTTAAGACAAAACTTCAAAGGAATTATGAATCACCTGTATACATCATGCCTAATGCTCCCCTTACCCAAGAGGCCCTATAAAACCCCAAACCCTAAACCCTTAAGTGCATGTCCTCTCTGAGGTTGCCTGCACTCCCACCTAAGTGCATACTGTCATATCAAATAAACTCTCTTGTTGCATAAGCCAACTGCACTTGTCTCTGAACTCTTTTCTATGATAAAGATAAAAACTCTGCAAACTCCACCTCTGGTGGTAAATGTCTTTGTCACTACTATTTCATTCAGCTTTCTAGTCTTAACACAATCCTTTTCTCTCTCCTTGTTATGTCAGACCAGTAGGGAAGTGGAAGTTTTCCATCCAGTGCTCCATGGCTTCCCCAAATCCTGAGAAGGTAGGGACTTAGTTCCCATGCTGTGCAGATTCAAGCAGATATTGGACACCAGGTGACCCTGGCTTTAAGAGGCGGCAAGGGATCTGCCTTAAGCTGAGCAGGAGTTCCATGAGCTTCCTTTCCTCCCTCTGCTCTTCCTTGCTCTCTGCTGCCTGCATGTCTGCTGATGTCTGCTTCCACTTTTGTTTTAATGAATTCCTTCCTTACCCACACTTGCCTGACCTAGTAGAAAATTCTTTCTTGATCAGAGTCAAGAATCCTCCCCTGTCCACGTTAAGGTTTCATCTAGTGTGCAGAGAAACACCTCCCTGGATGCAGCTGCCTGACAAAAGAAGGAAGCACTTAGGTAAGGAGGAGACATAGATTTTAGTTCTGGCTTTGCTGGTAACTTTCTGAGTAACCTTTAGCAGGCTAATCAGTATCTCTAAATCTGCTACTTCATCTGTGAAATGAAAGGGTTAGGCCAGATGATCTTTAAAATGACTTCTAGCTTGCTACATTTACATATTTGGATTATATAAATTCCAAGGATGAAAGGCATAGATAATATAATCTACTTAATCCACTTTAAAAACTAAATTATGAAAAATGTTAAAGGGTGCTTCAGTACATAACAAACAAACCTTACCCAGAGAACCTGTGGCTCTCCCTACTTTGCTTCATTCACTGAATAATATTTTATTCTCATCCCAGGATCTTCCTTCCATGACAGTTACAGACTGTATTCTATAATAGAAATAGCACCGATCTAGAAGTCTGACATGAACTCTCCTTGCCTGTCTTACTCATCCCCTTTTGACCAACCTTGAACTACTCAAGATAAAAATCTACTTAAGAATGGACCCAGCATTTCTGATCTTTCCCAAGCTGGCATCATTCGTCCTCTGGTTTAGCTCAGCATCATTGTGCTCACGTAGGCTCATCCTGGGGAGGGAAGATGAGGGCCTCCACTACTTCAGTTTTTTAGTTATTCCTGGAATGAGCTAGGGTACAGCCAGTATCTTTGGAGAAGCGCTTGGACAAGATCATAACTGCTATCAGGCCTGAAACTGCCACAGGATAGGGGTGGAAGTAAATTGTCCACCGGAAGTAAGCAATTAGAGCAATTTGGATGGAAAAGTTTGTATTTGTGGGTGTGGAGGAAGTTGGGGATGGGGGTGTTTGCATTCTACCTCTTAATTAATATTTTCCCTTAGAGTTCAGGCATGATAGTAGGTCATTGTTAAATGCCCTTATTCTATAGTTAGCTGTCTGTCTCTCAATCCTTTGCTTCCATCATCAGTCACTACATCTATGGGCTCTTTCATCCTGAGGAGAAAAGAAATCCACAACATAGATCATTGGTAAGATTTCCTATTCTTCTGCTTGTTTTGGTATGTGATAAATCCTAATCTGTCTTAAGTTAATTGCCTTATGTGTATAATGGGAATAATAGTCATGCTTAATTTTTATTTAGTTTATTTTAATTTTTAATCTGGAATGTGATTTGTGGAAAGGACAAGTTTTTAAATTACAGATCTAACACAAATTTGCTATGATCCCACTACTTTTTCCATTGTCATTTGGCTCCTCCTCTATCCTCTCTTCTAGTGCTTAAATACTCGGCAAAGTTCTGTCAATGGTCATGAGACTTCTTCTTAAAAACCTCCAGTGACAGGAATCTCAGAATCTTCCAAAGTAATTCATTCCAGCTTTGGACAGCCTTGACCATTCCAGTGTCCTTTCTTATGCTGACTAAAATTGCTAAGAATTCCCAGCAACTGATTTTCATTTCATCGGCCACAGCTATTCCAAATAGGGCTAAGGTAGCCCCTTCAAATGTGGGTACAATGAATCAGTGAGTCCCTTTGGTAGACAATGTGTTCCTTTAGGAATCCTTTTATCATGAGCTACTAGTATCTCAGATCTGAAGCCAGATAGGTGGCAGCACTCCCGCCACGGGGCCTGCCTATTCTCTCTCTTTCTGTTCCCTTGCCTTTGTTCTTTAGTCCCTTTCCAGCTGTCCTGTCAGTCAGGAGGTCTTCCCATACCCTAAAGGATTTTGTTCAAGGAAATAGTATATCACATGGCAATGTCATTTCTTGTTTCTTCATAAATCAGGCAGCCATGACTGGAGCAGTGAAATTCTACTTAGCAGTATAAATTTAAGCCACCTCAGCTGCTCTTTCAGTAAAGAAAAAAAAAAGAACCTATTTTACTGTTGGTTCTCTAGTTACAAAAGTTTAGGAATCATCCCAAAAAAATATTTCAAAAAGAGATATTATTTCCAGAGGCTAAATAACACACAGATGGGATACAGAAGATTTGTTGACTCTATGGAGCCAGCAGCAGCATGGTAAATATATCTGACTCCTGACAATAACCAAAACAAGTCCCAAAGACAGCTTGGATAATGAGAAATGGTTTGAAAAAGAAATTCACCTCTGGATTTCTCCTTAGCACATTCACTGCCAGCGGTACACAGTTATGTGTCTACTACAGAGCCACACCCCTCAGCCACAAAACCTTATGCATGTGGTGTGCGATGTCGAGGCCTGCTGATGCTCTGGCTTCTGTTAGCCTTGGAACACGAGGGAAGCTTTGTTTGTGAATTCTCAAGCAAACAGATGAACATTATATCTCTCTACAGTCTATTTCCTGAAAGGTTTCTCTCTTTGACTTGAATGATCTGGTCTTTGTGATTAAAGCCAAATTACTCAGGATATTGGAATGGTGAAAATTGGCCCCAAGAGGGCAGAAAAGTGATTTAATGCCAGAGAAAACTTGCTAATGCCTTAGACACACACACACACACACCCCTATACACACACCTATTAACCTAACCCTAAGTCAGTAAAAATAAATGTGCTTCTTATCTTTCCCATGAATTGTTGGGTGAGTGAATGTACAGTTTTTAATTCTACAGTCCTTTATGAATTTATCCTCTTATTATGAAAGCTTTTACATGCAGCTGCTCAAGAATCACATGAAACTTTGTAAGAAACTGTTGTTCTACTCAGCAAGGATAATTTCTAAAAAGAGGACATCTATTTTAAGTTGTTTTCTTAGTCACTGAGGTCTGTCTTGTTGATTAATATTACTTGGATACAAATCCACTTACTTGCATACAAATGTACATGTCTGCAAAGTTGTAATGATAATATTAATAGTCACCATGAATGTACCACTGTACCAAGCAAGGACTTTAAATATATTGTCATATTTAGTCTTTTTAACATCATAATAAGGTGGGTGCTAATAAACTATTTTACAGATGAGAGAACCAAGGCTAAGATAAATATTTCAGGTCTTTCTAACTCTCCTACTTCATGCTACTAGTTTATTTTCCTATAGGCATAGGAGAGAATGAACTATAAGTGGTTGTGGATATACTTCTCCATGTTATCACCTGAGATTGTTACATTCCTCTCTTTAAATTGTTCGGTATTTTAGGATGGAGCACATATTTCTGTCCCTCTAACACAGATGTCTGCACAATTTTTATGTGGTCATGGGCCAGACTACTATGGAAATAGATGCAGAGGATTTGGTGCCACTTTGACATATGTAGGAAGAAACTTCTACTGATGCTATACTACTCATCCCTCTCCAAAACACACACGGCAGACTTGGAGCACAGTTTGATCAAGGCCTCTCTTGAGAAAGCTGAGAACTCCCATTCATTTCAATTACTGGGAAGACTCAATACAGTCGCTTACTTGACCTGGCACTTAAGGAAAGCCTACTTAGGCAAACAGAGAGGAGGAAAATCCAAGGGGGACTGGCCTTCCCAGACTCTATGAATACAGACTCTGCTTAGGCATTGGAGATTAATTATACTGATTTATTTTTTTAAACCACATTTTTCCCTGAAATAAATACCTATTTGTATGCCAAAATACAAGGTATGTCTTTCCAAAAGTGAGACATATTCAGAATACCTGAGGAGGTTAAGCTTAATTTATGGAACCAAGAAACTGTCAAAATACTTAGTGCTATCGGTTCAAAAATTTATTGATTTACACAGGAGAATCCTTCTATACTTACATCTATACATGTCAGGAACTTTATGGTCATTTCCAGTACTGTTAGCTTGGCACTTTGTAACAGTAAGGAGACAGATGATCTGGTTTCTATTTAAGGAACCTCAGCCAAGTCACTGCACTGTCCTAGTGTCAACAACCTCATTATAAAACAGCAAGGATGCTCCCTGCAGGGTCTACCTCAAGGAGGTGGGAGGAGCAAATGAAGTCTTTGTGACATTACTTGAACCCACACATACAGAAAATACATACACCCACAAACCCACCATGTATGCTATTGTATTTGCTTCTATTCAAGTGTCTTCTCTCCATTATGATGACAAAAATTTGCCATGTTTCTTGTTATTTTGATTGTGTAGGAAGGGTGGGCACTCAGTGAATGACCACTGGGAGCAGGAGGTGACAGAAGCCTGAGGGCTTTGATTAGAAAGGTTCACAGCTGGTCTACATCTGTAAATAAGCAGGAAACTATCAGATTAGTTCAGTTTCTTCCATCAGCTGGGTGGCTGCCACCCCCAGAAAGGCTAAGGCATTCAACACCAGGTTTCTGGTGAAAACAAAGTAATGATTCAAGAAACTTGCATCAGATATATCACCAGTGCTGGACACAAAATCAGCACACAAATGTGTCATGTTGATAATGTAAAAGTCAAAGAGATTTAGGAAAAAGTAAAATCAATTAAAATATTCCTTTTGGGGGAGACTGGGGGAACTTTCTGAACAGCCAAGCTTGTTTCTTTTTCTTCCATCTGAATCCAACTGTTTCTTTTTCCCATTTTTTAGTATTTAAGCAGCTTACTGGATCCCTAAATATAGTATCGGTGGGAACTTCAAAGGAGTCACACTGAGTCCTTCAAGAACTTTCCCTCATAAACACCTATTTTTATGTCTAAACAGACCTGAACACCAGGTCTCATCTTAAAAGCCAGAGCTTTCCACTTTCATGAAAGCCTCCTATGTCTGATCAGTCCCAGATACCCAGCAAAGTTAAACAGGGTCACAGTGAAGCATAGGTCTCCAGTGTGAAGCCCATCCAGGGTGGGGCGATTTTTCCTGTGCGTGGTCTGGCTGGGCGGCTGCCACAGACCCACGCTGATTATTTTAAGCCTGCCGAAGAGCCTGAAGCCTAACTGGCCCTTCAGAGAGTCTTCCTAAGAAGTCATTTTCTGAGTAGGAGTGGACTCGGTCAAAAATGTAAAACAAAAGGAAGCGATGTCTACAAAAGCCCAGTTAAACTGTCATAGTGAAAACTGGCTGGTTACAGAGCTGCAAGGAGCTTTTATTTACGCACATTTTACTCAAATCCCTTGATATTACAAAAGAAGAAACTAAGACCCGGAAAGAGGAAATGATGTTCCTAAAGTCATTTGGGAAACTTCAGTCCCCAGGGCCCTACCTAACCATCTTTACCTTACACCAGGCTAGATAGAGTCTTCTAGATGTTTAGTCTAAATAATGACAAATCACAGACATTGGCAAACCCAATCTTATACAACACCATGTAAGAAATGTTTCCAAATAACCAGAAATCTGGATTGAAAAGTTAATATAACAACAATAAAACATGTTGGGTGGTTTTAGAGATTTCACACCATTTATGTGAACGTTTTAATCTGGTGAAAAAATAAACATAATGGAGATTGTACAGAAGTAATTCCCTTTTTTCTGCATGATTGTATCTCATTAAAATAACAATAATTTGCCTCTGGCACTGTTTATTTTTGGCATTTCTTAAGCCTGGAGAAGCAAAATTCAATTGGCCTGTTTCACTTTATTTTGTCTTTCTGATTTGACTTTTTGGTTTTAAAACAATTAGATTTCAACACTGCTGTAACGCATAAATCCAAACAAAATAATTTTCTTTCAAAACTTCCTTTTTTGAAAAATAACTTTCTTCTCTGCAAATACTTTATTCCTATATTATATAAACTCTTTTCTATCCTGTTTTTAAAAACAAATTCCATACTTAAAGCTTAAATTGCACAAGTTGGCAATATTCATACCAGCAGATGCTTACCACCTGCCCATCCATCTGCCTGCGGTTCATCCAACCAACTGTCCAGCCATCCATCCAACTATTCATTGACTTCCCTTCCCTTAGCCTGTTTACTTAAAAATGAGATTCTTGAGAATTCTTACAATGCTTTCCTCATAGTATTGATGCAATAATTAAACTGAAATGAAGAGAGCTTTTTAAACTGAATGTAGTATATAGATACTAGTTGTTCTCTTTTCTGGGTCTGGTTTTTCAATCAGTGAAATGCATCATCTCTCTCAGGAGCTGAATGAATATTTGCAGGGTGTATGAGAAATTTGCCCTATTGGAGAAGAAAATGATGATTTGTCCAGACCAAGCAAGTCTAGGGAAGAGCAGAGTGAGAAAAGCAAGGGAGAAATTTCCAGGAAGCCAAAATGTAAGCCTGCAACCACCACTGACTTACTAAGTTATTTACAGACCATTTTGATTTTCTTTTGACTCTTGCCAACTCCTCAAGTGTTGGCCTGCATTTCTTAAGTAAATATTTGATCATCTCTTAAGAGTGGGAGAGGGGATGGTTAATATTTGCTGAGAGTCTATTGTGAATTTGGCATCTTGCTGGTATCTCACGCATACTATCAGATTTAATGGGGCTCTCAGTAACGGAATAGAAGCCGGTGATCCCAGCAGCTAAGACCACTGAATCAATTCACCATGAAGTCCTTATATCAGAGGTTGACCTCTTATTTAATCTCTTGCCGGTGATTACAAATAAGAAAGTCTTAAGAGATCAGAGAAATCCAGGGATTTTTAAAAACCACATACTGAACCCATATTTATTCCTAAATATCCCCAACTTGACAGTTTCATTTGGTGAGAACTGTATATTCACACATCAAGTTGTGGTCAGTCTTCACAACTGATAATCCTCTGTAATGCCAAAAGAAAAAAGGAAATTGGTGACTTTCCTTTTTTTACCTTTTTCATTAAAATCTCTGATCTGTGCCTTACATTCAACATAACTTCTGACCTGAAATCATACTTAATGACAAAATATTAGAAAAATTCTTAGGCACAGTGTTATTTAACTCTGTTTCAGAAAATTGATCAATAAAATAAAATATGACAAAAAAATTATAGAAAAGGAAGAGACAAAATTTGTCATTATTTTGGAAACCAAGAAAATTTACTGTATTATTTGACTTAAGAGTTTAATTAAGTAGCTGTATAACAGCAGATGATCATATAAATATGTTTAGCTTTCCTATATTATTTTAATAATTATTAAAATACATAATAGGAAAATAAAACATCTACAGATTAATTAGACAAAACTTTAAAACAATGACCGTTAGTAGTTTTGGGTTATAGATACATGAAGAAAACTATAAAATTTCATTAAGAGATGTAAAAAAAATCTAAATAATCAGAAAAAAATGTGATTTTCTTGGAATTTTACCAAATGATTCTGATGCTCTCATGGAAAAATGAAAAGGCATAAGAGATAACATTTTGAAAATTAAAAGTAATGAGGGTGCATTGCTACAATAAAACCTCAGTAATTAAAATAATCTATTAGTGAGAGAAAATTGGACAGAAAATCAATGGAACAAACCAGAAAGCCCATAAAAAGATCTTAGAATAGAAAGGAATTTACAGGAAAATGAGGTAACACCAATCAATGAGAATAATACACAAAATCAATAAATAATGTCTGAAAAATTGGTTAGATTTTTAGAAAACATAGCCTAATATCATACTAAATAGTAAATTACCCATGGATTAAAGAATTATATGCACTAAAAATTTATTTTCAAATTACGTATTTTAAAAAACTAAAGTAAAATATGTGTGAATATCTCTAATACCTGTATAAGGATAATTTCTTATGCACAGAGGTGATGGAAGACACCATAAAAGTAAACTGAAAATCAGTTAAAACAATGAATATCCTAAAATATATGTGGATATTTCTGAGTTCTAGATAAGACACAATTTCTTATGTTGAAAATGATGGAATACATCACAAGGAAAAAGTTTCCATATAAACTCACATAAACCAAAATAAATAGAAATAAACCCTTACATATATCAAGTGACATACTCATGAGAGGAAAAATAATTTTAAACAAATGTTATCTATGTTAATAATATATAAGGAGTTTCTGTAACTTTTCTATAAAATCTCTAAAAAAACTGTAAAATCACTAAAACTCAGCTAGAGTCAGGTAATTCACAAAGGAACAAATATATTTTAAAAGTTCAACTAGAAACAACTGACCAGTATTCATTAAAAGTGCCAAGGTCATGAAAGACAAATGCCAGCTGGGAAACTCTCACATAGTTGAGAAGATGAAGGGGACACAACTAAATGCAATGTGGGATCTAAACTGGATCTTGAAGCAGAAAAATGACAATAGTGGACAAAATGGGGTAAACTGGAATCAATTCTGTGGTTTACTTAATAATACAGCACCCCATGTTCATTTCCTGGTTTTGACCATCACACCATGATTATCTAAGTTGATGACATAAGGGAAACTGAGTAAAGGGTGTCCTACTTCTGCAAGATTCTTACTATTTTTTCAAAACAAAAACTAAAAAAACAAAATCATCTGTAACTCAAAGGGAAAGAGGAAAACATTTTAAAATTGTTGTATATTATCAAAAAAACTGCAAAGTTGTTCTCAGGGAAAAAAATTCTAGAGCAATTACTAGGAATCAAAGAATTACAAAGTATACATGAATGCCTCAGAAACAGGAAAGAAAATGAAGCTATCACAGTAATTGCACATGGGGATTATCTGTTTTCTCACTGTTTTTAAAACAAAGAGCCAATATTATTTCTAAGATAAGGAAAAAAGTGTCAACACATTTTTTTAAGAGGAGGAAGAAGAAGTTGCAAAATACTGAGAGAAGTGTTTTATAATTTTTCAAGGTGTAAGAACAAACACTAATTTTTGAACCCTAACATGTAGTAATGCAAATGTACTACTTTTCTAGAACATAAGAGGCTTCTCTCTACAGTGTGCCATCACCATTTTGGGTCCAGAAGAGGACACCATTTATCTGAACAGAGAAAATGAATTTAATTAAGCAGATAAAATATTAAAATAAAATGTCAGTTATAAAAAAACAAAATTTTAACAAAATATAAAAGGCTTGTTTTTTAAAGACTTTACATTTTTAGATAAGAAAGCTCAGAAAATGAGTGACTATATATTAAATATCAGAGAGAGTACAATCAGAAAGGAACTCAAAAATCTTGTGTTAACAGACTGTTATATATCATTTGCTCTATTTCCTCTTTCCTTTTCTTTGTTCCATGCTTGTGCTTTATCCTTGTTGTCATTTTTAGTTTGTTCAGAATTATTCACTGAGTGCCTATAAATGCCAGACCTACTTCTACATGTGAAGATACAAAAATAGTTAAGACAAGCTCCCTGTCCTTCAGGAAATAACATTATTGAATTGACATTAGCTGATGCCCAAAAATACTACATCCAAAGTGAAGGAGGATGCATTTCCTTCCCACTTCTAGATTCAAGTAGGTTTTCATAAATTATTTATCTCTTTAGTTCCAGAAGGGTTTATGGTAGAACTCCACACTGTTCTTTCTCAAGGATAAAATAATTCAAGTCACTATAAGCCTGTTGTGTGGTGTCAAAATGATGATTCATCGGCTCAGGATCTGCCTTTAAGACCTGGATTGCCTTAAGATTCTGAAGAGATTCTAAATTCTTTGTCCAAAAGCAACACATGAAGATTTTTAGTTTCATATTTTCTGTGATTTGGCCTTAAGAAATTAAGGACAAAGAGTCAATGCTTCAGTTGTGGAAACAATGCAAAGAAAAAAAGAAAAACGAAGGAAGAATGGAAGGGTGGAAGGAAGGAAAGCAGGCCGGCTGCAAAACAGATGTAAATGTTGGACACTGCCTCAGAAGCCAAGAGAAGAGAGCAGCAGAACATTAACATTTACATGGTACATTTGGAGCTTTGGATTTGCAAGATCAGAATTTGAGGCTTCCTTACTTCCCCCTAGAAACATTGTCTATAATTAGATTAGTTACCACTAGATTACAGAATGCATCTAATCACCACGACAGAGTATTAACTTTTTTTGTAAGTGTGCTTTAACTGAGCTAGCAATATTGTGATATTTGCCTTTCATTAATTAAAGCAACAGTATAAATCTTTACTAAAAATTAATATTAAAAATTGTAAAGGCCTACAGAGGACTCTACTAAAGAAAATAAATATCTAGTCCAACTTAACACTTTTCTCCTACTCCTGTTAAGTGAATCATCTGGTTTTTGTTTTTGTTTTCATTTTTAACTTTTTTGCTAATTATGACTGCAAGGAGAAAACAGATGTTTGCTTCCCCTGGGTGCTGTCATGCTTTTAGCACATGTCTTTTGCTTACCTGCTCTGCGTCCACTCTCTTGTTCTGGCAGAAACATGGCAGTTTTCATTCACAAATCATCCTTTCTCAGTTCACAGCATTTGGATGTGGCTGATCCAGTAGACTTGGCACTCACACTACAAGTTCCCAGGAAGAAAGACTATGCTTATTGAGGTGCCTGCACCTGGTTTTCCTGCCTTTTAATCCCCACAGTTTCTGCAGTTTACAAGACTGCAGAATCCCAACTAGCCTAGATCCCATGTATGTTTGTTTTCCAAGAGGAAGGGAGTAACAGTCATAGTCTACCACTCAAGATGAAGAGATTCTCCCCCTTTTCAACCGTTTTGTTCATTCAACAAACAGAAAATTTCATAAGAGAGGTCCCCTTTTCAACTGGGGAAGCTCATATTTTCTGCTTTTGGGTATATATATATATATATATATATATATATATATATATATATATATATATATATACATATATATAGGTCTCCCTGCAGATTCAAGCTCATGTAACAAAATCCTTTCTAAAGCAATATTCAAACTGAAGACAATGTTCTAAAAAGATTTAATGTGGTTCCCTACCAAGGAGCAACACAGCATTCCTTATGAGGAAAAAGCATCTAAAAAAATTTGTATAGACATCTTTTATAACTAACATTGTGCAGAAGGCTACCTGAAGAGGTAGATGATATACATCATTGCACATAAATAAGTATTCCTCAAAATTTCAATTGAAAGTTGGATTTAGTAATTATGGAGACAAAGTGACAGCCAGGCTTCCATTTTCAGGGGTGGTATTCCCTCAGGTGTATTAGGTACCACTGTTAAGTGCTATAATTTGAACAACGATTTGCCTCAGAATTTGGACATCCGGTTTCAGAGTAAACATATTGTGTTTCTATAAGATTGTTTCTGTAAGACCGCACAGTTTCAGATATAAATTTAAAAATAGGAAAAAGAAAATCACTTATTTTCCATGTGATTCCAATCACTCATATTAAATATTTGAAAATATTGGCTGACTAACTTTTTTTCTTTGTCCTCTTTGGATAAAGTGAATGTTTATATGGCCAGGATTCTCACTAGGCCCCTGCCGGCTAGCTCACTACACAGCTGTGGGCAATATGTCGTTATTGACTCTATATAAAGAGCTCCGCGCAGTGCTCTGGGCCACACCTCAAGGCTGCAAGGTTGCAGGAGAGCAGAGCAGAGGCTGGAGTGGCGGCAGCGCGGAGGACAGAGACTGGGACAGATTCCCAGAGGCAGAGACCGGCTTGCTGCATGCAGACTCGCTCTTAGTGAAGGAGATTTTAGTGACTGACCTGCCACCGTGGAAATTAAGTTGGGTATAACCCTTCAACCCAAGAATGTTCTACTGTCATTTCTTTGGTCACACTGAATCCATAGTGAACTTGTCCAGGGCTGAAACCCATTGGCAAGACATCTTGCTTTTAATTTGCTTCTTTGGCAATTACAAATAGATGGTACAACAAAGGAGTTGGCATCTGAAGACCAGCATCTGAGCCTGATTCCTACGTTATTTGTTGCATGACTTCAGACAACATTTTAACTTCTCTGGTTCATTATATATATAAAATGAGTATGAGAAAAACTGACATCCTACCTACCCTGTTATATTTGGGAACTGAGTATGTCAATCTATATGACACCTTATTAAAGTTATCAAATTTCATATGAATATAAAGCTTATTAAAGAGATATAAAAGTTTTAACTCCCTAAGATTACAGTCTTAAATTCTTAAGAACTTATTGTTTTGAATGCTTGATTCAGTTTTTTGGGACATCCTCTTCATCACTGTGGATACAATGAGAGTTCCTGTGGCCAGGATTCTCACCTGGCCCTGTTTGATTAGCTCACTGTACACCTGTGGGCAATGCATGGCTGTTGACTCTATATGGGGAGCTCTGCCCTGTGCTCTGGATGTGACATGGTGGCATGGCTGCAAGGCTGCAGGAGAGCAGAGCAGAGGCTGGAGTGGTGGCAGCGCCAAGGACAGAAGCCCAGAGGATGGCTGTGCTGGATGACTGTGCAGAGAGGCCTGGAGGACAGCTGTGTGGGATGACTGTGCAGAGAGGCCCAGAGGACAGCTGCGTGGGATGACTGTGCAGAGAGGCCCAGAGGACAGTTGTGTGGGACAACTGTGCAGAGAGGCCTAGAGGACGGCTGTGCGGACAGAGGGGCCTGGAGGCAGAGACGGGCTTGCTGCCTGCAGACTCGCTCTGAGTGAACGGGATTTCAGTGACTAACCTGCCACTTGGAAATAAAGTTGGGTATAACCCTTTCACCCCAAGAACATTTTGCTGTCAATTTCTTTGGTCACATTAAATCCATAGCGAACTTGCCCGGGGCTGAAACCCATTGGCAAAACAGTCATTCGCTTTTGACCTGTCAGCTATGGATCTATATATTCATTTTCTGTCACCCATCAAGGATCCCATGGGTTCTCTGTTTACTTCTGCTCTTTTACCGATACTATTATCATGTCCATTGTCTTAACTTACACTAAACAATAGCAGGGTGGGAGTACTGTTCTATTGATAACTCAGTGTTATCCCAATTTAAATAAAAGCCAAATAGCCAAGAACCATCTGTTGAGCTTGAGGGGATTTGGGGAATTGAAGCATACCCAGATCTCATGTTGGAATGCCTTATTGGACTTTTTCCCTTAACATGTGTTGCTAATTAGCTGTTAAATTTGCAGTAGGGGCAGAGAACAAGAGGTACTAACAGGATATGTACCCACTTGTTAAACAGTTCAGTTAAAGTTTTACATAGTGAACTGCAGTGAAGAGTCTCCCTGGAAATGATCTATCAGGTGAGCATTTCCTATAATAATTATTTTATTCTGTTGCAATCACTGTGCATCATTTGCTTCCCCTTTTTCCACATTCAGAAAGAAATTTACCTCTGAAAGTACTGGTTGCCACCCCCATCTCCTTCCTAATGTGTTGGTTCTCTAATGTGAAGTGGTGGCTTCTTGTCTTTGTTACCATAAAGACTTTCCCTTTTCCTTCAAATTCTTCCTCACTTTTATTTTGCTTCTGATATCTCATTTGAGAAGTTTGCTCTTAACTGATTATGCATCCTACATATCTCATGTGTCTCCCACAAGTAGTAAATAATACAACATATTTTGGACTACATATAAAGTACTATAAATAAATAAAATATTACTGAAATCCCATCAGAACAAACACCAAGGGAGTGATCCAATTATTTTGCACTTTGGAATTGTGTTGAAATAATTATTCCTTAATGACCAGTAAAATTTAGAGTAGTATATCACTTTAGAGCTGGCAAGCTGCATCTTACAAATATAGTTATCTCATGCTTAATATAATCTTGTGAGGTCATTCCTTTTTATCTCCATTTTAAAACCAGTAATATTGTGTCTCAGAAAGGACATGACTTACTTATGATTGCATAGAAACAAGGCAGGGAATTAAATTCATAATCTAATGTGAAATCATACTAATTTCCTTTTTTTTTTAATTGGCTCTTCTTCAATCTCACTTGCTTAACCTACCTTCAACCTTTATTCAAAGAAAACAAAATTAATTCTCCCAAGTTCCCTTCCCACCCCACTATTTACTTGGTAATGGAATAAATTTTTCAATTAATAAAGAAAAGTATCATGGATTGGCAGTTGCAGAAGCTGAAACAATTTAAGACAATAGTAATAATCCTTATATTTATGTGTCTTTTTTTGTTTATTCTGGCCAGTCACACAGGCCATCTCATTTGACTCTTTGTATCTGCTGATTTTAGAGATAAAGATACTATAGATGAGCAGTATCTCTGAGGTCACACAGCTAGAAAGAATTAAGGGTTATAGTTTATGCCTTATCATCCCAATTCTAGGATCTTTTCATCAAAACACACTGTCTTACCTACAAGGAGAAGAAAATTATAAGTCAAAATCTCTAATCATGATCCCATAATCCCCTTCTTCCTCCCTCCCCACTTGCCCTTCCCCACCCCTCCTCTTTGCTAACCATTAGTCCCTTCTTGGAGTCTGTGAGTCTGCTGCTATTTTGTTCCTTCAGTTTTGCTTCGTTGTTATACTCCACAAATGAGGGAAGTCATTTGGTACTTGTCTTTCTCTGCCTGACTTATTTCACTGAGCATAATACCCTCTAGCTCCACCCATGTTGTTGCAAATGGTGGGATTTGTTTCTTTCTTATGGCTGAATAGTATTCCATTGTGTGTGTGGGGTCACGGGAAAGACAGTGTAGCTCAGAGAGGACAAACGGACTCTGTTGCATCTTACCACACTGATGGACAGTGACTGCAATGGGGTAATGGGGGGGAGTGATAATAAGGGTGAATGTAATAACCACATTGTTTTTCTTGTGAAACCTTCATAAGAGTGTAGATCAATGATACCTTAATAAAAAAATAAATAAATAAATAAAATGTTTAGAAAGAAACAAACAAAAATCTCTATCAGTGATTCTTAATGTTACTGTATCATTATTTTTTAGAAGCTAGTGTAAGCTTTAGATTCTTCCCTAGAAAGATGTTCATATACTTACACAATCTTGCATACAATTTTATGGTCTTCATAGACCCCTGAGCCTCAACTAAAATATGGACTTCAAGGAAGAATCACTGGATA